>NC_136434.1:213602170-213959670 GCF_052849685.1 Lactuca virosa
TACTTTGATTTCGTCGAGTGGTATTACGAGGGTCTCGTCGGATAGATTTTGTCAATCATATTTTCGGGGTTAAAAAAATAAAGTTTTATTAGTTACCTATAGCGACGACTTGTCGTTACCATAGGTTTAATCTATTACGATGACTTGTTGTCGCTATAGGTTTTTAACAAGAGCCAACGACATACCTATAGCGACACACAAGTCATAATTTGCATGTGTGAAGACTTGGAGTACTTTCTAACTGGTTCATGTGTGAAGACTTGGAGTACTTTCTAATGAAACTGTGCTACTGTGGAAATTGGAAACTGGTACGTAGCTTCAAAGTCAAGAGTATGCAGTAGGCATGTGATGCATTAAATGCATGAGGCACACAAGTCATAATTTGCAGCAACATATCCGTATATGTGTGTGAATTGAAGAAGAAGGTTACGGCTCAAAGAATATATATATATATATATATATATATATATATATATATATATATATATATATATATATATATATATATATATATATATATTCATTTTCTCTTCATTTGTTAGATACACAATAACCATAACATCATAGACTATATATATTCCATTTCATTTGTAATTTTCACTAGTTTATATTCCGCGAGTGTTACCGAAATCATTTATCAATTTTTCAGAAGTGCTTAACTTGTTTTGTTGCATTCCCAACAATTTGCTATTAATTACTTCTCCCACTTTACTTATATAAATCATCACATTCTTACCGCGACTTTTAACTTCTCCCTCACAAATGGATCCACCTGCAGATCATCAAAACCCCATAGATGACCTCGATTGGTTTCAGTACTTTGATCATCAAGATCTTTTCAGGTATATATAGAAGTCACTTATTACACCATCTTACGCACAGAAAAGTGATTTTGTCGACATTGATCAAAACATGGTTTGGATTTGTAGTGATTAAAAAGAGTCTTTCATTGTGTTGGATTTGATTATCTTGAGTTTTTTTTTTTTTTTTTTTTTTTTTTGCAGTGGTGACATGCTCAACCATCATGATTACGAGTTGTCGGCAAAATTGCCTGAACTGCTCGATCAGAACGTTTCCACAGTACTTAACAAAGATCAAAACATCATTTCTAGAAATGAGTTTCACGATCTTGATCCCCTTGAAGATATAAGCTTATGGGATTGTTGGGAGGATGGTAATTTACCATTGGTTAGTTTCAGTGAAGACTGTAAATCCGGTGGTGAGGCTACATGTAGTTCTAGTGCTGCCACCACTGATCACGGTGGCCGGAAGGTGGCAAAGAGATTGAGACCATTGGAGTTTGAAGAGATAGAGAAGTATTTTGGGATGCCGATAATCATGGCAGCAAAGGAACTAGGGATAAGTTTAACAGTGTTGAAGAAAAGATGCAGAGAGCTAAACATAAACAGATGGCCTCATAGAAAACTTAAGAGCCTTCAATCCCTCATTGAAAATGCCAAGGTAAATTATGATAATAACCTTCTATACATTACTCATGCACTTGGTAACCAAAGTAGTTTTGGTATTTTCTAAAATTTTAATCGTTAGTTTCTTTATAACTAAACATAGGTCCTAGGCATATGCCACATCAAATCAATTGATTTACTATGATCTCCTGATTTATATTTATATAAACTTAACTCATTGTAAATTTTGTGAACTCACATGAAAAATATATTGTATCTACCTTAAAAAAAAATTTAGGAGTTGGGATTAAAGGAGGAGATAGAGACGTTAGAAGGGCACAAGAAGATGATGGAGAAATTGCCAGGTATGGAATTGACAGAAAGAACAAAGAAGCTTAGGCAAGCTTGCTTCAAAGCTATTTATAAGAAGAGAGGACTTAACAATCCTTAGCCATTTTGTTATAATTAGTGGATTTTAATCTACATTGTATGTGTTTTTCTCTTGATAGTTTGATACCCTTTTTAGTTTCATTTTATGTATTTGTCTATTATTTTTAATGCAGAAAATTTTGTATAATTTGGGTATTATAGTTTGTATTATGTATTTAGCCATATTCTAGATTGCCGACACGACTACGCCGACGACTCTATACCAGAGGTCTATATAAATAGACTTATGAATTTAGTAGGAATAACTTGATTATAATCTTGTGATTTGTTCCATGTCTGATCCACTCCTAAGATTCACTTGACATGCCCCCAGTTATGTGTAATTAAAATTTTATTAGACTGTTGATCCTAATGAGTCTACCCTAAGTCCACAACCAAACAAGGAACAGGTCCTAAGGCGGACTCACCATTTCTAGGTCAATCATTTCTTAATTACACATAACTTCGAGGTACACCTAAAGAATCTTAGAGTTACCAGTTGTAAATTGTTTGTAATACCAAGTAGTGAGATTCAATGAAATAAAATACATGCCTATTTCATTGATAAATCTTTTAGTAAATATCCTTACCATTTATATACACATGTATAATTTCGCACTTTAGTGAACTATTCTTGGTGTTTCTGTTAACGTCTTGGAGACGGAGTTATGGTAATGGGTAGAAGTAGGTTTTGTACGGGCGTTAAAATTTTACACATCATGTTGCTCGTGCGAAAATAGGGATATAAGAGATAATTAATAGACGCCTAATCCTATAATTACTTATAGGGGTGATCCTTATTAATTACGTCTATAATCACGTAGTGCATATCAGTTATACATAATTTGAGATAGAATAGACTTTCGAATAAATGACTCTACTCTAAGTCCACAACCAAACAAGGAACAGGAAGTAGAGCAATAGTCATAGATTCTGAGTCTATAATATCTTTAATTATGTATAACCTTGGCGTATGCACTCAGTTATCATAGGCCTACTAATAGAGGTCTTTAGTTTTCACATAAGTTGGTTATAGTATCACCAAATACTCCTATAGTATTTTTAGGTGTTTAGATTCGATTCTTAAAGTATTCCCTGTAGGGTGTAGTTAGGTTGTTAGATTTGTTGCCCATTATGACTATCCCCCAGTATATGCAAGTCACTCCTCGGACAGATATAGTTGATCAGGCTATATCCTTCCCAGACTTGATTTACATATACCAAGGCATACCCATAATGTACAACTCCTCTTCTTTTACTTTATGTTCTTCTAGTTATGACACTATGTGAGCATGTATGCATGTATTTATACTTTTAATAAGAAACCATTCATTTTCTAAAAGTATATTTATTTGAAAAATGCACAAATCAGAGACTATTAGTCCCAATTGTGTTTATAGTTTGTATATCTTATGTGGTTTGATATACTTAATTCACTATAAACTGTGCTCTGATACCAATCTGTCACACCCCCAAACCAAGGATGGCGGAAACGTCCGGGGGTGGAGGACTTCATGTATAGTATCATAACAACAATTGTAATAGTAATTCAAGCAAACACAACCAACATATATATAATTGAAAAAGTTACATCATTGTATGAATTACATGTTTACGAATCAATTACAATATGTTGACAAAATATGAAATAGTAGACGCCTTAGCGTCCCATCCTCAAAAGCACTTGATTACCTGTTTAATGATTTCCTGAGAATACAAGTTGTTTGAAAAAGTGTCAACACAAAGGTTGGTGAGTTCATAAGCTTTTGTTTGGTATTATTAAAAGCCATAGCCTTTTCTTGTAAAAGTAGTGTTCGTTCCAGAAAATCCAATATTTTCCTTAAAATGTATATGTAGTCTTTAAATCCACAGACCGAAATGTATAAGTAGTGTTCGTTCCTTACAGTAAAACAATGCAAGTTTAAATCGACGTAAACTCGTTTGATTTTTGTGAAATCCCCGTAAATTCTATGTTTGTTAATACCACATGTGAGTTATTATAACCATGCTATGACCTAGTTGGCCTGAAACGACGTTCTTCAGGCGTCGGAAATGTTATGACATTTGTCACCCCAGACCTATCGGTCTAACTGTTGCATGCAGTTTAGGTGTGGGTTTGTCAAACCCAATATAGATCTATACACAACTATCACGCTCTCCCTCAAGGAGACTCTGGTTACAATACAGGACTTAATGGTAATTTGAAGTAAATGTCTCACAAAGTCATTAACGAATTTACGTGTAGTGTAATGAAAACTTGGTACCGTATGGCCGTACCTTGCTTAATGAAAATATCCTTTGTATAAATGTACCCTTTTTAAATGTATGTGTTATGTAATGTTTCATAAAGTCATTAACGGAATTACGTGTTATGAAAACTTGGTACCGTATGGCCGTACCTTGCTTAATGAAAATATCATTTGTATAAATGTACCCTTTTTAAATGTATGTGTTATGTAATGTTTCATAAAGTCATTAACGGAATTACGTGTTATGAAAACTTGGTACCGTATGGCCGTACCTTGCTTAATGAAAATATCCTTTGTATAAATGTACCATTTTTAAATGTATGTATTATGTAATGTATCATAAACTATACCTATTATAGTTTATCAACCAAGGGTAGTACGTTGTAATGTATGCAAACTATATTCAAAATAGTTTATTAAATGTTTGAATGTATCGGTTGTACTTTGATTATAATCACTTGTTATTCTTTATATTTTATATGTCCAAATCCATTTGTAAACTGATGTGTGTCTAAATATTAAGATAAAATGTCATATATTGCAATAACATATAATCACAAAAAGATATACACCTTGCTCAACATGTTACAAGGTGAAATGAAATTAACAGCAGCTTTTTGTTGAATACAGTTTATGTTACTGTTCTTAGAAAATTTATAGAAAAATCATCAAAGCTCCAAATCCAAATCCGCAAATTCTGAGAGTTTGGAATATGAGTCTAGTTTGTTCGTAAATTTTATCATGATTTTTAGTGATTTCTAACAGAGGTGAAAATGTTCATAATCACATACTGGTCCGGGTTTGCCTCTGAAATGATAGGCAGTTTTGTAAAAATCACCATAAATTGTAGAAAAATCATATGGAGATGTGCAAGTAGCCATTTTAAAGCTAAGAGTTTGAACTACTTGCACCTGGAACAGTTTTGAAAACTAAAATATTTAAGTTGACCAAAACAGTCCGTAATCGAAGTCCATCTTTTCTGATGTAATCTGTTAGAAAAAGTTTAATTGTGTTCTTGATGATTTTACTTGTATTTCCCCCTTAAAACTTAAGAAGAACATGTAAATGTAGGGGTATGAACTCACCCTATGTGGTTTCAGTAGATGAAAGTAAGAGAGAGGAAGTTTTCAACCCAAGAACACTAAGAAGATGTCTTGATAATTCGAGAATCTAACACCGAATAAGATGGAATTTGTGTAAGATATCAATGATTTGAGTAGAATGGAGTGTAATAATTATATGAATGATGAAGATACTTACTAATTGAAGAAAGAAATCCCTGGAGAAAGCCTTGAAGTTCTTGAAGTTGAGAGAAAAGATGAGAGAATTTTGGAGAGTGTTCTTTGGTTGCTAAGTGTAGAATGAAAGAAGTTAATGAGAATGAGAAGAGATGACCAATTCTCCAGCTCTTAGAACGTGGGAAGAGCTGGAGATTGGGTGTAAAGGTCCACTAAGGTGAAAAGGGGTAGTGGGAAAGAGTGGCTAATCATAGAGTGAGGTGGTGGTGGTTTGCTTTTGCCATAAATTAAGGAAAAGCAAATATTCCCTCAATAATTAGTTCAACCACTAATTCTTTTAATATATTTTTATAAAAACCCTGGAGATTTATATATTTTGGGGCCTTAGTTTATAAAATAAAGTTTTGGGTGAAAATCCCACGTTAAAATAATGAAAAACGGAGTTAAAACGAAGTCGTAGTCGAAAAACCGGTAAAAAGGGGCCGTCTGCGAGACCTCTCGCATGGGCTGTCTGAGAGGCTTCTCATGCGAGGCTTCTGTCCTGAGAGGCTTCTAATGAGAGGCTTCGGTCCTGAGAGGCTTCTCATGAGAGGCTTCGGTCCTGAGAGGCTTCGGTCCTGAGAGGCTTCTCATGAGAGTTTTCGCTTCTAATAGGAGGGTTTTGGTTCCTTAAGGTTATTTTACCCGTTTTTACCCCGTTTCAAGTGGTTTTTGACCCGGTTAAGGGTCGAGATGACCCAAATGATTACAAAAAGTTAAAGTAACTTTTGAGAGAGATTCGGGAGAGATTTGGGAGAGATTTTAATAGAGAGAGATTGAGTGAAAGAGATTGAGAGAGGTTTCGTTTGTGACCTTTTTGAGTGTCCGGCTTCGCAACGCAAGGTCCATAAACCCCGTTAAACCGTGTTTTAGTGTCGTACACACTCCCGATGAGTGTGCAATAATGTTTTATCGTTTTGGTTCAATGTTTACTTAGGAAATTCAACACACGAACTTTCCAAATGATGTTTCTCTCATTAAGATATTGCATTGTACAGTAATTACATAGTGTAAACCCTAATATACAAGGGTTAATTGAGTCGATTGGTTTTGACTTGTTGACTTTGTTTGACTTTTACTTGACTCAATTTTGACGGTTGTCACATCATCCCCCCGTTAGAAGGAATTTCGTCCCGAAATTTGCATTTGACTGGGACATCAAGAGTTTGGGAAAAGATGTGGGTATTTTTGTTTCATTTGATCTTCGCGTTCCCAGGTGAACTCAGGCCCTCGTTTAGCGTTCCAACGGACCTTCACGATGGGAATACGACTTTGTTTCGTTCGTTTGATTTCCCGATCCATGATTTTGACTGGTTCCTCCACGAAGTGGAAATTTTTTTTTACTTTGATTTCGTCGAGTGGTATTACGAGGGTCTCGTCGGATAGATTTTGTCAATCATATTTTCGGGGTTAAAAAAATAAAGTTTTATTAGTTACCTATAGCGACGACTTGTCGTTACCATAGGTTTAATCTATTACGATGACTTGTTGTCGCTATAGGTTTTTAACAAGAGCCAACGACATACCTATAGCGACACACAAGTCATAATTTGCATGTGTGAAGACTTGGAGTACTTTCTAACTGGTTCATGTGTGAAGACTTGGAGTACTTTCTAATGAAACTGTGCTACTGTGGAAATTGGAAACTGGTACGTAGCTTCAAAGTCAAGAATATGCAGTAGGCATGTGATGCATTAAATGCATGAGGCACACAAGTCATAATTTGCAGCAACATATCCGTATATGTGTGTGAATTGAAGAAGAAGGTTACGGCTCAAAGAATATATATATATATATATATATATATATATATATATATATATATATATATATATTCATTTTCTCTTCATTTGTTAGATACACAATAACCATAACATCATAGACTATATATATTCCATTTCATTTGTAATTTTCACTAGTTTATATTCCGCGAGTGTTACCGAAATCATTTATCAATTTTTCAGAAGTGCTTAACTTGTTTTGTTGCATTCCCAACAATTTGCTATTAATTACTTCTCCCACTTTACTTATATAAATCATCACATTCTTACCGCGACTTTTAACTTCTCCCTCACAAATGGATCCACCTGCAGATCATCAAAACCCCATAGATGACCTCGATTGGTTTCAGTACTTTGATCATCAAGATCTTTTCAGGTATATATAGAAGTCACTTATTACACCATCTTACGCACAGAAAAGTGATTTTGTCGACATTGATCAAAACATGGTTTGGATTTGTAGTGATTAAAAAGAGTCTTTCATTGTGTTGGATTTGATTATCTTGAGTTTTTTTTTTTTTTTTTTTTTTTTTTTGCAGTGGTGACATGCTCAACCATCATGATTACGAGTTGTCGGCAAAATTGCCTGAACTGCTCGATCAGAACGTTTCCACAGTACTTAACAAAGATCAAAACATCATTTCTAGAAATGAGTTTCACGATCTTGATCCCCTTGAAGATATAAGCTTATGGGATTGTTGGGAGGATGGTAATTTACCATTGGTTAGTTTCAGTGAAGACTGTAAATCCGGTGGTGAGGCTACATGTAGTTCTAGTGCTGCCACCACTGATCACGGTGGCCGGAAGGTGGCAAAGAGATTGAGACCATTGGAGTTTGAAGAGATAGAGAAGTATTTTGGGATGCCGATAATCATGGCAGCAAAGGAACTAGGGATAAGTTTAACAGTGTTGAAGAAAAGATGCAGAGAGCTAAACATAAACAGATGGCCTCATAGAAAACTTAAGAGCCTTCAATCCCTCATTGAAAATGCCAAGGTAAATTATGATAATAACCTTCTATACATTACTCATGCACTTGGTAACCAAAGTAGTTTTGGTATTTTCTAAAATTTTAATCGTTAGTTTCTTTATAACTAAACATAGGTCCTAGGCATATGCCACATCAAATCAATTGATTTACTATGATCTCCTGATTTATATTTATATAAACTTAACTCATTGTAAATTTTGTGAACTCACATGAAAAATATATTGTATCTACCTTAAAAAAAAATTTAGGAGTTGGGATTAAAGGAGGAGATAGAGACGTTAGAAGGGCACAAGAAGATGATGGAGAAATTGCCAGGTATGGAATTGACAGAAAGAACAAAGAAGCTTAGGCAAGCTTGCTTCAAAGCTATTTATAAGAAGAGAGGACTTAACAATCCTTAGCCATTTTGTTATAATTAGTGGATTTTAATCTACATTGTATGTGTTTTTCTCTTGATAGTTTGATACCCTTTTTAGTTTCATTTTATGTATTTGTCTATTATTTTTAATGCAGAAAATTTTGTATAATTTGGGTATTATAGTTTGTATTATGTATTTAGCCATATTCTAGATTGCCGACACGACTACGCCGACGACTCTATACCAGAGGTCTATATAAATAGACTTATGAATTTAGTAGGAATAACTTGATTATAATCTTGTGATTTGTTCCATGTCTGATCCACTCCTAAGATTCACTTGACATGCCCCCAGTTATGTGTAATTAAAATTTTATTAGACTGTTGATCCTAATGAGTCTACCCTAAGTCCACAACCAAACAAGGAACAGGTCCTAAGGCGGACTCACCATTTCTAGGTCAATCATTTCTTAATTACACATAACTTCGAGGTACACCTAAAGAATCTTAGAGTTACCAGTTGTAAATTGTTTGTAATACCAAGTAGTGAGATTCAATGAAATAAAATACATGCCTATTTCATTGATAAATCTTTTAGTAAATATCCTTACCATTTATATACACATGTATAATTTCGCACTTTAGTGAACTATTCTTGGTGTTTCTGTTAACGTCTTGGAGACGGAGTTATGGTAATGGGTAGAAGTAGGTTTTGTACGGGCGTTAAAATTTTACACATCATGTTGCTCGTGCGAAAATAGGGATATAAGAGATAATTAATAGACGCCTAATCCTATAATTACTTATAGGGGTGATCCTTATTAATTACGTCTATAATCACGTAGTGCATATCAGTTATACATAATTTGAGATAGAATAGACTTTCGAATAAATGACTCTACTCTAAGTCCACAACCAAACAAGGAACAGGAAGTAGAGCAATAGTCATAGATTCTGAGTCTATAATATCTTTAATTATGTATAACCTTGGCGTATGCACTCAGTTATCATAGGCCTACTAATAGAGGTCTTTAGTTTTCACATAAGTTGGTTATAGTATCACCAAATACTCCTATAGTATTTTTAGGTGTTTAGATTCGATTCTTAAAGTATTCCCTGTAGGGTGTAGTTAGGTTGTTAGATTTGTTGCCCATTATGACTATCCCCCAGTATATGCAAGTCACTCCTCGGACAGATATAGTTGATCAGGCTATATCCTTCCCAGACTTGATTTACATATACCAAGGCATACCCATAATGTACAACTCCTCTTCTTTTACTTTATGTTCTTCTAGTTATGACACTATGTGAGCATGTATGCATGTATTTATACTTTTAATAAGAAACCATTCATTTTCTAAAAGTATATTTATTTGAAAAATGCACAAATCAGAGACTATTAGTCCCAATTGTGTTTATAGTTTGTATATCTTATGTGGTTTGATATACTTAATTCACTATAAACTGTGCTCTGATACCAATCTGTCACACCCCCAAACCAAGGATGGCGGAAACGTCCGGGGGTGGAGGACTTCATGTATAGTATCATAACAACAATTGTAATAGTAATTCAAGCAAACACAACCAACATATATATAATTGAAAAAGTTACATCATTGTATGAATTACATGTTTACGAATCAATTACAATATGTTGACAAAATATGAAATAGTAGACGCCTTAGCGTCCCATCCTCAAAAGCACTTGATTACCTGTTTAATGATTTCCTGAGAATACAAGTTGTTTGAAAAAGTGTCAACACAAAGGTTGGTGAGTTCATAAGCTTTTGTTTGGTATTATTAAAAGCCATAGCCTTTTCTTGTAAAAGTAGTGTTCGTTCCAGAAAATCCAATATTTTCCTTAAAATGTATATGTAGTCTTTAAATCCACAGACCGAAATGTATAAGTAGTGTTCGTTCCTTACAGTAAAACAATGCAAGTTTAAATCGACGTAAACTCGTTTGATTTTTGTGAAATCCCCGTAAATTCTATGTTTGTTAATACCACATGTGAGTTATTATAACCATGCTATGACCTAGTTGGCCTGAAACGACGTTCTTCAGGCGTCGGAAATGTTATGACATTTGTCACCCCAGACCTATCGGTCTAACTGTTGCATGCAGTTTAGGTGTGGGTTTGTCAAACCCAATATAGATCTATACACAACTATCACGCTCTCCCTCAAGGAGACTCTGGTTACAATACATGACTTAATGGTAATTTGAAGTAAATGTCTCACAAAGTCATTAACGAATTTACGTGTAGTGTAATGAAAACTTGGTACCGTATGGCCGTACCTTGCTTAATGAAAATATCCTTTGTATAAATGTACCCTTTTTAAATGTATGTGTTATGTAATGTTTCATAAAGTCATTAACGGAATTACGTGTTATGAAAACTTGGTACCGTATGGCCGTACCTTGCTTAATGAAAATATCATTTGTATAAATGTACCCTTTTTAAATGTATGTGTTATTTAATGTTTCATAAAGTCATTAACGGAATTACGTGTTATGAAAACTTGGTACCGTATGGCCGTACCTTGCTTAATGAAAATATCCTTTGTATAAATGTACCATTTTTAAATGTATGTATTATGTAATGTATCATAAACTATACCTATTATAGTTTATCAACCAAGGGTAGTACGTTGTAATGTATGCAAACTATATTCAAAATAGTTTATTAAATGTTTGAATGTATCGGTTGTACTTTGATTATAATCACTTGTTATTCTTTATATTTTATATGTTCAAATCCATTTGTAAACTGATGTGTGTCTAAATATTAAGATAAAATGTCATATATTGCAATAACATATAATCACAAAAAGATATACACCTTGCTCAACATGTTACAAGGTGAAATGAAATTAATAGCAGCTTTTTGTTGAATACAGTTTCTGTTACTGTTCTTAGAAAATTTATAGAAAAATCATCAAAGCTCCAAATCCAAATCCGCAAATTCTGAGAGTTTGGAATATGAGTCTAGTTTGTTCGTAAATTTTATCATGATTTTTAGTGATTTCTAACAGAGGTGAAAATGTTCATAATCACATACTGGTCCGGGTTTGCCTCTGAAATGATAGGCAGTTTTGTAAAAATCACCATAAATTGTAGAAAAATCATATGGAGATGTGCAAGTAGCCATTTTAAAGCTAAGAGTTTGAACTACTTGCACCTGGAACAGTTTTGAAAACTAAAATATTTAAGTTGACCAAAACAGTCCGTAATCGAAGTCCATCTTTTCTGAGGTAATCTGTTAGAAAAAGTTTAATTGTGTTCTTGATGATTTTACTTGTATTTCCCCCCTTAAAACTTAAGAAGAACATGTAAATTTAGGGGTATGAACTCACCCTATGTGGTTTCAGTAGATGAAAGTAAGAGAGAGGAAGTGTTCAACCCAAGAACACTAAGAAGATGTCTTGATGATTCGAGAATCTAACACCGAATAAGATGGAATTTGTGTAAGATATCAATGATTTGAGTAGAATGGAGTGTAATAATTATATGAATGATGAAGATACTTACTAATTGAAGAAAGAAATCCCTGGAGAAAGCCTTGAAGTTCTTGAAGTTGAGAGAAAAGATGAGAGAATTTTGGAGAGTGTTCTTTGGTTGCTAAGTGTAGAATGAAAGAAGTTAATGAGAATGAGGAGAGATGACCAATTCTCCAGCTCTTAGAAAATGGGATGAGCTGGAGATTGGGTGTAAAGGTCCACTAAGGTGACAAGGGGTAGTGGGAAAGAGTGGCTAATCATAGAGTGAGGTGGTGGTGGTTTGCTTTTGCCATAAATTAAGGAAAAGCAAATATTCCCTCAATAATTAGTTCAACCACTAATTCTTTTAATATATTTTTATAAAAACCCTGGAGATTTATATATTTTGGGGCCTTAGTTTATAAAATAAAGTTTTGGGTGAAAATCCCACGTTAAAATAATGAAAAACGGAGTTAAAACGAAGTCGTAGTCGAAAAACCGGTAAAAAGGGGCCGTCTGCGAGACCTCTCGCATGGGCTGTCTGAGAGGCTTCTCATGCGAGGCTTCTGTCCTGAGAGGCTTCTAATGAGAGGCTTCGGTCCTGAGAGGCTTCTCATGAGAGGCTTCGGTCCTGAGAGGCTTCGGTCCTGAGAGGCTTCTCATGAGAGTTTTCGCTTCTAATAGGAGGGTTTTGGTTCCTTAAGGTTATTTTACCCGTTTTTACCCCGTTTCAAGTGGTTTTTGACCCGGTTAAGGGTCGAGATGACCCAAATGATTACAAAAAGTTAAAGTAACTTTTGAGAGAGATTCGGGAGAGATTTGGGAGAGATTTTAATAGAGAGAGATTGAGTGAAAGAGATTGAGAGAGGTTTCGTTTGTGACCTTTTTGAGTGTCCGGCTTCGCAACGCAAGGTCCATAAACCCCGTTAAACCGTGTTTTAGTGTCGTACACACTCCCGATGAGTGTGCAATAATGTTTTATCGTTTTGGTTCAATGTTTACTTAGGAAATTCAACACACGAACTTTCCAAATGATGTTTCTCTCATTAAGATATTGCATTGTACAGTAATTACATAGTGTAAACCCTAATATACAAGGGTTAATTGAGTCGATTGGTTTTGACTTGTTGACTTTGTTTGACTTTTACTTGACTCAATTTTGACGGTTGTCACAGTTAGATAGAAACTTGGAATCATGCAACTTGTGTAGCATGATGAATGAGAACTTTCAAGCATTGGAAAAATTAAGACTAACTACTGGTTCTCATGGATGTGTGAGTCAAGTAAAGGACTAAGGGATCGAGTACACATTCTTGTGCACTAGTTAAGTCCACCACAAAAGATCGATAAGACTATTCGTCATAATTTACTATAGCTCAGTAAATATGGTTATACTTACAAGCTTAAGTGTAATTCTGAGACATTGGAAAAGGTTCCAATGTATGGCAGAGCGAATAAGAAGAATCAACTTAGGCAGAAAGATAAAAGTTTCTCAAATCTGAAAAGATGGGAGAGTACTTTAGTATCATGTTTTAAGACCATCTTAATGATTTTGAGACCTTATCACAATTCATCCTCTAAGTGCATTCTGATAGTTAAGAAGAGGAGTTATGAATTGTTGAAGTGGTTAAATCAAGAAGATGATTCATACTTCGTTCCAAAAACAATTCTTAGAGTTATACTCTAAGATTGTAACTTGAGTGACATGTCTTAAAGAAGGTTTAAAACACTTGTCAAATGTAAGAGTAAAAGTTTTCTACTCTTGTACATTTGAAATTGGTAAGTTGTGATGTTTTGGATAAAACAAAGACCAACTAAGGCCAATTATGTGAAATATTTGTCTTGATAAAGAATCCGCACTATATCTTGAATATTTGACAAGATAGTCTTATATGTCAAGAGGACAGTGGGAGTCTTAAAGATCCTGAAAAGAATTTCAAGATCTAATCAAGAATAAAAACTTGTAGTTTAACACTAGCACACGACGTGAGGTTTATAACCTATCGTATTGACATACTTTATTTCTGTGCCCATTCTAGTTAAAGTTGGCTTCGCATATGAGTTCTTAGAGTTCTCAATTGGTTGCATAAGAACTTGGAAGCAATGGTAGGCCCTTGAGCTGCCAGATGGCAAGAAATTAAGATTGAGTTCAGTCCATATGAGTTTGGATTTGTCATTATCTTTGTCTTGTGACTATGGCTTTGACAATTCACATGGATAAGAACACATACACCATAAAATCTAAGGGTCATAAGGTTTCTCTCTGATTCATGAAAATGATGGTGAGGAAACACTTCCACCAAGTAGATTTGAAGCAGTGGCAAAGGTTTAAACAATCGAGACTATGATTACGACATCCCTTTTCATAGTTCTTAAAATTATTTAGACACACCTGTGAGCTATCTAAGATAAGGTGTATGATATTGATAAAGTTTTATCAAAGCAATCTAGTATCAGAAATCTAAACTTTGGTAAGAAAGTCAATAAAGTATTGTTTTTCTAGAAGTTTAGCTGATTTCTGAGTACATGTCAAAGCTAGTGGGAGCATAAGTGTTATGCTAATAATCATCGTGTTAGTGGGAGCATGATAATTATGATAAAGGTTGCAAGTTAGCAATGTTAATTATAGAAAACAAAAGGTTTCAATTGGGAAAAAGTTGTTTTGCTATAATTAAGGGAGAGGAAATTATACTTCATCTCAAATCTAAAAGTTTAGATTGAGGTTTTAAATCGTTTTTAGTCAAGGATATATATATATGAATTTCATGTTGGAATAGCTCAACATAAGGAAATTCTATATATGGGTCCATTATTTGCGTTCTAAAATTCGATTATGATTACGGAATCCCTTTTCATAATCTGAATTATGAGAACTTGGCAAATTGAAATGGAAATATTATAGCAAAAGACTGGTTTAGTCTTTATGTGAGACATCATGAATCGTGTCTCATATGCTTCGGATATAGGATCGATTAAAAGTGCTATATTCATCCTTTCTAAAATTTTCCAAATGTCTGAGGCATTAAGAAGGGAAAAGGTCTAGAATTGGATATGACTAAAATGATTAAGCAATTGTCGAGGACAATCTGAGGTTTACCAAAGATTGGTTGCTCAGGGACAGTTGGAAGTATAGTGCTAATTTTGGAAGGACCATATTGACATATTCTGAAAAGAGGCATCTCTTATTCAGAAGTGATAGTCAAAATGAGAATATGGAGTTGTCTCCATAGGTGGAAGTTATCTGTGTAAGATTAGAAAACTTAATGCAAGAAGCATGTCCAAAGCAATGTACTTTGAATATGAGACTTAGTTTCCATGGAGTTGATCTCCATTGGAATACCTTATAATGACTGTTGACAAGTCTTTGTGACTTTGTACATATTCATTACAGGAGGGTCAGTACATATAAGTTTAAAAACTAAACAGATTTCGATAAATGATAGGAATTTGAAATTCTCACATTTTTCGATAAGGATTTGGGAGTGTGAAATTAGAATCATTGAAATTATGTTCAATTGGTTTATTTCACAAAGTAAGGATCATAGACAAACATAGAGTGCATACTTGGTGTATGGCAAAGCTATTGTTTAAGAAAAACATAGTGTACATGCTTGGAGCATGGGACAACTAATGTTTTTAATTCAAGTATAAAGTTGATAAAACCGAAACAATGAATAATGAGTAATCAGTATGGTGATAAATAAAAGTGTTTATTTATATTCATAGGGTTTGATACCATATTTGATTCATTTATTCTTGTGTTTCACTTTGCATGTTTTGACTTCCAGAATAACTAAGTCGCTCTTCCTGAATGATTAAGTTATTCAAACCATCCACAGTCGGTCATATGTTGGAAGTAGATATGAATTAAGACTGTCATGGGTTGGTTTGTAGAGGTCCAAGTTGGTGGACAAAGTGGTGCTACAACACTCATGAGTGCTCATAAGTTCTGAGTATTGGATTCAACCCGCGCTCATTTGAATCACTTCATGGATTTTATCACGAGTGATCATGAGACGATAATATCTTATATTCTTCAAACCTAGAGATATGAGTTGTTACTATGAGTTGGTTATACATTGATTGCATGAAAACACATTTGGTAACTCGATGTTATAAAACGTGCCTTTGTGTATGATTCAACAAGTAGTAGAACAAGCCATATGAGTCGAAGTTTATCCATTCCTTTTACCTTCGGGATAAAAGCGATATCTGTGGGCCCCTCGATGATTTAGCGATGACACATGTGAGTGCTTGGCCAAGCCAGGACTGATTTGATTTGTTCAATCAGTCAGTCATCATAAATCGAAAATCGGGAAACAACAAATGGACAGAGAGAATGATTATAATCCATGTCTCAGTCCATATGATATCTAGAATGGAGGAATATATGATCCCTTATCTAATGGACAAGTCATTGACAAGGTCAGAGTTCGACAACGGCTTTAAGAGCTACGATTGCCAGTTAGGTTTTGAAGTCATACTCAATAATAGTTTTAGACTTATCCAAGTGGGAGACTGTTGGATTAATGTCTAAGTCCATAACTATATTTGGTATGTACTTGACCCAACCCGGCATGGTCCATTTGGGTTGCACTTCACCGGCACAATTTATATGGATAGTCTTTTGAGAATAGTATATTTATGATTTATATTAATATATTATAAGTTCTAATATATCAATATGGAATCATATTATTTAATTAGTATTGATTAAGAATTAATTTAGAATTAATTAAGTGATTAAAAAGAACTAATTAAATATGGACTCTTATATATATGGAATGGGCCAAGTTCATTTAGGTTGGGCTAAGCTTTCATGGATGGTCCATGGAGCTTTTAACCCATGGATCCTATGTAAATGAAAGGTCATGGGTATTAGGGTTTACATGGATGTAACCCTAATCCTCCATAATATATAAAGGGGTCCTTGGCTCACAAAATTGGCACAAGTGTGTGAAAATAAGAGTGGGCCGATTTTAGTGTGCATACATATTCTCTCAAGTTCTTCCAAGGTGTTTTGGTGATTTGTGATTCCATTTGAGGCTTCCACACTATTGGGGCTAAGCTCTTAAAGCTTGAAGAAATCAAGCACCAACAAAGAGGTATGTAATTCTACTAGATTTTATATTACATGTACTTTATATTATGCTAGTTAGAACAATACCTTGGAAAATTGATATTTGCATGTATAATAGAGAAAACATAGATCCATGGTATTTAGGGTTGCATGTACACCATAGGTGTGTTAGAATGCTCAAAACCCAACAGTAACATCCCGTATATTAAATAAATAAATAGATAAGGGTTAATATGAATAATAATCCTAAAGTAAATAATATTTAGCGGAGTGTTGGTATTAGGGAGCTAATTGATATAATTTTGGATTTTGGGGGTTAAATGTGTAAGCTATGGATTTAATTTGAAAAGATTTGAAGGCTTAAGGGGCTGATTGGTAATTTTGGGACCTATGATGAAAGGATTTTTGAAGATAGGGGCTGTTAAGTAAGTTTTGGACTCAAATTGAAAGAACTTTGGAGTGATGGGGGCTATATGGTAAATTTTGGATGTTATTTGAAAAGAATAAAGGGATGAGGGATTAAAAGCGTCAATATGGCAATCTTGTGAGAATGGGCGGTGGATCAAACCCGTAACCTTATTACTCCCCAAACCCTAACCCTATTTTCCAGCCATCATGTGTGATGACCAGCCGCCACCACCTCTCCATTTGTCCGCTGCTCCGATCAGATAGGGTCGTCGGCTGCCTCGCCGCTGAGCATCACCACCGCATGCTTTGCTGCCGGAGACGAAGAGAGAAGCTGGAACTCGGAGCCAACCTCGCAAACTGCCTCCGCTGGTGGCTGTGAAGACCGGCGAGTTCATGTTGCTGCTACATCTCCTTCCGCCGGTAAGATGTCCTCTTCTTTCTTTCGTTACCTTCTCGATTCCCGTCGTCATCGTTGCTCCGAGCAGTTTCTTTCCGTTGAGACCTTCGGCTGCCACCTGCCACCGTGAGGGTGGCGGCATAGTGCGTATCCCAGTGTGTGTGTGGTGCATGTTTAGCTTATGGTGGCGAAGGAAACTTGTCCAGTCGAATATGTTTATGTGTATAGGCTGCCGGAAAGCCGCAGCAACCACCATGGCAGCCAACCATGGTGGCTGTCGCCCCTATTTTTGTTTCTGCCACCATGTTGCCGCCTCCTGCCGCCACCAGCCACCGTGGAGGGTGGCTGTGTGGGTGTGCATTATGTGTAAAGTGATATATGTGATTTTGAGTCAAGATTTCAAGCCACCGCCATTGGAAATGGTGGCCGCCGCCGTGAGCCGCCACTGACCACCACTACCTGAGGTGGTAGCGGGTGGTGCTTGGCATAGTGAACCCTAATCGGCCCAAAATTCTTGATCTGGGCTAGTTAGACGGTTATTGGGCTAAAAACCCTAATTAGGGTTTAGAAAACCCTAATTTTGGGTTTGTTGGTTTGGACCTATTGGGACCCGCGTTTGGACCAGCGGACTGAAGTCACGACTCATGCCGATTTCCATTGTATGATAGGTTAGTAGAATAATAGACTTAATGGGTTAAGTCCTTAATGGGTTAAGTGAGAACACTTAACCCTAATCGTCATTTCGTGTGAAAACCCTAATTTTGCTTGGGCCTTGAGTTAGGCCTTTCTTTTGGGCTTTGGTGTTTGGGCTATTGATGGGCCATCCAAGAGCTATCATGTGGACTAGAATATTTATATGGACTTCAGGGTAAGGCCCATATGAGGTTTGGGCCCAATTTGGAAAATTGGGCCATAGTTGGGCCATTAGTGGACTCTTATGGACCCATTTGGTGTTGGGCCTTGGTGGGCCCATTAGGCTTGGGTTATTTCTGGACCGGATTGGTGGACCATATTTGGACCTAATGTGTGAAGGATTAGTCTTAGATTCTAATGGGGTTAATTGTGGGTTTGGCTCAGTGTTAGGAGCCGGAGTACAACAGCAGCACTTATAGGATCTGTCCGCCATCCGAGGTGAGTCTTCTCACTATACTTACCCGTGTGGTAATTTATGTGTGACCGGAGGGTCTTATTCATGTTATTGACCAGAGGGTCTTAATTACATTATTAACCGGAGGGTCTTAGTACATTGTAGACCGGAGGGTCTTAGTACATTATCGACCAGAGGGTCTTATTTGTTTATAATGTGTTATGTGTTATCGTGCATACTGTCCTTGTGACTTATGCTGTTATAGTAATCTGTGTATATGTTGATCTTATGTGCTTACTTGAGTTGTGCATTTGTCTCTGTGATATATGTATGCTATATTATGTGATACGAGACCGGACCGGAGGGTCCAACGAGCTGTGAGACCGGAGGGTCCTCACTAAGACCGGACCAGAGGGTCCAACGAGCTATGGGACTGGAGGGTCCCACTGAGACACATAGACCGGAGGGTCTTACCGAGTTATAGCCTCGAGTGGCTAATGTGCTGTATGTGGTATTTTGGGGAACTCACTAAGCTTCGTGCTTACCGTGTTATGTGTTATGTGTTTCAGGTACTTCTCAGGATCACGGGAAGGCGCCGGCTTGATTGTACACACAAGATGGAGTTGTGTTCGAGGATCCTGGATTTTATTTAAATAATTATGAACACGTGTTTTGATAATTGATATATTGAGATTTTGTGATATGTATTGATGATATTTATGTGATTTTAAAAATGAAAAATTTGTATGAAAATTTACGGTGTTACACTTTGGTTGTTTTGTAGAAATTATTCTTATGCTTATGATCAACCACCATGTAATCTCCTTCATTTCTGGCCATACCAAAACTACTAATTTCCCTTACAGATCCTTTAACAAAGAGGGCTTCAAACGAACTAATGAGATTTTTTTATTGTTGCTTGTATTTTAGTACCATGTAAGTGAAAAAATGTTAAGTTTAAAATGTTATAAATTAAAAGCAACATAATAATAAAAAGAAAAAATTGCACCTACTCGTCAATTAAAATCATGTGCAAGCTGTTGAACATGTTTGAGTTGTTTTTTAAGTTTGCTTCCACAGCAAGAGTACTTGAACACGAATGTGTCAGGTTTCCTTGGATGCATCGATGTCAGCAACCTTATCAAAGACGATCTCATCACGATTGTTTTCTGCCATGGGTGTAAAATGAAAGAGAAAATAATTAGAATTAAAAAGTACTTTTATATGAAATAAAAGGGATGTATACAATGTATTTATCTATAAAGAGGTATGATTTATAAAGAGATATGAAAACTATTATAGTTGTCAACAAAATTGTTTCCATACTTAATTTCAAAGGATGCATAAATAGATTATATATTATTTCCTATTAAATCAACCTAAAAGTGTAATAAGATCATACCAAAATTAACCGGATTCTTATGACATAATAATTAAAAAAAATCATAATCATCTCTAATATATAAAAATAATATTTTCCTAATTAGTGTCAATTCCAAAGATAGTTAATTTCTGTTTTGTTAAAGGTACGTAATATCTTTTCCTGTTTATTCGAAAAGTTTCAGAAAAGTAGTTAACCGATTTCATGTAATTTGTGATAAAAAAAATCGAAATATATGAATACATATATTTGATAGAGGAACAAAAAAAGTAATCGAAAAAAATATAAAAAGCGAAAAAAGGTACTGACCTTCTACTACACAACAACGAATGTTTGAAGCAGAGAATGATGATGAAAATTATAAACAATAAGAATGATGTTGTAGGAGAATGTTTGAAGAAAAGCAACAATTGAAAATAAGTGTGAGCTGCAAATTCAATGATGAATCGCAATGTTTTAAAAACCGGTTTTTTAATTGAACCGGTCGGGTGACGTTTTCCGGTTCAACCGGTTTAACCGGTTCTATATTTTTATATGTTTTTAATTATCATGTATACATTGATTACAAAACTTGTCATCTTTTTAGTATTACAAACGTAAATAGAATGCAACAGATAAAAACAATCATTATAGAAGCCAAAATCAAACAAAGTAGCCCAAAACAAACACAAAAATCCATGACTGTCCGGTTCAACCCGGTCCATTCCGGTTCAATTCAGCCGGTTGAACCCGTTTTTTACCAAAACCGGCCAGTTCAATCCAATCAGGAAATTGTAATAAAACCGGTCCAAATCGAACCGTCCTCACCTCCGGTTCCTGGTTCGACCGGTTCAACCAGCCGGTTCGAACCGGTTTTTAAAACACTGATGAATCGTATATGTATGTGATAATTTAAATCTGATTTTTTGGTATTAATGGTTTCCTAATAAAAATAGATTTTATATTAATGGTTTACTAATATAAAAAGATTTATATTAATTGTTGATATTAATGCCTTAATTGAAATGGTTTGTTACTAATATGTTATTAAAGTTGATCATATTAAAACCTTTATAACCGGAAATTCAAGATTTAAAATATGGGAAGATTTTATTGGAATTATATACATTCCATGTCAACGGATGTAAGTTAATTTTGTTTGAAAATTAGAAAGCTTTTATTGGAATTAAATACATTCTATTTGGGGAAGATGATGTCATCAATTTGATCTAAGGATAGAAAACATAGGATTGAAATACAATCAAATGTTCAGATTGTTTAAAATGATGTTATAAAGTTTCTCTTTTAATAATATTTATAGATTAGAGATCGGTAAATTACAAATAAATATTTATAAATAAGTTATAATTAATATTCTGATAATATGGTAGGGTTCAAATTCCGGTCATAACCGCCTCTTTCAAATTCACGCATTTTTCTATATATATATATATATATATATATATATATATATATATATATATATATATATATATATATATATATATATATATATATATATGCCCCTGATGATAACATAATGCGTAAACTTCTTTATTTGTTTTTCAGGGGTCAGTGATGACTGTTTATGAGAGTAAAAACTTAAAGCATTGAGGATTTGAACTTTGAATGATGAAGCCTGTGGAACTGTCTGAATATGCCATAAGTTGTCTAGCAAACATTGTTGGTCTTCTATCAAGTTTACTCCAATCATGGGCCTAAACTTTTTACGTTCATCGAAGCAAATTGGTAAAGTGCAGTTACCAAATGCTATAACGACTTCTCTGTTCTGTGTATATTGTGTATTTTTTGAAGGTCCTGTCCAAAATAATATGCATGTTGAGTATTTTGAGATTGTGGTCTAGATCCTTGCAAGAGGTTATTATGTGATCCTTTGCTAAAAAATCATCACTTGCTAAAAGTCTCGATGAGTACTGTCAATAGAAATCGGTGATCCTGGTTCTGTGTCAATCTGTTCTTCACTGTTCATGATATCTTCTAGTCTCAATAGTGTATCTCCTTCACCGCTGAATGGCAAGAGCATATGCCAATTTTGATGAGACCAAATTTGTAAGTAGTGTCCTTCTGCTAGGAGTTTATAATTTTCCCAACGAAAATTTGCAGGTAGTGAAGGTGTTTTTTGAGCTGTGCATATATCTTCATTTGAAAGATTCTGTAGAATTCCAAAATCTATTTCTTGTTTGCATGATAACTTTTTAAGATAGCCATGTTGTACTGTTCTTTGGGTGATGAAGATCCTTTTTCTAGCAGGTCTGTATGTATGTTCATCCGCTGCTGGAAAAGAAGAAAAAATTTTGCACCCAATAATTGGACTGATGCTGTGAGAGGCGATGTTTCCGGCTGTTAAAATAAAATTTTCTCCTAATTTATTAAGAAGACTTTCTGTGCTGCTATTGAGGCAGAATTCTAAGTAATCTATCATTCCATTGTGATAAAAGTTAATTATTTGTTCTTCTGGCATGTCTGTAGTTTTTAGGTTTATCTATAACAGGAGTATGGGAGTCTCTTCACCTTCATCATTCAATCTTTGGATTACTGTAACTCCTTTATAATTGATTTCTTGAAAAGCAATCTGTACAATCTTCTGCTGTAATTCATATAGAATTGCTGGAAATTCTATACAAATTTTTTGAGACACCATTTGCTCAAATTCTTTAAAGTGATCAAGTACTGGTCTCAACGTTTGTCTCCAAGGGAGATCCAAAATGCGAGCTTTAAAACATTCATAGTTTCTGTATATTGCTGTTTTTAATTATTCATCTTTTTTCTCATTCCTTTGTATAAGCTGTACATTTTTTGCTTCAAGAATTTTTATTTTTTGTTTCAAAATATTATTTTCAATCTGGCTTTGTATATACCGTGTATCTTTTCCAGATTGCATATGTTGTTGTTGTAACTAGTTTAAAAAAGAAAATCAATTTTTTAAACCAGTTTTATTAATTTTACTAGTTTAAAAAAAAACCTTCCTTGTAAGTTTACTCTTCTTGATTTTAATTCTTGTTCATATTATGTTTATGGTTTAACGGTAAACCCGGAAAAAACCGCCATACCCCCTTATAGAAATTGATTTAGATAGAAATATAAATTTATATAACCAACATCAGCTGGATATATTAAACCCCAGAATATTATATCAAACTGGAATGTTAAATGTTAATACAGTATTAATACGAAGTAGTAGAGAAGAAAGTTTAAGGGTAGTAGATAATACAGTAACAATAGACCTATTTTATGCAGAAACAATACAAAAGATAAAACAGTCAAAGAAACATTTCGTACATCTAGGATTAGTTATTATAGGAATAAAAGCTTTAGGAAGAAAAAATTTAGGAACAAAAATATTAGCATTATTATTAGATAAATCATGGAAAACAGATTTAAAAAAGGCAATAATCTCAGGAATGGAAGTAGACTTGAGTCAAAATACTACACTATTTTATTGTACACCTAGAATATTAAAAGATATAAAAGATTTACATAATATTAAAATAACATTACAAACTAAAGGATATGAAAATTATGAAGGTAACAACATAATAATAAGTATAGGAGTTTTAGGAAAAGCAAGTAATAGATCAGGAATGAAATATAAAGTTAATATAGAAGGTATAGTAAATACAATAGCATCAAAATCCATAAAAATGATAGATCCTATAAAAATAGATCCAGAAGATTTAGCAGGATTAGAATGGTCATTAAATGATTTAAAAGAAGAAGAAGATGAAGTTTTAATTCCAAAGAAAAGTTATATATATGAAGGAAGTGATGGTATACAAAGTCTTAGATTTATAAACTTTAAAAAAGAAACAGTAAAACAAAGTGACGAGGAGGAAAATACAGAGTATAGCTTTATGAATATAGAATACGATACTGAACCAATATATGATACAGATAATGAAAAAGAAAGTGAACCGATGAAATTAGGATTTAGCGAATTTGAAAAAGAAGAACATATAGATTATGATTTAAGTATTATAGATTATATAGAAGAAGAAACATATACAAGTTTTAAAACAGAAGAAATTAATAAAACTATTGAACATATTATCAATAGAAAATTTACAGAATTAAATATACAAGACGAGGTAGATGATATGATTATAGAATGCATAACAGATTTAGGATTAACATACGAAGAAAGTTATAATAAATTACAGGAATACTATAATTTACCATTAGTAGAAAATATATCTCAAGGAAAAACTATGTTATCAGATTTTTATAAAAAAGAACAAGGCTTTATGAATAATGATACATATATGACAAATATCAGAAAAAGACCTAAAATGGAATGGAGTGAACCAGGCACTAGTACAGAAGATAGTATAGGACGAGAAATATGGTCACAACCAACAGTTACATATAACGGAGAATCTAGTTATAAAGGAAAAGGTAGCCGATTACCAATTGGAAATATATATAGTGGAAGCATGTTATTATTAGAAAAACAAAAACCACAACTTTGGATGGATGAAATTTTGTCATGGGAACAAGTAGTTGTTAGAATGTGGGAAACTAATAAAAAAGATAGTATTGACATGTTTGCTTATTTAGAAACAACATTAGGTCCAATAGCTTTGGGTATTTGGCAAAGTAAAAAAGCACAAGATCCAGATGAAATTAATAAATTAAAAGCCTTAGGTGATAACCCATATAATTTTACTAGTCAAATAAGAACATTAACTTTAGGGGTAGATCCTGCAAAAAATAATACATTAATACAAGATACAGCTATTAGAAATCTTGAACAATTAAGTATAGCAGATATGAAATATATTAATGAATTCACATTAGATTTTACTAGATTATTATCACAAACTGGGCAAGCAATGGATGATAATTTATGTGATAAATATTTTATAAAACTTCCAGGAGATTTAGGAAGATATATACATGAAACATGGAAACAACAATATGGAGAACAGAAAAACCTAGGAATAGGACCTAGGATCACATATACATTCGCTATATTAGAAGATAAGTGTAAAGAAGTAGCTTTACAAGAACAATTAAAGAAAAATGCTTATGCCTTTTGTAAATCAGCAATTTATACACCTCAAGCATATGGACACTATGAAAGAAAAAAGAAACTACGAAAAAGCACATCATATAAAAAGGGGAATAAACCATACTATAAAAATAAATATGTAAAAAGGCCACAAACAAGAAATTGTAAATGTTTTATCTGTGGTGATGTTAAACATTTAGCTAATAAATGCCCAAATAAAAATAAGAATATAGAAAAAAGCAATTTAATAGAACAAATAGGAGAATATAATATAGAACCTCTAAATTCTGATAATTCTGATAATGAATCAATATACAGTATATATAGTGATAGTGATAATGATAAACATTTAACCAAAATAACATATACATACGTAAATACAGAACAAGAAGAATGTCAACATAATTGGATAAATAAACGAGGAAATAACTATATAAAATGTTATAATTGTGGATATTACCCTAGTATAGAAAAAAGATCACAATGTAATATATGTTTTACAGAAATCTGTTACATATGCCTTAAAAAGTTATATAATTTAGAAATAAATAAAGAAAAAACAGAAAAAGAAAATAAAGGAGTAAAAATCGGATTACAATCGGAAAAGATAGAAAAATTAGAAATAATAGCCGAATTACATAAATTAAAAATACAAACTTTAGAAAATAAAGTAAGTATTTTAGAAGATGTGTTAGATAAAAAGAAAAAGATCAATATTGAGGAAAACGAAGTAAATGAAATAAACCAAATGTCTCAAATAACAAATGAACCTACATTAATACAAACTGATGGATCACCCAACATGATAAACCTACAATGTAGATTATGGTTAGATAATAATAAATTTTTAGATTTAACAGCATTAGTAGATACAGGAGCAACTAAGAGTGTTATATCTTATTATCTAGCACCAAAACCATATCATAAAGAGTTATCATATAAACTAATGACAAGAACAATCGAACACAGATTAATAACTATCACACATTACTTAGAACCAACAGGTATTCAATTTTTAGACTTTGCAGGCAACTATAGTATGAAATATGATATCCCACATGTTAATATCAATCCAGAATATGTAAAATCTAATGATTTTATTCTCGGATTAAATTTTATTTTTGCCTTAAATGGCGCTATCACATTAACACGTAATTTTATCACACTTAGTAAACATATATATAGTTTTCCAACACTTAAATATACCAATACATCAGAGTTTGCGCAAAAGCGTGGTGGACAAGGTAAACTAGACTTTTTAAAACATAATCAAATCAAGACAAATGTTGAAAATGAAACAATTAAGCTATTAACAGAATTTTTAACACATGCGTTAGAAAAAGAGAAAGATATAACCAAAAATATGAATCATCCTATAATTTTACACTTAGAGAAAATTGGACTCATATGAGAAGATATTACAAAATCAAAAGTTAACTATATTTTTAAATTTAAATTAAAAAATCCTGATATTACAATAAGAACAGCAAATATAGAATATAGTCCTTTAGATAAAGAAGAATTTAAAAAACAAATACCAGAAATGATAGAACAGAGATTAATTAGAAAATCGGAAAGTCCACATAGGTCAGCAGCTTTTATAGTAAGAAATCATTCTGAAATAAAAAGAGGAAAAGCTCGAATAGTTTATAATTATAAAAGACTAAATGATAATACAGAAGATGATGGTTACAATATCCCTAATAAAGACTCTTTAATAAACTTGATACAAAAGAAAAAGGTTTTTAGCAAATTTGATTTAAAATCTGGATATAATCAGTTACAGCTTGAAGAACACTTTAAACCATGGACAACATTTACATGTTCTGAAGGACAATATGAATGGAATGTTTTAAGCTTTGGGCTTAAAAATGCTCCATCTATATTTCAAAGGTTTATGGACAGTATTTTTCTAAAATATGATTTTTGCTTAGTATATATTGATGATATTTTGGTTGCCAGTGAAACAGTACAGGAACATGAGAAGCATTTACAGAAAATATTTGAAGAAATAAAAAAGAATGGTATTGTTATTTCTAAAAGAAAAATGGAATTGTTTAGAAGAAAAATATCATTTCTTGGTTTAGAAATAGGAAATGGAAAAATTGAATTACAAAGTCATATATCGACAAAAATTTTAGAATTCCCAGAAAAGTTTGAAAGTCTAAAACAGATACAAGCTTTTTTAGGATTGGTTAATTATGCACGAAAGTTTATTCCTAATCTTTCAAAGTTAGTAGGACCATTATATAGTAAAACAACAAAAAATGGACAAAGACATTTCAACCAAGAAGACATTAAATTAGTTAAAGTAATTAAAGAAGCAGTTAAAAATATTAAATCATTAGAATTACCATTAGTTACTGATTACATAATAATAGAAGTTGATGGATGCAAAGAAGGATGGGGAGCCGTTCTCCTTTGTAAACCCGATAAATATAGCCCAAAAGATACAGAAAAAATATGCTCATATGCTAGTGGAAGCTTTAATAAGACAGGAATGAACTGGACTTCTATAGACTACGAAATACAAGCTTTAATAAATGCTTTAGAAAAATTTAAGATATTTTTACATAAAGAATTTACAGTTAGAACAGATTGTGAAGCTATAGTTCGTTTTATTAAAAATGATCAAAGTAAGAAAATAAATAGAACACGATGGATTAATTTACAAAATACAATACAAGGAAGTGGATATAAAATAAATTTTGAACACATAAAGGGAGAAAATAATGGAATAGCTGATATGCTATCCAGAAATATTAACAGATTATTTTCTGCAGATGGATAGTCGAAACAAAGGAAAGAACAAATTAATACAGCCTACACAGCAAAAAAGGAGTTCCTCTTCCATGAGCATTTCTTCAGAAGAAGATAGAAACACAACATCAACAGAAAAATTATTGGATTCAGCAATAAAAACAGAATATCTACATAAACCCACACAATATATGGAAATAGCAAGTGCTACACATAATAACCTCTTGCAAGGATCTAGACCACAATCTCAAAATACTCAACATGCATATTATTGGACAGGACCTTCAAAAAATACACAATATACATAGAACAGAGAAGTCGTTATAGCATTTGGTAACTGCACTTTACCAATTTGCTTCGATGAACGTAAAAAGTTTAGGCCCATGATTGGAGTAAACTTGACAGAAGACCAACAATGTTTGCTAGACAACTTATGGCATATTCAGACAGTTCCACAGGCTTCATCATTCAAAGTTCAAATCCTCAATGCTTTAAGTTTTTACTTTCATAAACAGTCATCACTGACCCCTGAAAAACAAATAAAGAAGTTTACGCATTATGTTATCATCAGGGGCACTAAAGTTGGGATTTTTAATAATTGGGCAACAGTCATAAAATATATAGAGTGTCAAAATCCCCTTTACAAGGGATGTTGTAGCTTCCAGGAAGCTATGAATATTGCTCGAGAACATTTTGGGTTAAACAGTTTTTTCATAGAACCCGAACAGGTGAAAACATTTTCAGAAATAGCAAAAACTAGTGCAGAGCAAATGATTAAAGCTCAAGAAGAAATTATTGCTAAGTTACAACAACAACTTATGCAATCTGGAAAAGATACACGGTATATACAAAGCCAGATTGAAAATAATATTTTGAAACAAAAAATAAAAATTCTTGAAGCAAAAAATGTACAGCTTATACAAAGAAATGAGAAAAAAGATGAAAAATTAAAAACAGCAATATACAGAAACTATGAATGTTTTAAAGCTCGCATTTTGGATCTCCCTTGGAGACAAACGTTGAGACCAGTACTTGATCAGTTTAAAGAATTTGAGCAAATGGTGTCTCAAAAAATTTGTATAGAATTTCCAGCAATTCTATATGAATTACAGCAGAAGATTGTACAGATTGCTTTTCAAGAAATCAATTATAAAGGAGTTACAGTAATCCAAAGATTGAATGATGAAGGTGAAGAGACTCCCATACTCCTGTTACAGATAAACCTAAAAACTACAGACATGCCAGAAGAACAGATAATTAACTTTTATCACAATGGAATGATAGATTACTTAGAATTCTGCCTCAATAGCAGCACAAAAAATCTTCTTAATAAATTAGGAGAAAATTTTATTTTAACAGCCGGAAACATCGCCTCTCACAGCATCAGTCCAATTATTGGGTGCAAAATTTTTTCTTCTTTTCCAGCAGCGGATGAACATACATACAGACCTGCTAGAAAAAGGATCTTCATCACCCAAAGAACAGTACAACATGGCTATCTTAAAAAGTTATCATGCAAACAAGAAATAGATTTTGGAATTCTACAGAATCTTTCAAATGAAGATATATGCACAGCTCAAAAAACACCTTCACTACCTGCAAATTTTCGTTGGGAAAATTATAAACTCCTAGCAGAAGGACACTACTTACAAATTTGGTCTCATCAAAATTGGCATATGCTCTTGCCATTCAGCGGTGAAGGAGATACACTATTGAGACTAGAAGATATCATGAACAGTGAAGAACAGATTGACACAGAACCAGGATCACCGATTTCTATTGACAGTACTCATCGAGACTTTTAGCAAGTGATGATTTTTTAGCAAAAGGTACAAAGTGATAAGTTTGAGCAAATTTAAGGGCCATTTGTGAAAATAAGACAAGACATGACAAGTTCAAGGGCAATTTATGAAATTATAATTGTTATATAGAATTATTAGAGTTGTCGTTTAGAATCATTATTTTCTATTTTATGTAGGTGTGCAATCGTTTTCTACTTTATGTAGGTGTGCAAGTCATTTTCTACTTTATGTATTTTCAAGTGTCTGTCTATTGAATTGTAATTCTTACGCTACCCTTTGCCTATTTAAAGGGTTGTAAACGATTGTAAAAATCATCGAAATCTCATACGAATAAAATTTTTGTTGTTATTAATTCTCTCATGTCTCTCTAAATACTTTCTTTCCGATTCTCTTAGCCTATCTCTTATGTTCCTAGTTCTTTCAAACACTTCATATTATATCCCTTATACATAAAAAAAAAAAAAAAGCTGCTACAATTCGGTTGCTTCTCCCCTCGTAACCTTCCTTGTAAGTTTACTCTTCTTGATTTTAATTCTTGTTCATATTATGTTTATGGTTTAACGGTAAACCCGGAAAAAACCGCCGTACCCCTACGGGTCAGTAAGAAGAAGCTTCACCGCGAACACACAGTCGGCATCGTCTCTCTCTGCTCTCGTCGCTATCGAATAGGTATGGAATCGTCACTTCCATCTTTATGTTCTTTATTTTCCATGAAAATGCTGCGAACATGAACACGATGTAGAAACCTGGCAACATAATTCTCTCTTCTTTCATCTTCACTCTTCAGATATCGTTGTTCACTTGTTGCACACTTTGAAGGTTTGCAGGCACCGTATCTGCTGTAATCGTCCATCGCCTACTCCTCCACAAGAGGTATTCACTCATCAGCTTACCAGGTATTATTATTATTATTATTCACATCACATCATTCCTTTTTTCAATTCGATCTTCTCGTTTCATGTTTTTGTTTCTCTTTCAAATATGTGCTGAACGGTGAATTGATTTCTATGTTTGAATGTTTAATTACATGTTTGTTGATTTCATAAAATCGGACCTCAATTTCATCTGTTCTGCTACAGAGTACAGATCACATTATACACATTACATCGTTCCTTGTTTCAATTCGATCTTCTTGTTTCCTGTTGTCGTTTCTCTATCATTGATGTGCTGAACAATGAATTGCTATTTAGGCGTACATGTTTAGTTATCTGTTTGTTGATTTTATAAAATCAGATCTCAATTTCCTTCAATCTGCAACAGAGTACTGCTCACATTTAGGGTTTTACTAACATCTGCACAGATATGGAATAACTTTGTCCACATAGATCAATCATTCTCAGTTTCACCATTTATGACTCATCTTTCAAGGCAGCAGCTTCTTCTATGTCATCATCTTTTGTGTTCCTGATTAGTGTCTTACTATCTTTTATGCTTCACTCAGATTTTCATGGAAGTAACAGTTGAAACTTCAATTCTTAAACCAGGATGGGAACTACTGCGATGACCCCTGGATTCATATTTTACATAAGTGCGATCTATCAGGACTTGCAAACATTCGCATGACTAATGAGTTCTTGTTGTTCATCATACCTGCCCTAACTTCCCAATATATCTCCATGGCTGTTAAGATTGTTGAAATGAGTGTGGGACCCACAACCTGGAAAAAGCTTGAGGAGCATGCAAACAAGGCAACACGTGTAAAAGCAATCATTGAGTTGATAGCAGTTCATCAAATATGTGTTATGGTGGTAAGTGACAAACCCTATTGGATGAGGTTTGCTGTTTTCTGGACAAGCATTGGGAATGGTTTTCATGCATGTAAGCTTCTGGATGTGGTCAAAAGAGGTAAAACAGACCAAGTAGAGAAGGGTGGATTGTCTGCAGTAAAGAATCAAGTATGATTGATGATGATTAAGAGGTATGTTTAATGTTCTTCTACTATTGCTATTGAGTTTTTTGTTTGAAGTTTGAACATTTGACTAGACCAAATTGTGTGAATAATTCACAACCTACTTGTTGCTGGAAATGACATTCAGTTTTTGATTTGCTTCCATTTTAGTCAACTAAAATCATGGATAACAATATTTTTGTCAACACAAGTTTTTAACAAGAGTGGAAAGTATTATTAATTGTTGTTTTCTGTTGATAGTATATTTTTGTCAAGACACAATGATTTTACTTCTTCATATTGGTTGTGAGAATGTGTGGTACATGACTTCGTTAATCAAGGTTGTACTAGTCAATCGGTCAAGTAGGTTATAGGGACTAATCTGCCTAGATAGGGATTAATCAAGGACCTAAATTATAAAATAATTTATCTATAAAAAAAATATCATCAATATTAAGTAAATAACCATAAAAGGTCATATTCATGTATTTATGTAACACTAATACGATGAGAGAGATATAGATAGAGACAGATGTGAGAGGGAAGAGAGATGAGAGAAGAGAGAAGCATGTTATTATTAGGTATTAGTATATTAGTATATTAGATTCCGATCAATCTTGTTTTTTATTGTTATTATTGACTTTTTTTTTATATTCTTTAAATTTTGACAGTTTAAACGGATTTTTCTTAAATTTGACTGAGTGCATGGCTACCATGCATCTAGGTGACGGATAATTGGCCTGCGTCACTGCGTGTAACATATTATTCAAAAGTTTCAAATTTAGTCATAGAAAACTATTTAATCATTTGATAACATATTTACCATTAAATCCTATTTACCTTGTAATTGTTTTTAACCTAATCTAATTTGTAATTGGCAAATATTTTTCAATGTATAAAATTGTGTTTAAATCTCGACAAAAACGTTATTTTATTTTTCTATATTATATAAAATATTCATACTTTAAAAAGTAATTTATTTTATTCAAGGATAAAATTTATTAGTAAAAGTACGAGTAAGTTACAAATCTACTTCCTATTATATTATATAGATAGAGGTGTTTGTTTGTTTGTTTGTTTTTTTTTTCTTTTTTTGGGCCGGGTTAATCGGTTACTCTTTGTTTGGAAAAATAATGGATACCCAAACTGAATTACTCTTTGGGTTTTGGGTTGGGTTGGATAGTTTTAGATATACTTGAATTTCTAATTTAAAAAACAAAAGTAATTTTAAGCACTCATTTTCTATAACTAACATTGATATTTTTTTCTTGGTGTCATATAAAAATCGTATTAATATTTCATGGTTTATATATTTTTATAAACTGTGCTTGGTTCCTGCTCTTGTGTTTCAATCAATTTGTAATTACTTAAATATTTCATGTTTTATATTGTTCAAGCTTCGTTTGGGATTATACTAAATGAAATGTTATCTTAGTGTGATTTAATTAAGTCATATTTGTACTACCGTATGTTTGGAATTTAGTTTAGTTTCGTACCACAATCTATTTAAAAAGAGACGTGATATTTATATTCAGTAGTCCAACGTGGAAGGATTAGAAACGCTTAAAATATTATAAAGGCCCAAATATGTGAAAGTATTAAAAAGTCCCTTAACTAGTCCAACGTGAGTTTTAGAAAAATTCAGGATATTCATATAACCCGATTTATAAAAAATTTCATCTCATCATCTCTTATAATGGAAGACGGCTTCTCTATTAAATTTTAGTAATAGAAAAAAATTAATACAATAACTATTGGATCCCCCCACCTATGAAAAGTAAAATACCCATATGTTAAATAGTTTTCTAGGACTAAATTTGTTATGAAAAGTAAAATACCCATCAGCAAAATCAACTACATAAAACAACAAAAAAACGAGGCCAAACAAGCTCATAAAGAGAACATAAATTTAAAGAAACATAAGCAACACAAACAACACATAACACAGAGACGAGGGAAGAAACAAATCTTTGGATGGAAAGTCGAGATGAGTGCTCAATAGTGATATCTTCATTCTTTTGAAGGAGGTAGCAAATGACCTTAGACCGGAGGGTATGGGTGGGGAGTTTACCTCACTTTTTGTGGGTCACACCACCATTTCTCTCACTTTCCTTTCCCTCACCCAAACCCAAGGAATGGGTGGGAAGCTTCCCTCACTATTTTGTTTTTTTTTTAAATAAAATTAATTCTTTTTTATGATTTATAATTTTTAAATTAATAATAAACATAAAATTTAATTAAAAATAAAAAGCATTTCATTAATTAAAATAAAATTTACATTAAACCTAATATTTAAATAAGTAGAAAACTAAAAAAAAAAAAAAAACGCAAACAAAAAATCAAACAAACCACAACATAGAATCCTAATTTTAAAAAAACCAAAATACGTCACTCAGAATCATCATCCTCGTCATCGACCTCATCGTCTTCATCATTCTCCCGAACGTCACTTTCATCATCGGAATCTTCGCTCTCGACGAACATATCAGAATCCTCGTCTGATTCGTCAAACAAATCATCGTGAGAAAACTCTATCGGGGGCTGAATATGAGCCTTATAAATGTGCTCCACCAAATCAGCACGAAGGGCGTGATGAATGTCGTGATTGTGTACTTCTCTTCTATTCGCCCTATACTCTTGTGTACCAACGGCTACTCCTTCGACATTTGGCAAAAATTCATTTTCGTTGTACTGACATATCGTTCTTCCTTCGTCTTCAAGAATCATATTATGCAATATGATACATGCATACATTACGTGTTGTAACCTTTTCACTTCATATGATCTTGCCCCGACTGCTAGTACTTGCCAACGTCTCTTAAGTACACCAAATGTTCGCTCCACATCCTTCCTAGCTGACTCTTGTGCATCTTTAAACTTTTTCCTTTTCGGGTCGTTAGGACATGCAAACGATTTCACAAAAACAGAAAAGGAATGATATATACCGTCAGTAAGATAGTATCCACACTTATATGCTATCCTATTTGCTTGAAAAGGTACATCGTGCGACTTTCCAAGGTAGATATCGTTGAATACCAGCGACTGGTCTAGCACATTGATGTCATTATTTGCACCAACTGGACCAAAGAATGCATGCCATATCCAAAGATCATGTGATGCGATAGCCTCTAGAACGATCGTCGGCTCTTTGTGGTCGCCTCTCATGTACTGACCACGCCATGCGTTGGGGCATAATGACCAACCCCAATGCATGCAATCGATACTACCAAGCATTCCAGGGAATCCATGCTTGCCTTCATGCACCGTGTACAATTGGTGGATATCGTTCATAGTTGGTTTCTGCAAATATCGTTGCCCATAAACCAAACAGATCGCTTTGCAGAACTTGTACACACACTCCCGCACGGTACGCTCTGACATCCTAAAATACTCGTCTCATCTGTCTGCGCCCATGCCGTATGCTAACTGACGAATTGCAGCCGTGCATTTTTGAATTGGAGAGAAACCTTTTATCTGTCTCGCATCCATTTTCCATTGGAAATATGGTAAGCGACCTTCCAAATCGCCAACAATACGTAAGAATAGTTCCTTCCTCATCCGGAATCGACGTCGAAACTTTACAGCGTAGATGACGTCATCTGCACAGTAATCTTCTATAAGACGATCGTATCCGGCTTCGCGCTTTCTATGCAACCGCGACTTTCTTGGTTTAGATCGTGCACGTGATGTTTCGCTTAGTCGGTTTTGAAAGTATGCAACCGTTTTCGCCATGACGGAACCGATAAACTTAGCCTCCTCTAGAGCCGTCGAATCGGATAATGAAGATGATGACATTTGGATTAATATTTTTTGGAGAGAATAAGAAGGTATGAGTTAAAAAAATGGTTGGATGTTGTGGTATTTATAGTGTGATAAAAGAATAAAAAAATTATATATATATATATATATATATATATATATATATATATATATATATTAACGGTTATATAGTCGTTGAATCAAAAAAGGAAAAAAAAAAGAAAAAAAAAATTAAACAACCAATAGGAAGAGGAGTGAGAACGCGGCATCCCCACCCCCACCCTCCTCCCCGCGCCCCCTTCCCCGCACCGACGGTGCGGTGTTCCGCACTGCGGGACTCTTCCCACGGCCTTCCCGCATACGATACCGTCTGACCTTAGCAACATTTAGGGAGGGCCCATGAATCAGGCTCAAGAGTCTCGAACTCTTAAGGTCTTCCCTTATTCTTAAGTATCTTATTGTTTCATTTGACCTACATATGGTAGACGATACCTGTACAAACTAATATACGAATGATAAACCAAATTGTCCTACCTTTTGTGGTTTGCTAGAAGGTATTGATGATGTCGATCTATTTGTTGGGAACATTGTTGAGATTCATTTTGGTTCTCCCACAAGCCTTTGGAAACTATAGATATAACACAAACATTGGCAAGGGTAATGGTGATCAGTTGTTCATTCATACAGACTCCATGGTTGTATTGATTGTTGGAAAGAGTGTGGAACCCTGGGAAAAGGTCGAGAAGCATGCAAATAAGGTTATACGTATTCCAATTGTCTATGTGGCGATAGCTATTCATAAATGATCCTATGTTATGTCCTCGTCGAGCCAACACCCACCTGCCTAAATCTCATGACAAACTATGGTTTTATTGATTGTTTGAAGGAGGGTGGAACCCATATTCTCTATGGTTTTATTGATTGTTTGAAGGAGGGTGGAACCCAGATTCTGGGAAAAGGTCGAGAAACATGCAAATAGGGTTATATGAATTCCAATTGTCAATTTGGCGATAGCTATTCATAAATGTTCCTATGATATCTCCTTGTCGAGCCGACTATCATCTTCCTAAATTTCGTGACAAACTAAATGCATATGCAAAAATCTTTGGTGATTTTCATTCTGATTTAAAGTGTGATGATGGTATCAATGATGATGTCATTAGAAATAATGATTTTGGTAATTAGACGTACTTGCTTTTGATGTTGTAACATACCAAAATTTTCATGGTAGGGTTGGACTAGACCAACAATCAAAACACATTGCTTCACTAACATATGATGTTTTTTCAGTCATTTAGGATCGTTAAGAAGTAGAATTACGTTTTCTATGTTAATAATTATTATTTTATGTGTCTGAATTTTTTTAGTTGACAATAGCATACCTTTTACCTTCTAAAAACAAATATCATGGTCCCCAAATGCTGATCTAAAACAACTTAACACACGATGTATAAAATTATAAGTACACAGGGTCTTGATTTTTGATCCTGAACTTCTATTGAGATAACTAGGTTATAGATAAGTTTATTATCAACTAGGTTATAGATAAGTTTATTATCGATTTAATTTTGGAGTAAGTTACTTACAACAATTCCAAATAACCCAAGTTTAATAACCGAGAAGATGGATTTTAAAAAGAAGTATCAACGAATGATTTCGAAGAGAAAAAAAAAGGCAGAAGAAATTGTATATATATAATTTTTTTGCTATTTCCGTACATTAATTCCAGAAAATAACAATTCTCCTTCTTCAATCTTCACTACAAAACTGCCATTCTTTCTCCCTCTTTTGCTACAACAGTATATTATAGGCAAGGTTTTTGAAGGTACGTATACTCTCGTCTTCATCTCTCCCACTCCTTCTCGAACCTTCTTCTCCTCTTCTGTTACCGGTAAGACCACCCACCGCCGTCCGCCGCCACTCTCTCTTTTCCCCCTAACCCTTTACCCTTTTGCTGTTAACCTGAACCATCACAGCCCCAACGCGCCGCTGATACCCACAAACCACTACCACCGTAAAACCCTAAACACAACCATCAGTCTCACTCCATATCTCTCACCACAATCCCTACACCGCCGCCGGCAAGCTATACCACCACCGGTTCACAAAACCAAATCCCAACTCCCACCGTTTGGCCATCCACAACCCTACTTGCTGAAAATCTCATCTATTCCGCCTTCCTGTGCGAACCCTCCCTCTCCCTCTTTCTCGCCGGAGAACACCAGATGCTTTCTATCAGTCAGTCCCACCACCATCACCACCACCAACTGAAACCTCTCTCTGTGTCTGTGTGTTCCCTTCTCTGCTACAAAAATCCCGAAAAACAATTCCCCGGTTTACTCTTTGAAATCCGTTGTTAGATTAACGTTTTAATCCTACATTTCTTTTCAATTCTTGCAGGTTTGAGTCTCACTTGAGGATCGCATTGGATTACAACAAAGTTTTTGGGCATCATCAGGTACAATTTCATCCTTCTAATTCCATACTGACGTTTGGGAATTGTGAGTTTTTGTGTCCAGTTTGTTGAAAATTGATTGTATTGTTGTGGGACTTTAGGAGCACATAGTGCACTGATGTTTGTTGAAATTTCAAATTCATCTACACTTACCACATTTACAGAAACTTTGATTCATGAAATTATTTAATCACAGTGTCACGAATCTTTTCTTTGTTGGATCAAAGTTGAATTTTGTTGACTTGTCATTTATGTTTACATTTCATCTAACACCAAGTTACATGATGTTTGGTTTAGATATGGGAACTAATAATGGTTGAATGGTTTAATTAGCAGGATGGATAATCAGAATACTTTGGCGATGATAGCTGGAGGCATGGTGTACAACAGTGTGATATGTCTTTTATGGTTTCCAGGAGGACTTGCAAACATTGGGAAGACAGCTGGTGATTGGGTGTTTCTCCATGCAGACTTGGTAGCTCTGTATATCTCCATGGCTGTATTGGTTGCTGGAATGACTGTGGGACCCACATTCTGGAAAAAGATGGAGAAGCTTGCAAGGAAAGCCATGGGTATTGCAATTGTTGCTATGGCTATAGCTGCGCACCACATTATTCTTATGGTGGTTGGAGACGACTACTGGTTGAGGCTTTTTGTTAACGGTCGGGCATTCTGTTCATGGTTCTCACTTGTGTATCCATCTTCATTCTAAACTCTTAAGTATGGGATTAGGGGGAGGTAGAAGTAGAACTTTAAATGGGTGGGCATCAAAAGTCAAGTATTGATATTCTTCTAACATTTGACTAGAGCAAGCTTTGTGAATAACAAGTAACAACCTACTTTTATCCTATTCATGTTTTAGGAATTTTTGTGGAATTGATATTGATGGTCAACTTTTGATATTCTTCCATTTTAGTCGACCAATTATCGAAAAACATGCTTGTTTATAAAGTTTATGGGGACAGGTCGGGTTGGGAAATATGATACTGTTTTCACTTCCCACTCGGAACCTACTCCTAGTTTCTAACTATTTCCCTTGAGGTGGGCATCGTCTATAACAATCAATCGTCGCAAGCTTCTACGAAACATTTGAATACATATGAGATTGGTTACAAGAGTTATTAAGATTAAAAAAAAAAAACTAACACTCTAGATGTCATAATGAAAGTGAATCTTTTTACACTACCAGTAATACTCTCCACGTTAGACACCACGAGCCACGAACCCACATCGGGGTACATGCGACGACCGGAAGAGAGAGAGAAAGAGAGAGAGAGAGAGATGCCTAAGAGTGAAGAAAAAACGGATTGGTTGTCCGCCTCCGTGCTTGTCACCACAAATCACCACGACCACGAGCCACCACGAATTGGCGGGATAGTGTGCACGGTCGTGGTCTGTGACCACGTCGACAACAGACATTTTCGTTGCCGGTATACCGGACGGCCTTATGCAACCAACACCAACAAATAATATAGCTATAACCAATACTTTTCATCCATCTTTATGTGTCATAGCACCCTCTAGACGTAGATGTGGAAAACTATAGATTGGATCTGATTTAGATGATGTCATTTGCGATTTGACAATGATCTGATCCGGTTTGAATTTGGTTTTCCCCAAACAGTTTTGGACCGGTTTGATTTAAATTTTATAATTTGGTTTTGGAAAATGTTGCTACCTAAACGCTAACTTATCATCACAATCACACCATATTGAACTAGATATGCCCACCACATTACACCTTCATTTTCAATAAAAAGAATAAAGAAATTAAAATATTGGATTTCAATTAAATTTAAAACATCATAGGAAAATTCCATAGTAGGGAAAATGTTAAATTAATTTAAATAAAAGAGAAAATTGCATAGTAGGAAAAATGTTACATTAATATCAATTGACATGTTTGATAGGGATTATAGATGTATGGACGCGGTTCAATATGTGGACTCGGTCCATAAAAAACACCTAACTCGGTCCTTGCATTTTATTTGATGGACCGAGAAAAAAAAACAAAAATCGACGTTGCCCTACCACAGTTGCGATCGAGGTTTGATTTCATCCTCTCCCTCCGATAACCCCCCCCCCCCCCCCCCCCCCGGACGAAGCAGCTAGAGTTCCAGTCGCGATAAAAAACAAGAGAGTAGCAATTGTGATCAACAGCAACAACATCAATAGGTATCAATTTTATTTTTTTGTTCTTATTTTTCTGTATTCATCAACAGCGAGCATGCATGTTATTTCTAATTCAATTTCTATGTTCTTGATTCATCAACGTGCGATTAAAAAATTCTGGTCGTAAGATGCACAAACTTTTATTAAATATTAGTATATCGCAATCTCATACGAAATATATATTTAAAACAATTCAGTTATACATGCATTTATTGATATATGCCTGTTTGCTTTTATAGTTAAATAATCAATTTTAACACGAGAATCAATATTTTCTAATGCAATTTCTATGTTCTTGATTCATCAACGTGCTATTGAGGTTTTACTTTTTTGTCCTTATTTATAATTCAATTTTTCATGCTTTTGATTCTTAAAATCTAGACTTTAAGCTTTCATGGGAGCATGCATGTTATTTTTGGCATTACCCCATTATGAACTTGTAAACTGTAATGCCCGTGTTTCTAGGCTAGGCATTAATATTGACATGATAATCTAGGTTAACCTTTGTGACTCATTTTGGAGAAATGAAAAGGAATTATGTGAAAATTATGTGTTTTATGTGTTTTACGCTTAATTATTAGGATTTAATTAATTAAGATTAAAAATGAGCGTCGAAAATAAATATTAGATAAAGCCGATATTTATTGAGAAAGTTTTAGTAGTCGTGACAAGGATTACGGATATATAAAGAATGCCGAAATCCGAGTTATAACGAAGAAGTTATGACATGTCGAAGTTTCTCGACAAACCGGCACGGTGCCGAATGTCGTAAAAAGTGAGTTTTTGATAAACTATTTTTTAGCCTTAGTGATCTAAATGAAACACGTAGTATTCGCTAAACCGAGAAGTTCGATAAAAAGAACGCCCAAATCTGACTTCGTATGAGGAAGTTATGATTTTTCGAAGTTTCAGCTTAGCAGTAGACAGCTAAAACTCGAATTTTAGATCAAGTGATTTTTAGCCGACATGACCTAAACGAGAATTGAAGGTCTAGTCATTAGTAGCACAACGGTAAAAAGTATGACGAAAACGGACGTCGGATGAAGAAGTTACGAATTTTTAACGGATTTCCTGTCCCGGTCTGTTAAAAATAATAATATAAAAATAAAGTCCAAATTTTCCGACGAAGTCTAAACGAAAGTTGTAGATCATAATTTTCTCTACGCGTGCATATAAAGAACGTCCAAAACGGAGCTCGTATGAGAAAGTTATGGATTTTACAATATTTGGCACAATTTTCGAGAAAAAATCGCATGAATAGTGATTGCCACGTCACCCTCGCTCGGAGCTGGCCACGTGTCATGTCCGAGAAGCGACGCGTGTCGCACAGGTGTCCGAAGAAGCCACGTGATCCTCGCATGCAACCCACGTGATCCGACCCGCGTGTAGGCTTTTGATTCGACCGAGGAGGAGGCCCAATCCGAAGCGAGCATCTGTCCGAACCGAGGCTGCTGACCAATCCGAAGCTCGCAGCTGGTCCGAGCCTCGCACCGCCTTAGCCTCCGAACCTCGCAGACTGCGACGCGTGTCTGCTTCTCGCTGCTTCGGGTCCGAACCTCGGGCCTACATATAGAAGGCTTGCGAGATCTTCCGGGTACTTTTGGAAAATTGGCAATTTTGGCCACTTTTTCAATATTTTGGCTATTTTCACATCCCCCGAAGCCCCGGTATCGATTATAACCCCCGGAATACGCCACGAAGTGACCGTGAAGCCCGGAAAATTTATCTTTTCGGTTTCGAAGCCCGACCCTCGCAGAGCCCGGTTTCTCAATAAAACTCCCGGTTTTATTAGAAACGATGGTTTTAGGAAACGAATTGCTGCCCGATTTTCATTAAATCAGGTGAGTGTGTAGTTACTTTCATCTTACACATAGATATGAAGTATTTTATATAAAATACGTGCTATGTGTTTATATGTTGTTTGTTTATTCGAGATGGGTGTTGAATGAATGTTTTATACATGTTTAAAATGATTTAAAATGTATATATATTTTATCTTCAAATATGTTGGGTAAAACATGGGTAGATAAAGTATGAGGGATAGAAGTACAGTATAGATGTACGTTGGTAGCTATGAATTTAGTACAGTATAGATGTACGTTGGTAGCTACAGATTTAGTATGTTGGCAGCTATGGACTTAGTGCTTGTTGTATAAACCTTGGCGACGATGTGACTTCGTGCCTATTTGACATAAATTGTTGAAGGAAAACAATGTTGTCACCCCGGTGTTTGTTTTATTTGACATAAATTGTTGAGGGAAATCAATGTTGTCATCCAGGTGTTTGTTTTATTTGACATAAATTGCTGAGGGAAAGCAATGTTGTCACCATACTGATTGTTTTATGTCAGGTGGTCTTATTTGACATAAATTGCTGAAGAAAGCAATGTTGTCACCTATTATTGGTTGTTTTATTTGACATAAATTGCTGAGGGAAAAGCAATGTTGTCACCCCGGTGTTTGCCTTATTTGACATAAATTGCTGAAGAAAGCAATGTTGTCACCTTATTGGTCGTTTTGTGTTAGGTTGTCTTGTTTGACATAAATTGCTGAGGAAAGCAGTGTTGTCACCATATTGGTTGCCTTATTTGGCATAATTGCTGAGGAACCCCCAAAGCAAAGTTGTCACCCCTAATGAAAATCCTTAGGCTAGGTCCCTTGTAATAGTTGTTTTAGGGACGTAAGGTGAGGATAACGGGAATGGGTAATTAGGGTTAATTTGGTTGATTGATTGATGTTTAAGCATAATAAATTATGTATTATGGGTTGAAAACCCTATATGCTCACCAGACTTCCAAGCCTGACCCACTCAGCTTTTTATATTACAGGTAGTGGACCCCGAGCATAGTCGGATGATGATGATGAGTGATTTTTGGATTATAGGCCAGTAGTTATAAATGACTGTTGTAAGGTTTATAATGTCTTGTTTATGCTTTTGATCTGTATCGGAACATGACATCCCGAGGTTTTGATATAAAAAGGAGATTATATATTTCTTAAAGAAAGGTTTTGACAAACTTTTATCATGTTTTGTTTTGGGGACCAATTCCGCAACATCTTTTAAAAAGATTTCTCTGATTTTATTTCAAAGAGCATAAATTAAATCGGTCTTTTCTGGCCGAGAAATTAGGGGATGTCACAGTTGGTATCAGAGCATTAGTTTAAGCGAATTAGGAATTTGTAGGATTTCTAGACTTAAACTTAGAATGCTAAGTGATGATTGTGAGATGAGTGTCTACCATATTTTAGACACGAGCACTAGTTTATTTTAGGAAAGATGCCTAAAATGCCCTTATGTGCTAAATGTTATATGTTTTCCATATATGCCATTATTTGTTCGGATCTATGGTCTGTTGCCGACCGGATCTGGAAACCTTATGTGTGTAGGATTCTAAACGTATGATTACGAGATTAGAACTAACATGTAAACGTTTCAGAGTGATAAGGGAATTGACATGTCTAACAAGGATAAAGACCTAAATTCGCCTTATTCGGTATATAGATTATAATGGCAAGAAACCGAAGTGGAGCTGGAAATGTAAATAGAAATCAGCAACCTCAACCCCAAGTGGTGGAACAGGTGCCTATAGTAGGAGCTGCACCAGAACCCATCACCATGGCTGGAGTACGAACTATGATTCAGACCATGTTGGCTGAACAAAGGGAGGAATTGAGGCAAATGTTGCTGAACAACAGGGATGAACCTTCAGTTCCTGTTGAACAACGTGAATTAAATGACGATCGATCTGAAGAAGGGAACAACAGCAGATCGGTTAGTCATAGTGAACCGCTTGTGGTTGGGAGAAATAACCACGAGGGTAGAGTGGAGAGAAATGGGTGCAAGTATAAGGACTTTATGACTTGCAAGCCATCGACCTTCACTGGAAAAGAAGATCCCGTCGGAGTAATGGACTGGATCTCGGAAATGGAGTTGGCTTTCATGACTTGTGATTGCCAAGGCAAGTTACAAACTACCTTTGCAGTAGGTCAGTTCAGGGGTAGTGCTGCTCGTTGGTGGAATACATTGGGGAAAACCCTAATCCCTAATGAGCCACTGCAAATGACTTGAGCAGAGTTCTTGGTGCACTTTAAGCGCAAGTACTGCTCGGCCCAAAACGTGCTTGAGTTAGAAAACCAATTTCTAACGTTGAAGAAGGGGAGTATGACCGTTGATGAATATACGAATAACTTCACAGACAAAATGGAGTTTGCTTTGCGTATTGTCCTAGATGAGCTGGCGAAAATTGACAGGTACGCAAAGGGACTTCCATGGGAGTATGCGGTGCCAGTACGTCAGGCACTTACTTTGGAGGCAGCTATCTGGGCTGCCAAGTCTGTTGAAGATATGATTAAGGGGAGAGCCGCCAGCAAGGTTGAAGTTGGCGAGAAAAGAAAGTTTGAAAAGACTTCAGGGTCCAACGAGAAAAGAAAGTTCTCGAAGGCTGGAGGAGGAGAAGGCGAAGCAAAATGGTGCGAGAAGTGCAAAAAGAAGCACTTCGGGAAATGTAGCGAAGAGGTGACCTGCTACAAGTGTGGAAAGACTAGGCATTATGCCAACGAGTGTCCGTCCAACAAGAGGATGTGCTATCGATGTAACGAGGAAGGGCACATTTCGAAAGACTGCCCAAAGAAGAAAGAGGCAGCAATGCCCAATGTTCCACTGAAACCAAAACCAAAGGCATTCCAAATGATCATTAATGAAGCAGATGGAAATACAAAGGATCAGGAGTAAGGACCTTATATTCTCAAAGCCAAGATATAAAGTAGAAATGCAGTTAGTAACTTATGGTGTAGCCTATTAGAGGCGTAGAATAGGGTAAACTCGAACCTCTGTGTAATTATTTTAAGAAATAATATAAACCCTGGTTTTGTCATCTGATGAATTGAATGACTATGTGAAATTCTTGTATGGTGACTTGGAGAACTGCGAGACAATACTTGGGACGAGTAGGAGTAGGTGTGAATGGTAGTAGAGGCATATACTACCGGAAGCATAGGACTCGTACTTGGATCAAGGAAAGTCACAAGGATTACCAAGAAGCCAAAAATTGATTCCGTTATTGTTCGAGTACTTCATTACCTTCGTTTCGGTAATGAGTAAGAAGATGATTATTATTCCGACCCTAGAGGTCATATCAAATTGAGTCCGACTATGATGAGTTTGTTACATGGTTCAGAGAACCAAGTTCGATGTAGTAGTTGACTTAAGCCGAATTGAAGTAAAGGATGTTAGCAACTCAAGATCGTCAAAAGAGCTATGATGACAAGAAAAGATAACCTATATCATTCGAAGTTGGAGATTGGGTTTTACTTAAAGTCTCGCCATGGAAGGGACTTATAAGATTTGGTAGAAGGGGAAAGTTGAGTCCATGATTTATTGGACCATTTAAAGTTCTTCAGAGGATCGGGAATCAAGCTTACAAGCTAGAATTACCGGAAGAACCGGAAGGTATTCATAACACCTTTTATGTGTGTTATCTGAGGAAGTTCGCGGGAGATTTGCCCGACATAATTCCCATTTCTAAATTAAGGTTGGATGAAAACAAGAGGTTAATTGAAGAACCTGAGACAATCGTTGACCGTAAGACTAAGAAGTTGTGACGCCAGATGGTCGATTTAGTGCTTGTGCGTTGGAAACATACGAATGGGCCAAATCTCACATGGGAAAAAACGGAGAGTGACATGATGAGTCGCTACCTGTATTTGTTTGCTGATGTGTGATTCCGGGGACGAAATCATTCTAAGGGGGAGAGAATTGTAATGCCCGTGTTTCTAGGCTAGGCATTAATATTGACATGATAATCTAGGTTAACCTTTGTGACTCATTTTGGAGAAATGAAAAGGAATTATGTGAAAATTATGTGTTTTATGTGTTTTATGCTTAATTATTAGGATTTAATTAATTAAGATTAAAAATGAGCGTCGAAAATAAATATTAGATAAAGCCGATATTTATTGAGAAAGTTGTAGTAGTCGTGACAAGGATTACGGATATATAAAGAATGCCGAAATCCGAGTTATAATGAAGAAGTTATGACCTGTCGAAGTTTCGCGACAAACCGGCATGGTGCCGAATGTCGTAAAAAGTGAGCTTTTTTGATAAACTATTTTTTAGCCTTAGTGATCTAAATGAAACACGTAGTATTCGCTAAACCGAGAAGTTCGATAAAAAGAACGCCCAAATCTGACTTCGTATGAGGAAGTTATGATTTTTCGAAGTTTCAGCTTAGTAGTAGACAGCTAAAACTCGAATTTTAGATCGAGTGATTTTTAGCCGACATGACCTAAACGAGAATTGAAGGTCTCGTCATTAGTAGCACAACGGTAAAAAGTCTGACGAAAACGGACGTCGGATGAAGAAGTTACGAATTTTTAACGGATTTCCTGTCCCGGTCTGTTAAAAATAATAATATAAACATAAAGTCAAAATTTTCCGACGAAGTCTAAACGAAAGTTGTAGAGCATAATTTTCTTTACGCGTGCATATAAAGAACGTCCAAAACGGAGCTCGTATGAGAAAGTTATGGATTTTACAAGATTTGGCACAATTTTCGAGAAAAAATCGCATGAATAGTGATTGCCACGTCACCCTCGCTCGGAGCTGGCCACGTGTCCGAAGCTGCTGCGTGGCACGTCCGAGAAGCGACGCGTGTCTCACAGGTGTCCGAAGAAGCCACGTGATCCTCGCATGCAACCCACGTGATCCGACCCGCGTGTAGGCTTCTGATTCGACCGAGGAGGAGGCCCAATCCGAAGCGAGCATCTGTCCGAACCGAGGCTGCTGACCAATCCGAAGCTCGCAGCTGGTCCGAGCCTCGCACCGCCTTAGCCTCCGAACCTCGCAGACTGCGACGCGTGTCTGCTTCTCGCTGCTTCGGGTCCGAACCTCGGGCCTATATATAGAAGGCTTGCGAGATCTTCCGGGTACTTTTGGAAAATTGGCAATTTTGGCCCCTTTTCCAGATTGCTAATCAGTTACTTTCAAATGGTTCACATTAAATGATATACTTTTTTATTATGTAGGACAATGTGTATTTGGATTTTGTATTACACTTTGTATTTGGATTTTAAATGATGTATGTTTAAAAATTTAAACGGCTTTTCTAAACGCGGCTGCTCATCGGTTAGAGCTTATTCCGATGACAGTTATAAAAATCGGAACAATCTGGTAAACATGAAAATAAATGCAACCTCGTTATTTTCTAATTTGATTTCTCAGATTGAGATGGGGAAGATTCTTGGATATGAAGTGGAAGGAACCAAAGGAGATCTAGATAAATTGATTGAGCGAATGGGTGTCAAAGATATTAATAAATGAATTTAATGTCATATAATTCTTGTGGGTTGGGTTGTGAGAAAAGGAAGGATATTCTTCGGTTATGCATTAAGCATAGTATTAATTTCTTAGTTTTACAAGAAACTCATCTTAGAAAAATTGATTTGGTGAGAGTCATACAAGTTTGGGGAAACTATCAATTCGATTTTGCTTCTTCTCTGGTACAAGGTCGATCAGGTGGTATCTTATCAATTTGGGATCCATTAGTTTTTTTGAAAGAAAGTGTTGTGAGTATGGATAATGCTCTTATTGTCAAAGGAGAGTGGGTTTTCTTACATATTAAATGTTTTATTATAAACATTTATGCTCCACAAGACGATGCTAGTAAATTACTTCTCTGGAATTCGATTAATGCTTTCATGGTGGCTAATCCGAGCTTTTATATTCTGTTTGGAGATTTTAATGTGGTTCGTAATGCGAGTGAAAGACTTGGTACAGTGTTTCTTCCAGGTCTGTCGCATAGTTTTAATGAATTTATAGATAAAAGTCATTTGTGGGAAGTCCCTATGGGTGGTTTCGGATTTACTAGGGTTAATGGCCAGGGAGATAAATTAAGTAAATTGGATCGCTTTCTTATCTCTTTTGATTTAGTGGACCGAGTTCCAAATTTGACAGCTCTAGCTTTGGATAGATTGGCTTCGGATCATCGCCCAATTATTCTCTTCCAAGAGGAAATTGATTTTGGTCCTACTCCTTTTAAACTATATAATTCATGGCTTCATATAGATGGGTTTGATAGCATGCTTAGAGAGATGTGGTCTTTGGAGGTTGAAGGGGATGGTGATAGTAAATTCATAATGTTCAAAAATAAATTGAAGCATATCAAAAGTCGAATTCGTGATTGGTATTCCAGACAAATAAAAAATAAAGATGGCAGGAAAAAAGGGTTACTAAAGACTCTTAATGATATTGATATTATTATTGATGGGGGTGGGAGTTCAGAAGCTGTTTTGGCGGATCGTAGAAGAATTATAGGTGAGTTCCGGCTATTGGAAAAGATGGAAACACAAGATGCGGTTCAAAAAGCAAAGGTTAAATGGTGTGTTGAAGCGGATGAAAACTCTAAATTTTTTCATGGTTTAATTAATAGAAGACGTCGACAACTAGCGATCAAAGGTATTAAAAAAGATGGAGTTTGGATTAAAAAAGATGGAGTTTGGATTACGTCGCCTTCAATTGTTAAAAAAGATTTTCATGATTTCTTTAAAGAAAAATTTAAAAGAGTTCCTGGTATTCAAGTTACTAGGCGGAGTAGTAACTTTAAATCCTTATCGAATGAACAAGTTATGAGTTTGGAGGTTCCGGTTACTGAAAGTGAAGTAAAAAGCGCAGTTTGGGCTTGTGGTTCCGACAAGTCTCCAGGTCCAGACGGTTTCACTTTTATTTTTTCAAAAGATATTGGGAGTTAGTAAAGAAAGATATTTTGGCGTTCGTGGTGGAATTTTTTGAAACTGGAAAAATTCCATTTGGATGTAATTCTTCTTTTATTACGCTAATTCCAAAGGTTTCTAGTCCAATGTTGGTTTACAGACTTTCGTCCTATCAGTCTGATTGGTGCTCAATATAAAATTATAACAAAAATTTTGGCTTTGCGGATTGCGACAGTTATGGATTTGATTATTAGTAGTGAACAAACGGCGTTTGTTAAAGGTCGTCAAATAATTGATGGCCCCCTTATGGTCAACGAAATTATAGATTGGCACAAGAGATTGAAGAAGAAACTTATGGTCTTTAAAATTGACTTTGAGAAAGCTTATGACTCGGTCAATTGAGATTATTTGTTACAAATTATGGTTTTTCTCGGGTTTGGTTCCAAATGGATCTCGTGGGTTTGTGGTTGTCTTCTCTCGAGTAAGGCTTCGGTCCTTGTAAATGGGAGCCCGTCAGAAGAATTTTTTATTCAGAGAGGCCTTCGTCAAGGTGATCCTTTATCTCCGTTTTTGTTCATTCTTATAATGGAGGGTCTTCATGTTGCTATTACAGATGCTATGGAGGCGGGTGTTTTTCGAGGTATAAAAATTGGATCTTTGACTCTTTCTCACTTTCTTTATGCGGATGATGCGTTGCTTATGGGAGAGTGGTCTAGAGAGAATGTTATCTGCTTGGTTCGTTTATTTGATTGTTTTTTCTATGCTTCGGGTCTTAGAATAAATCTTCATAAATCCAATCTTTTTGGTATAGGGATCGATTTTGGCAAGGTTATGTGGGTTGCTACCGTGACTGGTTGTAGACCTGCTAAACTTCCTTTTTCTTACCTGGGTTTACCCGTGGGTGTTAGTATGGCTTTGATTAAAGGTTGGAAGCCAATAATTGACAATTTTCAGAAAAAACTGTCAAATTGGAAGGCAAATATGTTATCTATCGGTGGTAGATCGGTTTTGATTACTTCTGTTCTGGGTTCGTTAGGGAACTAATATATGTCCCTTTTTCTAATGCCGGCGCAGGTTAGGAAATATTTGGAATCCATACGTGCTAAATTTTTTTGGGGATTTTATGGGAGTTCTAAGAAACTTTCTTGGGTTAATTGGAATTTGGTGTTGGCTTCCAAGGAGAAAGGAGGTCTCGGTTTTGGTAGTCTTGAGGCTATTAATCTTGCTTTGATCCAAAAATGGCATTGGAGGTTTGTTAAAGAAAAAAATTCTTTATGGGTTAAGGTGATTTCAGCTCTGTATGATTATCCGATTGGTGTTTGTTGTAGTAGTTATAGAGTTACGAATTCGGGGGTTTGGTCTCGTATTATTGGTTCCATTAATACCATGCATGAAAGGGGTATAATTCCTTTTTCGTGTCTCAAGAAGATGGTAGGGAATGGAAGAACCACTCGATTTTGGTTGGATACTTGGATAGGTAATATTCCTTTAAAAGATCGTTTTTCACGTTTGTTTTATCTAGAGCAAAATCATAATTGTTCTATAGCGGATAGATGGGAAGATGGTTGGTATTGGCTTTGGAATCGTAATTTTGAAGGTGGAGCTTTACAAAGTCAATTTGAAGACTTATTATTGTTGATTCGATCCTTTCAACCGAACCTAGAGGAAGACGATTGGCGTTGGGAATTGAATGGTGTTCTCAATTTCAATGTGAATGAAGTTAGAAAGCATATTGATAATGAGTGCTTACCGGATGGTACTCTTGTGACCAGGTGGAATCGCTTCGTTCCTAGAAAGGTAAATATATTTATTTGGAGATTGTTAATTGACCGTTTACCTACCAGGTGGAATCTTAGCATCAAAGGTTTGGATATCCCTTCGTTGCTTTGTCCTTTATGTGATAAATAGGTGGAAAATGCAGATCATGTTTTCTTTTTATGTGAAGAAGTTTATGTTATCTAGCAAAGGGTGTTTAGATGGGTGGATTTGGTGCTTCCGGGTGTGGATATTCTACATGATCTATTTTTTTGGTTGGATACGGTTTCGATCTCGGGTAATAAAAAGACGGTTTTGGAGACTATTATTCAAATGACATTATGGGTGATTTGGAGATATCGTAATTGTATCATTTTTGGAGATTCTAATCCGATTAAAAACCGGATTTTTGAAGATATAGTTGATTTTTCTTATAATTGGTTTAGTTCTAGAAATTTTAAAACTAAAACTAATTGGGTTGACTGGCTTAAAAACCCAATTCTAGATATTTCTTTGTAATTTCTAGCTTCTTGCTAGTTTGGTTTTATAATATTTGGCTGTTCTAAAAAAATGATGTATGTTTAATTTGGAATTTATGTGATAATTTTTATTTTTATAATTATTTTATCCAGCACAAGGGACAACATAAGAATAATATGGTCAATTTTATCATTCAGTACAATCAGTCAGATAAATAATCAAAGAACATAAACTCATTCAGATGTGGACTAAGTCAACATTTCAAACCCAATCAGCAACTATCAAACGACCCCTTAGCAGTAAATTTAATTTTCATCTTCAACATTCGCATGTGCCCATGGTAACCATCTTAGAGAATCACACAACTTATACCGAGCATTGATATAATGAAAAATATTTACGGTTAAGTTGGAGTTCTTGGTATTGTTTCAACTCCACACCGATGACTTCAAAATCGTTACTTCTATTTGGATGTGTGTTTTTGAGGTCGTTGTAAATGTTGTTGAACTCGGTTATGTTTAACCTCATCGTGCACTTGTAACGAAAGTCCGTCGAGATGTCGATAAACACATTTTCCTATTTCGTTGTGGAAATGGTTTCAAATAAATTTCCATATGGGTTCTCTTCTTTTGAAGGGGTTTTTAGATGCTAAAATACAAGCACGAGCTAAAGCAGTTTCTTCTTTTTCCTCCCAAGGTTGTTAGGTTTGGAACATTGATGTTCGTGTAAATTGTTCCATGGTAAGAACTTTGATGGCACCTGGGATGGCGTGCACAACCATGGTGCACCCTCACTGGCCACGAATGTGTCTCGTGACTTGTATACCATACGACCTTATTTGAAATTGTGCTTTAAAGTTGCACTACAAGAAAAATGACATACCGCCATAGTTTTTAAGGCCTAAAAATGTGACCATATCTTACCGTCACATTTATTTATTTATTTTTTCGTTAAAAGTGTGACCGTGTTTCGTGACTACTTAGGTATCTTACGGCCACATTGACATTCAACATTTAAGTATGGCTATAACCTACCTTTTAGTCGTATATAAAGTTAGTCGAGTTTGTGTTAACCATGGTTAGTTTATATTTTATGTAACTATTGTCCTTTAGTCACATTAATTTATGTTAAAACGTGACGTATGATATCATTTATTCACATAAAGAAAACTAATAAAGAAAATAATGTGACCAATTTTTGGTATTAGTGATACATAATTGTTAAAATCATCGTTGAATATTACTTATAACAATATGGTCATTTGTTATCCTTCAGTGACATTCATTTACGGTAAAGTGTGACATATAAAATCATTTAGTCACACGAAAAAAACACATAAAGAACAAAATCTGACCAGTGTTTGCTTTTCGTGATACATAATTGTTAAAACCATTACTAAATAGTAGGTATAGCAACACATTTTTCTAAATGATGTGACTATTTGTTATCCTTTAGTGACACTTATTTATGATAAACCGTGACGTATGATATCATTTAGTCACATAACGATCACTTATAAATAAAAGAATGTGACAATTATTTGTTTTTGGCGATACATAATTGTTAAAACCATCACTGTATATTAGTTATAGCAACACATAGTTTCTAAATGATGTGACTATTTGTTACCTTAAGCTACATTCTTTTATGTAAAAACGTAACGTATGATATCATTTAGTCACATAAAAAACTTATAAAGAAAAAATGTGGCTATTGTTTGCGTTAGATGATACATGATTGTTACGGCCATCGTAATTTTTCTAATTGGTGTGGCTTTTTGTTACACTTTAGCCACATTAAATTTTGTGAGCATGATCCTAATTAACATTTGATCACGTTTATGAATGGAAGACGACAATATTAAAATGTTGCAAATACATATTATAGGAGTAAATAAATAAAAGAAAATAATGTTAATCTTTAATCCAAGTTAAATAGTATACAAAAATGTTGTAATCAAAATATATCTACCATATATACAAATCAGAATGAAATATAAGTCACAAACTACAACGAAGATCTTGTTACTGTTTTATCTTGTTAACAATGCTCCTTGTTTTTTTATTTCTTGAAGCGTCACGGAAAAAAACATCCATTATCAGCATTTTCCCACATAGACTAAGACCTAGCTATCATCCATAGTTTTGAAAGACATCGATGTCTCCCTATGCTAATGATATACAAAAAAAGAAGTTAGAAGAAGGATATATCCTTTTCAAACATGAATAAAAATCTAGAACATGTGAGTCCATCTATGTATCAATTGTATTGCAAATTAACCAAAAAGTACCATTATTGACATTTTCCCTAATTTGGGATCAAATGGAAACTTTTAGTTATAGAAAAGGACCATCTAACTTTTCAGTCTCGATTATATAAACACCAAGGCCTTGAGTTTGACTTGTTATAAGAAGGCATGCAAGAACTTATGCTTTAAATTTGTAAGACTAAGGGGTATGGTCACTATATTCTCACTACAAAAGTGATGCCCTATCAGCGCCACATCATCTTCACTACATCCTTACTACCACACCACTAGCCTTTGGAAACGGTCACCACTTCACATCATTTATACTTTTTTAACATTAGACTAACTAGAAAACAAAATTTTAGACTTAAATAAACATTGTATTAATAAAAAAAATTACATTAAAACCCTACATTACAAATTGAAAAAAAAACCACTAATATAAGAGAATGAGACTTAGGGGCCTTTTGTGCCAAAAACCAAAATTTTGGCATGGGATTCTCTTGAGCGGTATTATCAGTCTTATACTGTGACATCCCCTATTTTCCAGAACCGAAAAAAACTTTTTCTTTACGCTTTCAAAAACCATAACATCTTTGTTTGTGGAAAATCCTAGTAAAATAAAACATTTTGCGGAAATTATTTTGTTTTATTAAAATATCTTGAGTAAAGATGTTTCAAAATACAAAAACTCTAAAGATGTCATAATCAATACACAACATATGTTACAGCGTAAAGACCTATTGTCCTGAACACTATTGCAGGTTTTGTCTTTAATCACTTAACATCCAATTCAAGTCTCTAGCAATCTTAACACCGCTACTATGATGAATATAAATGGAGTAGGTCAGGTTGGGTGAGATACATGACATTTTCAATCCCACGATGTTATTATGATAATAACCTATAATAAATAAAACTGCAAAACCAACTGTTATCTAACAAAACAATATAAATATCTATAAGACATTTTACCCTTAGTTACCCATCCCGTCGATTCTCACATATTAATCCTATAACAGTGATCTTATAAGAGATATCATGTGGGATCACTATAAATAACAAGTTGACTATACTGCTTCGGGAATTCCTTGGCAGCATGCATTAGTCAATAAATGAAAGTATGGGGGGGGGGGATAGAGTATACGAATGAACCTACGATCCTTTTTCAGTGGATTATTATGATTCATTTGATGGAGAATGGTGCCCAAAGTCCCAACACAGTTAGAATGATTGGTAATATTACTATTAATAGTAGGGTCCTTTTAGGTTACACATAAGGAAAAAATAAGCAATAAATAACATGGGAAAATTATAGAGACTTGATTTGTTAATTAATTAATAGTATTTAACAAATTAAATGAAATCTAGAAGTTCTGGAGGATAAACGAGGATAATTTAAGCAGTCACATAATTACCATTTATATGGATAATTATTAGGTGACTAGATAATTATCGTTTAGGGTTTTATATCCTTACCTACAAATAGAGAAGCATATGGACGAAATTAGATGATGGGAAATCTCAAAACCCTAGAGAAAATTCGGTCCTGCCTTATCTTTCTTGAAACCCTCAAATTCGCGACGCCACGTCGTGGCGACTTCATTGCCACGACGTGGAACCTGCAGTTCCAACATATTTTGATTTTTGGAGCTTCATTCATGGTGTTCAATGCATGTGTTTTTGTCAGAAGTTGCTGACCTGAGTTCCTTGGGTGCAACTATGAAAGAGGAGTTCTATTTTGGACTCTTAGCTCTCATCAGTTAATCAAGGTTCTATAAGGGTTTCCAAGAACTCTAAAAGGTATGTTTTCTTGCATGTTAAAGTTGCATAAGATATGTTGTTTATAGATCCGGTTTTCGGGCTTATTGATGATCAAAAGTTGTTGCTCCCACTGTCCCTTTATTGTTGTTTAAGGATCCTCAAAACTCATTAGTGGTATTAGAGTGGTATGAACACATCTATTGCACTTCAGGTTTTCGTTATTGTGTGTTTAATTGAGTTTGCATTCTTAGATATGATCTATTTTCTGAATGTTAAATGTTTTAATTGTTTTTGTAAACTGGATGACTTTAAATATCGGTGTTCTTAAATCTATTCTATTGCCACAACGTGGTGGATCTTCCTCCATGACGTGGGGATCTGATCAGAAAACACGTTTTTGTGTCGCACCACGATCTGGTGACTGTTTTATAGATTTCGTTTTTTTAATATTTGTTGCCTTGGTTTTCTTTCCCCTTAAGTTCTATACATATATATATATATATATATATATATATATATATATATATATATATATATATATATATATATATATATATATATATATATATATATATATCGATTTAGTTTAACATGCAAATTTGTCAATTTTACTAAAGTTGGAAACCATTATGCTTATTGGTTCAATTAGCCAATTATTTGTTTAATTAATTAATTAAAAGTGAAAGAATTAGATATTGACTAAATGTATTAATTATTGATATTGCGTCCTTGCGTGTCCAATTAAAATTAATAGACATTACAATTTAAATTGTTTAAAGCGCACTATATATATGGTAAAAATGTATATATATATATATATATATATATATATATATATATATATATATATATATATATATATATATATATGTCATAAAATACAAACATTATGTCCTTGTATGTTTGAAAGCATTGTCAGTCTCACCCCAACTAGGCTCACTCTAAATGTTAAGGTTTAAGGAGATCTCTTCGATTCCTAATGAGTTTGGATTTTAAATGACATTTAGTGCTCGCCACCCTCACCACTATCTTGCATTTTGTGAGTAGAGTTACCGAAAGCGTTTGATGGGATACTTGGCTTGCTAAAAGTATTAATATTATAAGTATTAGAACAAAATCTTGTTTTATATAAAAATGTGAATCTTATGCTTCCCATGGAAATTACGCCCTATCGTGTATTCTTTTTGGCGTTATACTTGTGTAACTCCCCGTTCCACGTACGCAATCATTGAAATTATTCAAGAATTTAGTTGAGCTACTCGACGAGTTGGTAGCCCTAACTCGTCGAGTAGATGGCAGAAAAGACGCGGGATTTAAAGAGTCTACTCGGCGAGTCCAAGCATGAACTCGACGAGTAGAGCTGCCAGTGAGAAACCCTAATCTTTAGGGTTTGCACCCTATTTAAGCAACATTTCAGGCCCCCATTCCATCCTCTATTACCTCCACTCCTCACTATCGAAACCCTAGCAGCCATTGAGTGTTCTTAAGCTTTTCTTGCCATTTTTGTGTGATTTGAAGCTAGGAGTGATGGGTTTTGAGCATTCTAACACTCCTAAGTGTACATGCAACCCTAGAAAACCTTGGATCTATGTTTGTCTAAAATACATGCAAAATATGATTTCCAAGGTTCATAATCCTATCTAGCATACATGGGGAACTTTTAATATAAAAGATGGCTAGAATTACATACCTTGTAGTTGTAATGATTCCTTGAAAACCTTGAGAGCCTAGCACCCCAAGTGTGATGCCTCAAATGTTTCACACAACACCAAATGCTTTGGAATAACTTTAGAGAATGTATAACACTTGTAAAAAACGGCTTGCCCTCTCTTGTTCTTAGTGTCACCGATTTTGGTGAGTATCATGTTCCTTATATAGTGTGTCATATCTAGGGTTACACCATGTAAACCCTAAAGTGACATGACTCTTCATTTCCATGACCCATGGGTTTGTAACTCCCATGGAGCCTCCATGGAGCATCCAATGGGTTTAACCCAACTTGATAATCCATGGAGCCTTTTAGCCCACTATACAAGTTATGGATGATTTACATAATCAACCCATATATTTAATTAGTCATCTTTTGATCACTTAATTAATTCCAAATTAATTCTTGATCAATACTAATTAAATAATACTATTAATATACTAGAACTTATAATATATTAATAAACCACCAGTGTTATTTCTCTCATTTAGTCTATCCAAATGCATGATGCCATGCAACCCAAATGGACCATGCCGGGTCGGGTCATGAACATACCAGAAATAGTTATGGACTTAGACACCTTATCCAACAGTCTCCCACTTGGATAAGTCTAATAACTATAACTGCAAGTATGACTTCAGGAACCGATCATCAATCGTAGCTCTTTTCAACGTCTCTCGGAACTGAGAAGATGATGATACGCCATTTCAGATAAGTGATCATATAATCCTCTGTTCTAGATATCAGCCGGACAAATACATGGAACAATGTCTTACTTTTGTCCAGCAGTTTGTTTCCCGATTTCCGATTTGTTTGACATAGAACTTAATTGAACACATCAACTTAGTTCTGACCGGGCCCAGTACATAGGTCAAAACAAAATCATCGAGGGTCCCAGATATCGCTTCTAATCCAAGAAGGAACAGATAAACTTCGACTCATATGCTTGTTCTACTACTTGTTAAATCATACACAAACACACGTTTTATAACATCGAGTTACCAATGCGTTTTCGCACGATCAATGCATAACCAACTCATAGTCAACAATTCATATCTCTAGGTTTGAAGACTTATATGATATTACCGTCTCGCGATCACTCGAGATAAATTCCATGAAGTGATGCCAGCGAGCGTGAGTTGAATCCAATACTCAGAACTTATGAGCACTCATGAGTGTTGAGGCCATGTCCAACATCTTAAACCTCTACAACCATCTCATGACAGTCTTAATTCATATCTACTTCCAACATATGACTGACTGTGGATAATCTGAATAATATGTAAAACACAACATAAATATTATGGAAGTCAAAACATGCAAAAGAAATAATAGTAAACGATTGACAAAAGATAGCAACACTTTACTCATAAATAAACACAACTTTTATTCATCATCAAATGTCAATTACACTTTACAAATTTCAAAACTATCTAACTACTAAAACTAATATCATCCATCAGCCCAATGCTCCTTGCATGCTGGAGATGCTTAACCCTACCCAGTCCCTTCGTGAGGGGATCTGCCGGGTTCTCATCCGATGATACCCTCTTTGCCACGAGGAGTCCTTCTTCTATTCGATGTCTGATGAAATGATATTTTCTGTCAATGTGTCTGGATCTCCCGTGATCCCTTGGTTCCTTTTCTAAGGCAACAACACTTTCACTATCACAGAAAATTTCTATGGGCTCCTTTATAGCTGGTACAACTCCAAGGTCTCCAATGAAGTTCTTTAGCCATATCACCTCCTTTGCTGCCTCGCTTGCTGCTATATACTCTGATTCGCAATTCGAATCTGCCACTGTCTCCTGCTTAGAACTTTTCCAAGAAATTGCTCCTCCGTTTAAGGTAAAGACCCAGCCCGACTGAAAGCGGAAATTATCCCTATCAGTCTGGAAACTAGCATCACTATACCCTACAACTCTCAAGTCATCACTCCCACCAAGGGTAAGGACCCAGTCCTTAGTCCTCCGCAGGTACTTGAGAATGTTCTTTACCGCCGTCCAGTGAGCCTTACCAGGGTTCCCCTGATACCTGCTAACCATGCTCAAAGCAAAGGCTGCATCAGGACGGGTGTAGGTCATAGCATACATGATCGAGCCTACTGCAGAAGCATAAGGTACTCGACTCATTTCTGCTATCTCAACCTGACTAAGTCCAATTAGTCTTTTACTCCGGTCTCTCAGAATCCTTATCCCTAGAATATAGGCAGCTTCTCCTAGGTCCTTCATAGCGAAACACTTCCCAAGCCAGGACTTCACTTCCTGCAAGGTTGGGATGTCATTTCCTATGAGTAGTATGTCATCCACATACAATACCAAAAAGCTAACTATACTCCCACTAGCCTTGACATATACACAAGATTCATCTTCACTCCTTGAAAAGCCAAACTCTTTGACTTTCTCATCAAAGCAAAGATTCCATCTCCGAGGTGCTTTCTTTAATCCATAAATGGATTTCTCAAGCTTACACACTTTATTAGGGTACTCTGTGCTGACAAAACCCTCTGGCTGATTCATGTAAACATCCTCAGCCAACTTTCCATTGAGGAAAGCGGTTTTGACATCCATTTGCCATATTTCATAGTCATGAAATGTAGCAATGGCTAACAATACCCTAATAGACTTAATCTTGGCTACTGGTGAAAAGGTCTCATCATAATCAACTCCTGGAGTTTGAGAAAAGCCCTTTGCAACTAGTCGCGCCTTATAAGTGTGTATATTACCATCCATGTCGGTCTTCTTCTTGAAGATCCATTTGCAACCTACTGTCTTACAACCTGGTACATTGTCAACCAAGTTCCAAACTTGATTGTCATACATGGACTGTATCTCGCTGTCCATTGCCTCTTTCCATTTGGCAGACTCGGGGCCTGCCATGGCTTCCACATAGCTGTTAGGTTCATCCAGACTTACCAGTGTCTCATCACTGATAAGTGTCTCACCTTCCGCAGTAATATGGAAACCATAGTAGTGCTCAGGTGCATTCCTAACCCTTGTGGAACGCCTCAGAGGTACAGATTTGTCAATTGGATCAACAAGAGTTTCCTCCTCAAGTTGACTGCTAGGGTTTGAGGTTCCTTCACCACTTGACTCTTGAATTTCTTCAAGGTCAATTTGCCTCCCACTATTTCCTTGGCTTATGAACTCTCTCTCTCTCTCGAAAGACACCCCTCCTTGCTACAAAAACCACATTCTCACTAGGTCTGTAGAAGAGGCAACCAAAGGATTTCTGTGGGTAGCCGATGAAAATACACCTCTTACTTCGAGGTTCGACCTTGTCCTGAGTCTCGCGTCTGACGAAAGCTTCGCAACCCCAAATCTTGATGTGGGCTAGACTAGGAACTTTTCCAGTCCACATCTCGTGAGGTGTTTTGGAAACCTTCTTTGTAGGGACCAGATTAAGGATATGGGCGGCAGTCTCTAAGGCATACCCCCAGAATGAGATTGGTAGGGTAGCTCGACTCATCATGGAACGAACCATGTCCAACAAGGTTCGATTACACCTCTCAGCTACACCATTCAACTGGGGTGTCCTGGGAGGTGTCAATTGTGAGACAACCCCACATTCCCTAAGATAGTCGAGGAACTCAGTACTAAGATACTCACCACCGGGATCGGATCGAAGCATCTTAATGTTCCTGCCCAATTGATTCTCGACTTCCTGTTTAAACTCTTTACACCCTTTCGAAAGTCTCTGACTTATGCTTGATTAAGTAGACATATCCATATCAACTATAATCATCCGTAAAAGTCACATAATAACGATTAGCATCCCTTGTGGCAGTTTTGAAGGGTCCACACACATCTATGTGTACTAGATCCAACAAACCTTCACCCATAGCACAAAAACCTGTGAAGGGTGACTTTGTCATTTTTCCAAGTAAACATGATTCACAACTATCATCTGACTTTAGGTCAAATGACTCCAAGACTCCATCCTTTTGGAGTTGGCCTATGCGTTTCTTGCTTACATGTCCAAGACGACAATGCCATAATGATGATTTATCCAAGTTATTATCATTAGTAGAATCAATACACAACACATTATTTCCTAAATTATCTACAACAGACACAACTTCATACACACCATCACAAGGTAATGCTTTAAAATAAAACACATTATTAAAGAAAGCATTTATTCCACCAACTTCATTATCAAAAGAAAAGGTAAAACCTTGTTTGTACAAAGCATAAAAGGAAATAACATTTCTTGCCATTTCAGGCGAATAACAACATTTATTCAAATCTAAAGTAAACACACTACTTAGCAACAAAGTATAAACTCCAATCTTGGTGATAGGTGAAACTTTCCTATTCCCCATGATCAAGTTTATCTTTCCATGCTCCACATTCTCACTTCTTCTTAGTCCCTGCAAATCAGAACAAATATGAATACCACAACCGGTATCAAGGATCCAAGAGTTAGAATAAGGTGAGTTATTAGATAATATAGTGTAAATACCTGCATGGTTGGGTTTCACTTTCCCATCCTTTAAATCTTGCTGGTACTTCGGGCAGTTCCACTTCCAGTGTGCCTTTTCATGGCAATAGAAGCATTCAGCCTCTTTTGGGTCAGAAGAAGGAGTGATGAAACCTTTCTTGGTTCCGCTTGAAGAGGAGCCATCAAGGGTCTTACCCTTGGTACCCTTCGAAGGGTTCTTCCTCTTCTTCCCTCTACCTTTCCCGATTGCCAGGACAGGTGCGGAGTTCGGAGTAGGAGTAGGAGTGGTAACAACCGACTTACCTTTAAGACCTGATTCTGCGGTCTTTAGGAGTCCTTGAAGTTTGCTGAGGGTGACTTCTTCCTTGTTCATGTGGTATGTCATGCAGAATTGATCATAACACGATGGTAAGGAGTGAAAAATGATATCTATTGCTAACTCCTCTGGGAAGTTCACATTCAGCTTCATCAAACGGTCCACATACCTCTGCATTTTCTGCATGTGGTCCGTGATGGGTTCACCATCTTTCATTCGGGTTGTTATCATAGAGGAGATGATTTCATATCGCTCTTGACGAGCACTCTGATGGTAGCGGTCCATCAAATCCTGGTGCATCTCAAAAAGATAGTAGTCCTCATAGGACTTTTGGAGCTCGGCTGTCATAGTGGCCATCATGATGCACGCCACTTTGGTAACATCTCTTTCATGTGCCTCATATTCAGCAAACTCCTCAGGAGTAGCAGTCGGCTCTGGTACCTTAAGCTCCTTGTCGAGAACATATTCTTTGTTCTCGTATCGAGTGACCATCCTGATGTTTCTGATCGAATCAGTAAAGTTGGATCCATCAAAGATGACTCTCCCACAAAGGTTCATGAGAGAGAAGAAGCCGGTAGGGTTTGAGCCAGGAGCAGCATTGTTGGTAGACATCTGAAAGGAAGAAAAGACAAGTTTAGTTTAGATATAAAGATAGTACTTAATAAAACACCCAAATGTAATATTAAGGCTAGGATCCAATCACAGTATATTATAACTTAGAAGAGGGATGCCGTAATCTAAGCTAAAACATATTTGAAAGGTAGGTGAATGACGATTCACCAATTTCCACCATGAAAACGAAATATAAATTATTAGGTTTTATTTGGTTTTTAGAAACTCCTAGATTCTTTTGAGATTCATTGAACTTTTTCAATGGCATGTTTCAATCTCGAGTGTGCCCTTCATGTTTTGTGACTGGGATACCGAGGATCACAAAACAAGGTGTGAAGTAACCATGCAAATTACTTGGTACCCTTAATGTTTTTCACTTAATCGATGTGCCGGTTAACCACACGCGCTCCACCGACCTATGAAAAACCTTAAGTCACCCTTTTCCTACTTTGTTAAGTCCAAGTTAGTGTGCCGGTTAACCACACACGCTCCACTAACGACTTAATCAAAGTGCAAAGTGTAATTTCATGGATTAGCACCTTATTCACATTTTCCTAAAGTAACTAAGATTGATAATTTATAAAACATTTAGTTACTTTATAATAATCATTATACCTTTTTAATGAGAATTTTAAGTCATTGTCCTACCCGTTCGGCTAACGACCCTCCACCAGTCAAGGAAGCGGTGGGTGAGAGTGGACACCCATTCAACTGCCATTTTATAGGCAACAACCTTATACCCCCCCTTATAGACCGGCTTCGTGAATGAGGCCTACTAATGGTAAAACGACTTGATCTTATATATATATATATATATATATATATATATATATATATTATTAAACTTATAATATTATAAAGTATAAGGGTTGATTTTTAACTTTTAAAAATCTAGGGGTTGGAACTAAAGTTTATTAGATGACTTTACATGTTCCAAAACTTGAGGGCAAGTTTTGTAACTTTACAAAACTTTTCAATTCATAACTTATGAGTTATTAAAATGAAGACTCTTCATTTTGTAACTTATGTGTTCGTTTAGTGGATTTAATACAAAGTGACTTTTGGTTATCCATAACTTGAGGACAAGTTATGGACTCCATTAAAACACATAAAGATCATGAATTCAGCATTAAACAAGTTTTAACAAGTAATTCCTATGATCTAACAAGAACTCAGAAGAACATGAATAATCATATCAAAATTTCAAGAACATATGAACACATATAATCATGTAATTTTGATATTAGCCATTGTAAATGGATTAGAACAACCATTACACCATCTAAAATAAGTTTTATAACACCAAAACAGTTTAGGGTAATGTTTCTAGTCCATTTCCAGCAGCAAAAGTCGAAAATCTGCACTCTGACTGACCAACTCGTCGAGTGCACGAACTGACTCGCCGAGTTGGTTGATTTTAAGCTTGGACTCGTCGAGTCCCCCCATGGACTCGGCGAGTCCCCTGTGCAGACAGCATGAAATTCGACTTTTTTCACTATTTTGCATCAAGTATCAAACAAACAAGCCTAGGCTCTGATACCACTGATGGGTTTTGAGCATTCTAACACTCCTAAGTGTACATGCAACCCTAGAAAACCTTGGATCTATGTTTGTCTAAAATACATGCAAAATATGATTTCCAAGGTTCATAATCCTATCTAGCATACATGGGGAACTTTTAATATAAAAGATGACTAGAATTACATACCTTGTAGTTGTATTGATTCCTTGAAAACCTTGAGAGCCTAGCACCCCAAGTGTGATGACTCAAATGTGTCACACAACACCAAATGCTTTGGAATAACTTTAGAGAATGTATAACACTTGTAAAAAACGGCTTGCCCTCTCTTGTTCTTAGTGTCACCGATTTTGGTGAGTATCATGTTCCTTATATAGTGTGTCACATCTGGGGTTACACCATGTAAACCCTAAAGTGACATGACTCTTCATTTCCATGACCCATGGGTTTGTAACTCCCATGGAGCCTCCATGGAGCATCCAATGGGTTTAACCCAACTTGATAATCCATGGAGCCTTTTAGCCCACTATACAAGTTATGGATGATTTACATAATCAACCCATATATTTAATTAGTCATCTTTTGATCACTTAATTAATTCCAAATTAATTCTTGATCAATACTATTTAAATAATACTATTAATATATTAGAACTTATAATATATTAATAAACCACCAGTGTTATTTCTCTCATTTAGTCTATCCAAATGCATGATGCCATGCAACCCAAATGGACCATGCCGGGTCGGGTCATGAACATACCAGAAATAGTTATGGACTTAGACACCTTATCCAACAAGGAGAAGGAAGTAAATCCTTGGTGATTCAAGAAGAGGCAGTAGATCCAGAGCTTTTGTTGCATTTCAGAACCTTTAAAGGTATAAAGCTTATACCTTGGCTTCTTTTCACTTAGATCTTCATGAAAGCTTGCTTGTTGTCACTTTTGGGCCATTTCTAAGTTCATTTTCGAGGAGTGAGCATTTGGGGATGTAAGGACTTCTGATCTAGGCACTCGTGAACTCCAGAAGCTCAACGTTGCCACCTTTATTCGGCCATGTCCCCATTCTAGGCATTTAACCTCCATTACTAGCTAAGTTTTGGTGTTTAAGCTCCATATCATCATGCATGAACGTAAAGTTAGCAACTTTACGTGTAAGGCTAGCCTAGGGAGTCCATATCTATGAGTTAGAAGCATTGAAATTGATTAGAATCGACTGAATGGTTGTGTCACAAGGAGGACTTGGCGAGTAGTTCTTGGACTCGGCGAGTCGGGCCGTGAACCCTAACTCCTAATCTGATTTTGAGTAGTACCAGTGAGTTGAGGTGGTGACTCAGTGGGTTGGACAGGACTAGGACTTGGAAGTTGAAGAACTCGACGAGTCTAAGGAGGTACTCGACGAGTTAGAGTCGATATGTCCCTTCTTCTGATTACGCTAGGACTCGACGAGTCTGAGGATGACTCGACGAGTCAGTCCGTCCAGTCGCGATGATGGTTAGCTTGAGAGTTCGACGAGTCATAGGGTTACTTGGCAAGTTGAGTCGCGAGTTTTAGGGTTTCTGAGTTTTATAACTCGGTGAGTCAATAGGCTGGCTCGGGGAGTTAGGTCAACCTGGAAGGTTGACTTTGACCAGGACGTTGACTTTGACCGGGGGTAAAATGGTCATTGTACCCTAAGAAGGATTATCAGATTTTGATTAGGTGTTGTTTTGGAATTGATAGCCAGAGAGTCGACGGAGCAGCAAACAGGGATTTCTCACTCATGTTTCCAGCAGTCAGTCGTACGAGGTGAGTTTTTCCTCCAGTAGGAATGGGTCTAAGGCACCAATGCCGGCCTGTTGATGTAGTTGTAGTATGTCGGGGGTAAGCCCGATGCAGTAGATGTGATTACGCTATATGTTCATGTTTATGTTATATTCAGACATTCCAGACTTCGGTCCGATGTCGGGCGGGGCCCGATGCAGTGGCCGGGGCCCAAGTTATTCCGGACTTCGGTCCGATGCCGGACGGGGCCCAATTTATGTCGGACTTCGGTCTGATGCCGGGCGGGGCCCGATCCAGTGGGCAAGGCCCAATATGTGTTATATGTGTTATTGTATGGTATGTGGTAGTTTGGGGGAGCTCACTAAGCTTTGTGCTTACAGTTTTCAGTTTTGTTTTCAGGTACTTCCACTAGCAAAGGGAAGGGCTTGGGATGATCGCATGGCACACACCACAAGCACAGACTGGGAGTTTACTCTGTTGTTTTGTTATGGGATTTTGATTTGAGACAGATACTATAATGTTTTATGATACATGATTTATGATTTTTACTTATGACTTGGGATGGTTTATGATTTAATAATGATTTGAAAACGAAATTTTTGGGTCATATTTTTGGGATGTTTCAAGTTGGTATGAGAGCCGTGGTTTGAGGGATTCGGACACACTTTCGGGTGTGTCTGAACTCAAACTAAGGAAGTGGTATAAAGTTTTCAAAAGAAGAACCATGTTTATAAAAGGATTTTGAGCAAAGAAAACAATTAAAAAAAGGTATAAGAATTTTGAAAAGAGAAAAGGGTGTGGTGCATGCAATCAGCCGAGCTCAAGTAAGTACTCCCAAATTACCCATACAAGTTTATGTTATGTTATGATTATCAGCTTTATTAGAACAACATGCTAGATTAGGACGAAGGATCTAGGTGGGATGCCTTATGTGCCTGTTATATGTGTTCCAACTTTATGAGAACTGCATGCTAGTACAGATTTGTCAGTATGATAACCAGAGTAGTATATGCTTGATTATGTGTACTCGATGCTTGAATGCTGCTTGCTTCGTGCTTTTAGGAGTCTTAGTTATCTTTTACTAACTAGTAAATGAATATGCTACGTTACATATTGCGAGGATTAAATAATTTTAGAAGGTTAGGTCTAGCTCTATTGCGCAACTCTTGTTTGAGTCCAACCGTTGTAGGGTAGGATCTCTCATTCGAAGAATTATCTAGTCTTAGTGATATGTAATAGTATTCACGAGCTAGTTAGGGGAAGGTAGCAGGGACTTCTTATGCAGTTGATAGTGGAGAGTGGGTTGGTGTTTACCCAAGGGCAAGCCTAGGAAGAGTTTAGTATGAGATCAACAGTAGTAGTAGAAGGGACTTGGTGGAGTTGAGGCAGTTCTTGAGGAAAGTACAGATAGATGTGGAAGGTAGTATGGGCCCGTACTACTGAAAGCAGAGGATCCGTACTCGAATCAAGGAAGGCTGAGATAAGACCAGGGGACTTGTAGTGTATGCAATCCCTCGAGTTATATTAGTATTCTGACGTTTGTCATTATGTGTTTTTAGAATGGTGGTTTTACGCCCTAGACCAGCAGTTGGCAGTTCAGGTGCCGGAGAGGGATCAGGTTCAGGCTCTGCAGTCGAGCATCTGGATGAGCAGACTAGGGAGTTTCTCTCCTCAGAGATTACTCACACTATACTAGACCAGACTCCGGTGATCTTTGGCACGATCAAGGAGGGCATTATTGAGCTGTTGGATGAGAGGTTGAGTGCTTTTTGCACTAAGGTGGCGGCTACGATGGGGTCGCACACAATGAATTTCAGGGAGTTCAGGGCTTGTGGAGCTCCCGATTATCATGGGGCTCGAGACCCCATTGCGAGTACCAGATGGTTGGCAGATGTCGCCAACGCTTTCCGCACCAACAGATGTCCCGAGGGGGACAAGGTTAGGCTTGCATCCTGTCTCCTGAAGGACAGGGCAAGTGACTGGTGGGAGGAGGTTGGGAGAGCCATTGGTGATGACACAGTATTGGATGCGATGACCTGGAGTGATTTCACGACCAGGTTCAGGGCCGAGTTCGCACCTGTTATTGAGGTGCAACAACTTGCTAGAGAGTTTCAGGACCTCCAGCAGACGACAGAGACTGTGGTGGAAATTACCGCCAAGTTTAGGGAGAGGGCCCTTCTTGTTCCGTAGTATGTGGCGGGCGAGGAGATGAAAAAGGCCCGATATCATGAGATGTTGCGGAGTGATATCCACCAGTTTGTGAGCCGCTCCAGCTGTAAGACGCTGGAGGACATGATTGCGAGGGCTCGTGAGAGGGAGATTGACCTAGAGATGGAGAGGAAGAGGAAGCCAGAGGTGGCGTCTGGCGCAGCAAGTTCGGGCAAAAAGCCCAAGGTGTCTGATCACAGGTCTAGGGGACAATAGAGCCACAGTCGGTGTGGCAAGTGTGGCAGGTTGCACGATGGGGTGTGCAAGGCAGGGAGTTCCGGCTGCTTCAAGTGCGGCTGGACTGGGCATATAAGTAGGGATTGTACAGCTACTACCACTACCACCACCACAGCATCTGATCTGATTTGCTTCCATTGAAATCAGAGGGGACACAAGAAGTCCGAGTGTCCGAGTTTAGCATCAGTAGGACAGGTGGTGGCACCCGCTCCTACCACATTGAGGATTACAGACGGCCGTCAGGGTCGGGCTGAGGCGCCAGTGGCAAAGAGCCGAGCTTTCCAGTTGACAGCAGAGGAGGCACGAGCGACTGCTGATGTGGTTGCTGGTATGTATTTTCTCCATCTTCTTTTTATTACTATTGATTATTACTCATGTTTATGTCTTTGTTTATAGGGTCATTCCTAGTGAACGACATTTTAGCTATGGTATTGTTTGATTCAGGGGCTAGTCGATCGTTCGTGTCGCTCTCACTTAGCAAGCAATTTAGCAGAGCTTTGGGGGAGCTGGATTGCCCACTCGACGTAGAGATAGCGGATGATAGGACCGTCAAGGTCGCGAGAGTTCATAGAGGATGTACGTTACGGTTATTCGATGAGTAGTTCTTAGTAGATTTGGTCCCTATTCCCCTGCGAGGGAATAAGGTTATCGTGGGTATGGATTGGTTGAGCCCCAATGGGGCAGTGATTGATTGTGAACTGCAGCTAGTGAGGGTTCGCACTCCTAGTGGGGGAGAGTTAATGATTCAGGGTGAGAAGCCACAGCGCGGACCGATTCTTTGTTCAGCGGCGAGAGCGAGGCGCTACTTCCAGCAGGGATACGCAGGATGCGTCACCTATGTCATGGATACCCGGGATAAGGGTAAGGAGACAATTGATGATGTACCAGTGGTACGAGAGTACCCAGACGTATTCTCGTAGGATTTTCCTAGGATACCTTCGGAGAGACAGGTTGAGTTCCGGATTGACCTGGTCCCTGGTGCGGCTCCGATAGCCAAGGCACCATATCGGTTGGCTCCTCCCGAGATGCAGGAGTTGTCTACGCAGCTGCAGGAGCTGCTAGACAAGGGTTTTATCAGGCCGAGCAGTTCGCCATGGGGAGCCCCGATCCTGTTTGTAAAGAAGACGGACGGGTCGCACCGTATGTGCATAGATTACCGAGAGCTGAACAAGGTAACGGTGAACAACTGTTACCCACTCCCGAGGATAGATGATTTGTTCGACCAGCTTCAGGGAGCATCTTGGTTCTCCAAGATTGATCTACGATTCGGATACCACCAGATGCGGGTCAGAGATGGTGGTGTGCAGAAGACCGCTTTTAGGACCCGCTATGGTCATTATGAGTTTGTGGTGATGCCGTTTGGGCTCACCAATGCTCCAGCCGCGTTCATGGACCTCATGAACCGCGTGTGCAAACTGATGTTTGATCGGTCTGTAATAGTATTCATTGACAACATCTTGGTTTACTCCAAGACTCAGGAGCAACATGAGGAGCACCTGAGAGAGGTGCTAGAGACACTGAGGAGGGAGAGACTTTTCGCAAAGTTCTCCAAGTGTAAGTTCTGGTTGCGCAAGGTGCAGTTTCTTGGGCACCTCGTCAACCAGAATGGTATTCTGGTAGATCCGACCAATATAGAGGCCGTGATGCGGTGGGAGATTCCGAGGTCTCCATCTTAGGTTCAGAGTTTCCTGGGTCTGGCAGGGTATTACAGGAGATTTATCCATGATTTCTCCATGATAGCAGTTCTGTTGACCCGACTGACCAAGAAGTCGGTGGTTTTTCATTGGGGTCTTGAGCAGCAGACAACCTTTGAGACGCTCAGACAGCGATTGTATGACGCGCCGATCCTCACCCTGCCAGAGGGAGTAGATGACTTCGTAGTTTACTGTGACTCTTCGATCACGGGTATGGGAGTAGTATCGATGCAGTGAGGTCATGTGATAGCTTACGCTTCGAGGCAGCTGAAGCCTCACGAGGCTAACTATACACGGACCATAAGAGTTTGAGGTACCTCATGGATCAGTCGAATCTGAACATGAGGCAGCGTCGGTGGATAGACGTGGTGAAGGATTAAGATTGTGAGATCCTTTAACACCCGGACAAGGCCAATGTGGTGGCTGATGCCCTAAGCCGCAAGGCGGTGGCGGCCCCGATCCGAGACATCTGTCTGAGGATTACAGTGATTACTCCACTGCTGGAGCAGATTAGGGAGGCGCAGGTTGAGGGCCTGAAGGAGGAGTGCCAGAAGTGCGGGAGGATTGTGGGCCGAGTAGCTTCGTTTGATTACGATAGCTGTGGATTGTTGACCCTGCATGAGAGGGTCTGGGTACCGTACTGGGACGGAGTACGGCAGGTATTGATGGATGAGGCCCACAAGTCCCGGTTCTCCATCCATCCAGGGGCGACGAAGATGTACATAGATCTTCGACCTGATTACTGGTGGCCCTGCATGAAGCGGGACGTAGCTTGGTACGTGGAAAGATGCCTGACCTGCAGGAAGGTCAAGGCAGAGCACCAGAGGCCTCACGGCAAGATGCAGCCGTTAGACATCCCCGTGTGAAAATGGGAGGATATCACTATGGATTTCATCACTAAGCTTCCCAGGACCGCACGTGGGGTCGATTCGATATGGGTCATCGTGGATCGGTTGACCAAGAGTGTTCATTTCATACCGATCCAGGAGAGTATATCGGCCGAGAAGCTGGCGGAGATTTATGTGCGAGAGATAGTGGCACGTCATGGAGTGCCTGTCTCGGTGGTGTCAGACCACGATGTCTGGTTTACTTCTAGGTTTTGGAAGCGGTTCAACGACGAGATGGGTACTCGTCTCCATTTCAGCACCGCTTTCCACCCTCAGACGGACGGTTAGAGCGAGAGGACGATTCAAACTCTCGAGGACATGCTACGCGCATGCGTATTAGATTTCGGTGGCAGTTGGGATACGTATCTTCCGTTAGCAGAATTTTCGTATAACAACAGTTACCATGCCAGCATAGACCGACCTCCCTTTGAGATGCTCTATGGGAGGAAGTGTAGGACCCCAATTTGTTGGGGTGAGGTCGGTCAGAGGGTCATGGGGAGTACGGAGGTAGTACTCAAGACCACAAAGCGGATCCAGCAGGTCCGGAGCAGGCTTCAGACTGCTCAGAGTCGGCGGAAGAGTTACGCCGACAAGCGGCGTTCGAACTTGGAGTTTCAGGAGGGCGATATGGTCCTCCTGAAAGTGTCACCGTGGAAGGGTGTTATCAGTTTTCGGAAGCGGGAAAAGCTGGGCCCCAAGTTCATTGGTCCATTCAGGGTTTTGGCCCGGGTGGGTCGGGTTGCTTACCGGCTAGATCTTCTAGCAGAGCTCAGCCAAATCCACAACACTTTCCACGTTTCGCAGCTGCGGAAGTGCTTGGTGGATGATTCAGCGGTGGTATCTTTCGAAGATATTCAGGTTGATGTCAGCCTGAATTACATAGAGAGACCGGTGGCGATTCTGGATCGCAAGACCAAGGAGCTGAGGAACAAAATGTTGAGCTAGTGAAGCTGTAGTGGTAGTACCGCAAGGGTTCGGAGTGGACGTGGGAGCCCGAGGAGGAAATGAGAGAGCACTACCCAGAGTTGTTTGCAGACGCAGCAGACTTCGAGGACGAAGTCTAAGACAAGTGGGGGAGAATTGTAACGCCCCGTTCCAGGTACGCAATAATTGAAATTATTCAAGAATTTAGTTGAGCTACTGGACGAGTTGGTAGCCCTAACTCGTCGAGTCCAAGCATGAACTCGACGAGTAGGGCTGCCAGTGAGAAACCCTAATCTTTAGGGTTTGCACCCTATTTAAGCAACATTTCAGGCCCCCATTCCAGCCTCCATTACCTCCACTCCTCACTATCGAAACCCTAGCAACCATTGAGTGTTCTTAAGTTTTTCTTGCCATTTTTGTGTGATTTGAAGCTAGGAGAAGGAAGGAAACCCTTGGTGATTCAAGAAGAGGCAGCCGGAGCTTTTGTTGTATTTCAGAACCTTTGAAGGTATAAAGCTTATACCTTGACTTCTTTTCACTTAGATCTTCATGAAAGCTTGCTTGTTGTCACTTTTGGGCCATTTCTAAGTTCATTTTCGAGTAGTGAGCATTTGGGGATGTAAGGACTTCAGATCTAGGCACTCATGAGATCCAGAAGCTCAAAGTTGCCACCTTTATTCGGCCATGTCCCCATTCTATGCATTTAACCTCCATTACTAGCTAAGTTTTGGTGTTTAAGCTCCATATCATCATGCATGAACGTAAAGGTAGCAACTTTACGTGTAAGGCTAGCCTAGGGAGTCCAAATATATGAGTTAGAAGCATTGAAATGGATTAGAATCGACTGAATGGATATCTCACAAAGAGGACTCGGCGAGTCGGGCCGTGAACCCTAACTTATTTTCTGATTTTGAGTAGTACCAGTGAGTTGAGGTGGTGACTCAGTGGGTTGGACAGGACTAGGACTTGGAAGTTGAAGAACTCGACGAGTCTAAGGAGGGAATCGACGAGTTAGAGTCGATATGTCCCTTCTTCTGATTACGTTAGGACTCGGCGAGTCTGAGGACGACTCGACGAGTCAGTCCGTCCAGTCGCGATGATGGTTAGCTTGAGAATTCGACGAGTCATAGGGTGACTTGGCGAGTTGAGTCGCGAGTTTTAGGGTTTCTGAGTTTTATAACTCGGCGAGTCAATAGGCTGACTCGGGGAGTTAGGTCAACCTGGAAGGTTGACTTTGACCAGGACGTTGACATTGACCAGGACGTTGACTTTGAACGGGGGTAAAATGGTCATTGTACCCTAAGAAGGATTATCAAATTTTGATTAGGTGTTGTTTTGGAATTGATAGCCAGAGAGTCGCCGGAGCAGCAGATAGGGATTTCTCACTTCTGTTTCCAGCAGTCAGTCTTACGAGGTGAGTTTTTCCTCCAGTAGGAATGGGTCTAAGGCACCAATGCCGGCCTGTTGATGTAGTTGTAGTATGTCGGGGGTAAGCCCGATGCAGTAGATGTGATTACGCTATATGCTCATGTTTATGTTATGTTTAGACATTCCGGACTTCAGTCCGATGTCGGCGGGGCCCGATGCAGTGGGCGAGGCCCAAGTTATTCCGGACTTCGGTCCGATGCCGGGCGGGGCCCGATGCAGTGGGCGAGGCCCACTTTATGTCGGACTTCGGTCTGATGACGGGTGGGGCCCGATGCAGTGGGCAAGGCCCAGTATGTGTTATATGTGTTATTGTATGGGATGTGGTAGTTTGGGGGAGCTCACTAAGCTTTGTGCTTACAGTTTTCAGTTTTGTTTTCAGGTACTTCCACTAGCAAAGGGAAGGGCTCGGGATGATCGCATGGCACACACCATAGGAACAGCCTGAGAGTTTACTCTGATGTTTTGTTATGGGATTTTGATTTGAGACAGATACTATAATGTTTTATGATACATGATTTATGATTTTTACTTATGAGTTGGGATGGTTTATGATTTAATAATGATTTGAAAACGAAATTCTTGGGTCATATTTTTGGGATGTTTCAACGTGGGTGGTTTGTCGATGTGACATCCCCAAAATCACGGCCAGAAAAGACCGATTTAATTTATGCTTTTAAATAAAATCAGAGTAATCCTTTGATTAAAAGAGTTGCGGAATTTGTTCCCAAAACAAAATATGATAAGAATTTATCAAAGCATTTCATAAAGAAATGTATTTTCATTATATAACAAAACCTCGGGATGTCATGTTCCGATACATACCAAAATCATAAACAATACAAAATAGACCTTACAACAGTTAGATATAACTACTGGTCTATAATCCAAAAATATATTGACAATGTCATCCAACTTATGCTCTCGTGCCACTACCTGTAATACAAAGAAAAACTAAGTGGGTCAGGCTTGGGAGCCTGGTGAGCATATAGGGTTTTCAACCCACAATAAATAATTATATTTAGTTCATCAACCAACAATAACCCAATTACCCATTCCCGTTATCCTCACTTTATATCCCTAAAACAACTATCACAAGGGACCTAGTCTAAGGATTTTCATCGGGGTGGACATTACTGCGAAGGGGTTTCCTCCACAATAAATGTCCTAAAGGCAACCATGAGGGGGATAGAGTACACCGGTGAACACATCGTTCACAACACCTACAGGTTATGAGCATGCTAGCGTTCCACCGGACTGTCTAGAAAGAGTCCGTGGTCATCATCCATACTCCGCTAGATGACTAGATCAACAACAACATCGAGGCCTCTCATCATTTTATTTCATCACACACCAACTGTCTACCCATGTTCTACCCAACATATTAGTAGATAAAATATATACATTTATATACAACTTAAAACCTGTACAAAACATCCATTCAACAACTAGTTCAAATAAACAAATAATATATAAACACATAGCACGTATTTTATAAAGAATACTTCATATCTATGTGTTAGAAGAAAACGAATATACACTCACTTGATAACACGATGATCGGACAACACCTCGTCTCTTAAAATAATCTTTTCCGATAAAACCGGGACGTTTTCTCCAAAACCGGGCTTTACGCGGGCAGAGTCTCGGCTAGGAAACTTTACTTCTTGGGATCCTCGGGTCTTCGCGACTTGCTTCGGGTGTCGGGAATGATACCGGGGCTTCGGGGGTAAAGCTTGCACGTAAAACGAGGTAAAACAAGTGAGAGAGAAAGAAATGAGCAACCAAATTCGGCAGCCCACGACTTCTATTTATAGGGGCTGAAACCCCGATTTACGCTGGGCGTAAATCCTGATCACGCTGGGCGTAATGCCTCTACAAGCAGTACGCTGGGCGTACTCTTCGGATAAGCTTTGGTATGCGTGCCTCGAACTTCAAAAATTCATAACTTTCGCATATGAGCTCCGTTTTCGACGTTCTTTATATCCAGGCGTAGGTGAGACTATGCTCTACAACTTTCATTTAGACTCCGTCGGCTAATTTTGACTTTATTTTTATTATATTATTTTTAGTAGGCCGGGACAGGAAAACTCCGTTATAAAATCATAACTTCTTCATCCGACGTCCGTTTTCGTCTGTCTTTTTACCGTTGGACTACTAACGACGAGATCTTCGATTCTCGTTTAGATTGTTTCGGCCAAATATCACTCGATCTCAATTTCGAGCTTTGGGTTGTATACCGCTAAGTCGAAACTTAGAAAAATCATAGCTTCCTCATACGAAGTCAGATTTGGACGTTCTTTTTATGCACGCTCTCAGTTTAATGTATTCCACGACTTACGTTTAGATCACTAAGGCTAGATATCGCTCTATCTTAAATTCATATTTTACGTCTTACAGTGTCGTGCCGGTCCTGTCGTGAAACTTCGACAGGTCATAACTTCTTCGTTATAACTCGAATTTCGGCATTCTATATATATTCGGAAACCTTGTCACGACCACTACAACTTCCTTCATAGATATCGGGCTTATCTAATATTTTACTTTATCACTTATTTTTATCCTTAATTCATTTAAATCACATAATTAAGTAATAAACACATAATACTCAAATAATACATTCTTATTATTTCAAAACGAGTTACAAAGGTTAACCTAGACTATTACATCAACATTAATGCCTAGCCCAGAAACACGGGCGTTACAGTCGACACGTCGAATGATAATTATCGGATTAAGGTATATGGTAATCATGATTCTCAAGCGTTACTTGAGTCGGATATCATGTAACCTCCTCCCACCAGTCTCGTGCTCTATCCCTCAGTAGGCAGGATGCAAATCCCACCTTTTCCCCCTCAAGGAAAAAGCTCGTCTGCTAAGCATTCTCCATGTTAGCGATCCAACGACGGCTAGCAATGGGGTCCTTATTGATGGGTTTTGAGCATAACAAACAATCCCTATGTGTGCATGCAACCCTAAATTATAGGATCTATGTTTTCTCTAATTGAACATACAAGTATTGAACATCAAAAGGAAAACCGTAGGAACTACCTACTATTTTCGAAATTCATATTAAGAGATAGTAGACTTACCTTTGATTGTTATGTAGTAATAACAATGTGGATCCAAGAGTTCTTGAAGCTTGAGAGCAAGTGTCACAAGTGTCACACCTCTAATGGCTCACAAACACTTAGCAAGAGGATGAGAGGACAGAGGAGGAGGGGATTTTAGGATTATCTTCTTATCATTAGAGTGGTCGAAATCTCAAAGGGGTATAGCCCTTTATATAGTTGTTGGTAGCTTAGAACCAAAGTTAGGGTTTTAAGGAGGAAATCCTAATTCCTTAGCTTAAGGCCTAAGCAGCCCAAGAACTCCCATCCATAAGGCCTTGGACGAAAATTATAGGGCCTCCCTATAAGTTTTCGTCCAACCCTCTTTAGGGTGGTCCAAGAGCCCAAATCCACAACTATCAATAAACTGCTAAACAACCCCTACACTTTTAATTAATTCAATTAATCCCAAAATTAATTCCAAATTGATTTCTGATTAAATATCAATTAAATAATATGATTTCTAATTAATATATTATTTTCATAATACATTAATAAATCATTTATATCAATTTATTATTACAAATAATAAATTCTTCCTCTTCCTCAAAAGTCAGCAAAAGTCAAGTCAAACGTGGTGGCTCATACGCTCAGCCGCAAGGCAGTCACGACTCCGATCAGGGATATGTGTTTGAGGATGACAGTGATTACACCACTTTTAGAGCAGATCAGAGTGACTCAGGTTGAGGCTACGAAGGAAGAGCACAAGAAGAGTCAGCGCATAGTGGTTCAGGTGGCCTCCTTCAATTATGATAGTTGGGGGTTGTTGACCCTTCATCAGAGGGTGTGGGTTCTATATTGGACCATGCATGAGTTAGGGTTCTTATTATGAGTTTTTATTGAGTTTGGGTCCCATTAAGGCATGCAAAGGAGTAAAGTTGTCAACTTAACGTGTTAAGACATCACTTAGGACCATATCTAAGAATTTGGCATAGTGTCTTAACCAGTTAAGCACTTAATATCAAGTTGGTCTTGCTTTGGAGTACGTTGGGCGTACCCAGCTCGTACGCAACGTGTACTGGGCAAAGATGACGTACGCAGGGCGTAAGTTTGAGTAAGCCAGGCGTACTCAGCAGCCTTGACTTTTGCAGACTTTTGGGTTTTGGGCCATATTTGGACTATTAAGGTTTTAGGCCTTGTTGGGCCACTAGTATTTATGACCTTGGGCCATTGTTAGGCTTTGGGCCCATAATGGGCTTTGGGTATCATTTAGGAATATGGGCCATATTGGGCTTTTGGAGCCATTGGGTTGGACCTTGTTTTGGGCAAAGTAAGGAAAGGGTAAAATGGTCTTTCGCCTGGGTATTGGACAAGATAACTAGATTCCTAGTTAAGGTTTATGGCCCGATTATTAAGTGGGATCTTTATTTGATTGACTAGTGCGAGGATTTTCCGGTTCAGCAGCCTATCATTTGTTTGACTGTTAGCAGACTGAGGTGAGTTTGCTCACTATACTGTAGGACACTAGGATATGTTATGTGCTTGTAGTCTTTGTGAATCATGTTGTATGTGTTATATGCTTGTGCGCCTGTTTTCTATATGTATGTGGGGTGAAATAGACTCGGTACAACCTTGTGCTGACATATGAGTTTAAATAGACTCGGGGGTGAAATAGTCCCGAAGGTGAAATAGACCCAGTGCGGCCTTGGGCCGAAGCATGAGTTGCAATAGACTCGGGGGTGAAATAGACGTGGGGGTAAATAGACCAGGCACAGCCTTGAGTTGGTAGAGCTCGGGATGATCATATCACACACACACTAAGCTTCGTGCTTACGGTTTCAGTTTATGTTTAAGGTTCTTCCGGATCGAAGGTGAAGAGCTCGGGATGATCATATCACACACACACGCCATGATTTCCGCTTTACTTGACTCTGATGTATTTGAGATGTTTGATTGATATATCCTGTTTTCCTTTACGAATTTATGAACATGTTTGATTGATGACTCTATTATTACGAAAACAAAAATTTTGGTCTTAAATTTTCGGACGTTACACATCACACATACGATGCAGGTGACTACCTGACCGGTGATGTAGATAGTGGATGATAGTGGAAGCGGAGAGGCGAAAGAGAATGGGTTGAGGGGATTACTTTTAACATTTCTTAGGTTTTAGGGAAAATGATTGTTTTTAATTTATCAATATATAAATCATAATTTAATTATAAAAGAAATATATAAACCATAAAACTAATTAAAAAAAAATAATGGCACAATAGTCTTCTTAGGTCAAATATGAATTAAACGCACAACAAAAACATATAACACCAAAGAACCATTCGCATAATTTACTTTTTTTTATTTGTTGGTTTTGACACCCATCAAATTCGGACATTGTTGTCAATTACTGCCCATGGCTTTTTTATTATTTTTCTACACCAAAATTATCACAAGTGATTGGTTGTGTGATGTCTGTTTTTTTATCCGAACATTTTGGATGAATGGTTTTAAAAGACAGAAATTGAAAGGAAAATAAAAAAGAAGACGAAGAAGATGATTTGGATGGTGTTTTTACATGATTGTAAAAATAATACCTTCGACAAGAAACAAGATTGAAAAATGGTTGGATACATCTAGGGTTGTAAACGAACTGAACGTTCCATAAATCGTTTATGAACCATTCGACGGGAAGTTCGTTTATCTTCGTTTATTTAATAAATGAACGAACATGAAAACTATTTCTCGTTCGTTTAGTTGAACGAATGAACATAAACAATGGTATTGTTCATTGATTTATGTTCGTGAACGTTCGTTTATGTTGTTCGTTTATATTCGTTCGTTTAAGTTTATTTATGTTCAAATATGTTCAATGGTTTTTTATTACATTACTATATTATATATTCGTTTATATTCATATATGTTCAATAGTATTTGTTTATCTTTGTTTGTTTATGTTTGTTTGTTTATGTTCATTTAGCATGTAAAGAATGAACATGATCAACAATGTAATTTGTTAAACGAACGAATGTGAACTCGTTTGTTTATCCGTTCGTATTCGTTTGTTTCTTCGGCAAACTTAAACGAACGAACATGAACAAGTCATTGTTCGTCTTCGATCATTTTGTTTAGGGCCATAGATACATCCACAGGATAGTATGGAATTTTAAAAAGTCTACTACAAATGGTTGTGAAAGAAGGATCGTCAAAAATTGAAAATGCAACAAAAACCATACTATTCTCCTTTCACATGTTATACTACAATCGCATAAAAGATAATTTCCTTCCTTTCTTACTTATTTTTATATTTTTTTGGTAGAAATATCATTAACTAAATAATAAAAATAATAAAAGTCTTACTTATGTCCGGTTAAAAACGGTATCGTATTCTAGTTCTATTTCCGTACACTAATTTCCCAATAAATAAGAGAATTCAATCTTCACTCATTCCCGACTAAACTTCCATTAATTCTACAGTATTGGCGTCTGGAAGGTATGTCTTCTTCATCTCTCCCTCTCCTTCTCCAACCATCGACCCCTCCCCTCGTCCCCTTTCTCATCTTCTCTTACCGGTCCACCGCCGTCCGCCGTGACTCACTCTTCCCTCCTCTAACCATAAACCCTCAAGCCACACGTCCCCGCTGATAAATCACTGTCCACTACCACCGTAAAACACTAAGCACAGACCATCAGCTTCATCCCACCACTGACTCCGCCTCACCCCATTTCCTCCCTTTCTGCCATGCACCACAATCCGATCGGACACCCTTACACCGCTGCCGGCAAGCTATACCACCCTCCGATTCACAAAACCAAATTCCAGCTCTTAACCTGCCGGTAAATTCCATTTATCCCACCTTAATTTCTGTGTAAAACCTCCCCTCATCCCCTTTTCGACGGAGAACACCAGCTGCTTTCTCTGATCACTTGCACCATGCACCACCAACTGAAACCTCTCTCTCTCTCTCTCTCTCTCTCTCTCTCTCTCTCTGTGTATGTGTGTGTGTGTGTTTGGGCTTCTCTGCTAAAAAAATCCCGAAAAACAAATCCCTTACATTTCCGCTCATGTTCTTCCAATTAAATCCCTTGCTAGATTAATGTTTTAATCCTACATTATTTTTTTTGAATTCATAGTCTCACCGGAGCATCAGATTGAGTTACAAGAAAGCTTTTTGGGGTCAGGTACAATTGCATGCTTCGATTCCATACTCGATCTTAGATTAAGTTTGATTGGCATTATAGGAATTGTGAGTTTTTGTATCCAATTTATTGTTGTCGATCGGACTTTTGGAGCTAAAATTATATATGAATCTCCACTTAAAACATGTACAGAAACTTTGATTCATGTCATTACCCACAAATAACAGTTGAGATCAACAAATAGACAATGCAAATTGGGATAATATCTTATCATCTTATATGGAGATTAAAACTGCAGCAACGATCTTCCAGAATAACCCTGTAAAACGCTCATCTATGTTCTCTTCTTTAGTTGAAAACAATACAATTAGTTCATTTCTTATTTTCCACAAGTTACAACTAGCCCCTTCCAGTTTAGAAAACGATTCCTGTACCTTTTTGTTCTAGATACTATCATCTTTTCCTTGTTTCACTCAAACCACAAACAAACTTCATCAACAATTTTCACCTTAATTACCAAGCCAAAATTGACTAAATACTTGAAGATTTCAGCAATGTTACATCACAGCTGTATTTAATATTTTCTTGGTTAATTGGACCAAAGTTGACTTTGGTTGACTGTGTTTAATTTACTTTGTTGAATAGCAGGATGGATTTTCAGTATGCTTCGGTGATTATAGCAATAGGCATAGTGTTCAACATGGTTGCGTATCTGGTAGTATTCCCAGGAGGACTTGCAACCATTGGGAAGATAGATGGCGATTGGGTGTTCATCTTTGCGGAGTTGATAGCTATTTGTATCTCGATGGCTATATTTGTTGTTGGAATGAGTGTGGGACCCATACTCATAGCCGTTGAAATTATATTATTAATCTTCATTACCATGTTACAACCCTATGTGGTAAAGGATTGTTCCTCAATGAACTTCAATTGGGGCCTCTTGGTGGATCATTTAGAACTATATATCATCCTTAATGGCTTCCACTTCATCGTAGGCAGATTCATTTTTAACATCTTTTTTCTTGTTGAAATTTCTCCGAATGTTGATGAAAAACCCTTCGGAATTGACCTTTGGAAATTGGCTTCTAGGTGTTACCATTTTCTAGAAAAGAAATATCAACCTAATCTTTGATACCAATTGATGTGAAATTATATATGAAACTGATAACACACCCAAAAATATAAAACCAACCACTACTTAAAACAAAGAACTCAAACATAAACAATAAGTAATTAGATTGATTATGATCCACGATGAAAATGTGTAAAGGCAGAGTCGCCATAGTTAATGATAAATGAACTTTGATGAGAGCCTGTAAAGATTATGAGAAATCAGAACTAACGATAAATATTTTGGATAATTCCTCACTACTCGGATTCATATAGACAAGGCCACTAGAATCAAGGATAAAGGGAACCACCGGAATCTAGGATCAATAAAGGTAACAAAGATTTCATAAAAGAGTAAACATTTAGTTTTTCATATCATTTTACTAGGTCAATTACAATGGAGAGTGTCATCAATTTATGAAAGAGAAATGCTACGACTAAAAAGGAAATTAAATAAAAGATAAGATCTTCCGTAATAGCAAATCCCATAAAATCTTGAAAAGTAACTACACAAAATCTATATCAAAGGTATGGTTTATCTTCCATATACTTAACACTTATTCCCGAAATGAGTTGGTAGTTTCTATTAAGAAATGCAAAATCATCATACTAATATAATACCATATGAAAAGAACTAAACACATCTACTAGATTCTGGTTATTCTAGATGGAGGTTGTGTTGGCCTAGGAAGGTTGGGTTTTGGAACTTCACAAAGATCTTCGGATGCATTTTTTTCATAACGAGAAGGATTGGAATGGGTTGTTGAGAAAAGTTAACGTAGGACTGTCGTCTCTGGAGACTATGGAAGATCATGCTCCGTAAGGCTCATAATCTTCTAATACGGGCCTTCAGATATTCGGGACTTGTGGGAAGCGATTGGACTTGGTGGACAACAAGGAATGTTGGGCTAGAAGACTAGTAGAGATGATGCAAATTGTGAGCTTTTTGATAATGGAAGTTTGAAGAAGATGATCTTTTACTTAAATGAAGATGGAAGAATATTTGAGCATGCGGAAATTACTAATCGGGCGAGGACACAAGTTATGGGTGGTTTGGGGAAGACAAATTGGGCTTAAATCGAAGAAAACTTGAAGAACTATGGGCTACAAATCAATAGAGAGTAGGCTGGGCCAATGGGCTAAAGTTGTGTGGGACTAAAACTCAAAAGAGTCTAAATCATCACCACCCGTGCACAGATGCACGAGCTGCGCAAGACCCTGCGGAGGTATTTCTAGAAAAACACAATCTAGGCTATTTATAAAAGGTTAGTGTGGTTCTTTTCCACACTTTTGCAGATTCGATTTTTGGGACCTTCTCTGGAGTTTTTGGAGCCTTAAGAACACCAAGAACATTAGAAGATCATCTTCTTTTTACTCTTGAATCTTGCTAAATGTTTAGTACAATCTACTATTCTTTTGTTTTCTTGACTTTAGCCATGCTAGGTTAAATTTCTTTTGGTTGACTTTGGTGAATTTACTTGAATTTTTGGTTGAATGTTGAAGAAATCCAAGAACTTGTTCTTGAGTCTTTATGAAAGTGTTTTCTATTTTAACAACTTCTTGCTACTAGTATGTTTTTATTCATGAGTTTAAATGTATATGTAGTGATTAGTTGGCTAATTTCTTGATTAAGTAATGGATACTCAAATTAGCAAGCAACAAGCGATTCTTGTGTTACTTATCACTTCACACAATCACAACAACATTTTCTCCAACATGGCAGTGAAAACTTTTGAATCCTCTTGGATTTGGTGACTTTTTGATTCTTAATGCTAGTTAACTTTCACTAATTACATGATTAATGGAAATTGTGACTTTAACTAAGGAAATATGTTATGAGCTTCTCTAGCTATTTTAATAACTAAGAAAAGACTAGGTACTCAAGCTTCTTGGATTACTATAGCCAAATTAGAGATTTAAGACAAGTATTGCACTTTGGATTCTAATGATGTTTTTACCAAGTGTTTAAGTGATGAAACCTTAAGTCAACCATTTTGCCCTCATTGATTTAACATCAAATCCTTGCTTTTTTTTAATTGTGTTTTTAAAATCTTAGTATAATTTTAGTTTTCTTTTAAACATTTCAAAACACACAAATCCCCCATTTTTATTTTATTTTAGTTTTACAAGTGTTGTACAACATGATTTTCATCGAAGTAACAAATTGAACCGATCTTTGTGGATACGATCCCTTTACCAGTATACACTATTTTGTGTGCAATATTAAGGTTATTTATTTTTTTGGCTTCGATTGTTGGGTTTTCTACACATCAAATACACTCTATACTATATAACGGAAAAATCGAACCTACGATATACCTAAGGGTACATGTAACCTATGGATCTATGGTTTCATGCTAATTACATCTACCCTAGAAAACATAAAAACAAAGAAGAAAAACATACCTCTTATGTAGCCCTTGATCTCCATTCCTGAGATCTTGATCCTCCATGAAGTTGCTTAGATGAGAGGACCCAAACCAGAATCCCTCTAATGGTATCACACCCAATGACACCAAAGAGTGGAATAAAAATAACTAGGAGAATGGTCAATTTAACAATCCCAAAGAGGGTTAGAAATTGTCACCATGGGAGGAAGAAAAAGTGTTGGCGGAACTTCAAGCCAATGTGCAAGGAAGAATGAAACCATTAAGGCTCTATTTATAGCCTTGGATCCCTTCCTAGGTTTTATACTCCTTCCCATGTGGGATGGGAGCATAACCACAAAATTTCACTCCCTCCCCATGTGGGATGGAGTGATTTTCATCAAACCCTAATTCCATAAGGGTTCTAGAACATTACTGATTAACCAACTTTCGATTAATGAACATTCAAACCATTAATTAAACTGCTAATTAATTCCTAAAACTTATTTCCAAAATATATTTCCAATTAGTTTCTAATTAATTATTAACCATAATATTTAGTAAACCAATTTCTCCTTTATTTATTCTACTCAATTTGGGTCTTAAGGGCAACCCAAAAGGACCCTGTTATTATTGGAAATATTACCAATAGTTAATGACCTTGGAAACTATTCCAACAGTCTCCCACTTGGACACGTCATCAACTATACATGGAAAAATATTTCCCAATAATCAACAGCGAGTTAGTCATCCGATGCAACTACCGAACTCTTGATCGAATCAAGATTCAACCCTTAGATAAGTGATCAACTATCCATTCATTCTAGATATCTGTATGAATTCGAGACATGGATAATGGTCAATCTCAAAATTCAAGATTATGTTTCCCGATATAGATTTGTGACGACTGTATCTGACTATTATATTGAACACATTAATTCCAGTCACGGCTTGACCAAGCACTTTAGATGTCAGCACCAAATCATCGAGGGGGCCATAGATATTGCTTCTCCTATTAAGGAAGAAGGAACGAATAAACTTCGACTACATAGTTTTTGTCTACTTCATCATGTCACACATGGACATACCCTTTATAACTACCAGTTACGGATAGCATTGGAGTAGACCAATGCCTAACAAAATCATAGAGCAAAACCCCACATGTATCTAGGTTTGAAGAATAGAAGATATTATCGTCTTAGAATTACTCGTGACTGGATCCATGAAGTAATTTTTTAAGCGCGGGTTGGTCCAATACTTAAATCTCTATTAAGCACTCATGAGTATTAGCGTAATCTCTATGCTATGTCCAATTATTATGGACAATCAAATAATACTCATGACAATCTTGAATCACTAGTTACTTCCAAGAGTATGACCGACTATGGACGTTTGAGTAAATTAATACTCGGGAAGTGGGTTCCAAACATGCAAAAGTGAGAAAGCAGTGATAAGCTAATTGAAATGACTGAACTCCATATATTAAGATCTCCACATAATAATCGCCAAATCGAATTAACACTTATACTATAACACCCATAAAAATCATGCCAAATTTAAACTTTTAAAAACATTTCAGATCTATTAACCATTACAAAACTTGTTTTCAAAATGTATCATATCAAAGTATCCCAGAAACAAAGTCATAAAAAGTGAGGAGCTGTACGATCACACCTTTGCCTTGCCACGATCCCCTGATGCACCTGAAACAATAAACTGAAACTGTAAGCCCGAAAGCTTAGTGAGTTCCCCCAAAATACCCATACCCACAACAATACACACATAATCATAAACAGCATACTATAGGTCCAATCAACCATCGGGTTGGAATACCTGTAACATCCGGTTTTCCAAGTATATTAATTTAAGCATTTATTTTAGGGATTTTGGGTGGACTCGACGAGTTGGTGCCTCAACTCGTCGAGTGGGTTCGCGACTTGGTGACATGTTTAATGAATGGACTCGACGAGTCGGGTATCTGACTCGCCGAGTCAGCGCTGCTGAGGGAAACCCTAATTGCTCGGGTTTGTGGCCTATTTAAAGGCTCTTATGGCCTCCATTTGAGGCCAAACTTTCCCTTGAGAGACCCTAATCGATCCAGAGAGCTTAGAGAGAGAGAGAGTGGGAGCTAATTTCTTCATTTTTGGTGCATTCTTGCAAGGAAGAAGGAGAGGGTTCAAGCTCAGCTGTCTAGAAGGGGCTCTGATCTTTCACTATTTCATTCAAGGCTGCTGTTGAAGGTATGAGTTCATACCCATTTTCGTTTGATTAGTAGATCTCATGAATTTAGGGTTTCTTTACCCTCTTTTAAGTTGAGCTATGAAATATGTGAAGTCCCTTTGAGGCTTAGACATCAGATATGGACCTTGAGAGGTCCAGAGAGCCCCAAGAACCCAGATTTATGCAGTCACATAAGAATATTGAGGTTATGACACCATGATGAGGGTTATTTTGTCAAATAGAGCTAGATGAGTGATGCATGGTCATAAAGGTCGAACCTTTACGTGATTAATGAGCCTTTAGTGCATAGATCTGAAGTTTGGGAAAGTATCTTGCACTAAATCGTCTGAATGCAAAAGAGTCTTAATAGACTCGCCGAGTCGAGCCGCTGACTCGGCGAGTAGCCCAGGGTTTTGTCCCGATGAACTGAGTCAGATGGTGACCCGTCGAGTTAGGGGTTAGCTCGACGAGTTGGAGTTTGCTGGGGTTGCCATGAATCGACTGGACTCGACGAGTCTCCCGAGTGCACTCGACGAGTCTGGTCAAAGTTGGACCGTTGACTGGAGTTAACTTCTGTTGACTTTAGGGTTTGGTTAAAATGAGTGAAAGAGGTCAGGGAAGGGTAGAATGGTCTTCTACCCACTTTTCAGAGATAAGAGTAGAATATTAATTAGAAATATTAATTGTGATAGGCGGAGGCTAGACCGAGGATTTCGGGCACGAGACTTTTACTAGCTATCTTACGAGGTGAGTCTTCTCACTATACTTTACCTAGAGTGGTAATTATGTGTGACCAGAGGGTCTTATGTGCTTGCTTGAGTTATGCATGATTGTGTGATATGTATTGTATGCTATATTATTTGTTGCTTAGACCGGAGCGGAGGGTCCAACGAACTATGAGGCCAGAGGGTTCTCAATCAGACCGGACCGGAGGGTCCAACGAGCTACGGGAGTGGAGGGTCCTGCTGAGACACATAGACCGGAGGGTCTTACAGAGTATAGCCTCGAGTGGCGAATCGTTGTATGTGGTATTTTGGGGAACTCACTAAGCATTCGTTCTTACCGTGTTATGTGTTATGTGTTTCAGGTACTTCCAAGGATCGCGGGAAGGCACCGGTGTGATTGTACACACACTCTTGATATGGAGCTATGATTGTGGATCCTAGATTTGAATAATTGTATTGAAAACTTGTTGGTTGTTTTTGTGAATTAATGACGAGACATATGTTTTATGGGTTTTAAAATTGAAAAATTTGTTTTGAAAAAATCATGTCGTTACAAGTTGGTATCAAAGCCTTGGTTTGAGGGATTCGGATACACCTTCGGGCATATCTGGACTCAAACTGAGGATTTGAGAAAAGTTTTCAAAAGGAAACAATTTTTCTAAAAAGAGTAAAAGACTTCCAGAACAAGCGGAAAAGATCAGTGTGTACAATCAACCAACGCCCGAATGATGATTTCCCAAAATACCCTTACGTTACGTGTTATGATATTATGAGATGTGTTTTGCATGCTATAGTAGGCTAGGTAATTCATATGTTAGGACTAGAGTGACCTGATTTGTGATGCCTTAGCCTAGGAGTTTCTGCTGCTGTGAGTAGCTTTGAGCGCACTTAGGTAGCAGAGAGTAGCTTATGAGAAGTCCGCTAGAGAGTAGGCTGTGCTCAGAGTGGTATAGAGTACTTGCGAGTTGGGATCCTAGGAGGAGGACTTGGGGTGGATACGGATACGACGTGGAAGGTAGTATTGGGCCCGTACTACTGAAAGCATCGGATCGGCAAGCATTCCAAGTAAGAATCCTTAGGGTACTAAGGAACAAGTAGGGTTGAGTGATTGAGTGCGAGAATACTCGAGCGAGTCTCTGATTTCTTTTGTGTTGTGTTTCAAAGACATCATGGTGGGTACGCGCCACACCCCAGAGAGCAACGGTGTTAGCGATGATGAGATTCGCAGGATGATTCATGATGAGGTGGTTATAGCCATTCGAGCTGACCACGCTGATTGAGACATTTGACGAGCGATATGCTGCTCTTACCGAGGCTACTGTTGGTACAGCCACCACAGCCGTCGCCGCTGCTAGGCCACAGGGGGTGACTCGTTGGTGTACCGAGAGTTCAGCAACACGAAGCCACCAGAGTTTGATGGGACTCAGGATCCGATAGCCGCGATGAGATGGATCTCGGACATTGAGGAATGCTTCTACACATGTTCTTGTCCGGAGCATCTGAGGGTACGGTTCGCGCTGAACCAGCTTCGCTTGGGAGCGAAGGACTGGTGGAAGTTTGTGACAGCTGACTTTACTACTGCAGAGCTTAACGCGGTGACTTGGGAGAGGTTCACCGCTATGTTTAGAGATGAGTATGTTCCCCCGGTGGAGAGGGAACGGTTGGCCCAGGAGTTCTTGTCCCTCAAGCAGGGGACTGAGTCTGTGACTGTGATCACACAGATGTTTCATGAGAGGGCGTTGTTTTTCCCTGAACACGTGTCTACTAAGCAGGCACGTATGAGCCGATATCTGAGCATTCTGAGGAGAGACATTCGTGAGTTCATGGCGAACTCGACATGCTGAACATTTGCCGAGCTCCAGGCAAATGCTCGGAAGAGGGAGATTGAGCTAGAGACTCAGGCCAGGGAGGAGGCGGAGTCTCAGAGGAGGGATAGGCGGCCGACACAGTCTCAGCCGGCGGCCAAGCGGGCAAAGCCCGCTGATTCGAGATCGGGAGGTCAGAAGGGCCGCACTTGTGGGAAGTGCAGAAAGAGCCATGATGGGGTGTGCAGAGCAGGTGTGTGTTACAAGTGCGGGAAGGAGGGGCATATCGCGAGGGATTGCCCCAAGGGATTTTCAGTTTGCTTCCATTGCAACCAGGCTGGCCATAGGAAGGCCGAGTGCCCGTAGTTGCTTCAGGGATCAGCGCAGGGATCTGCGCCTTATACTACTCGAGCTACAGAGAGCCGGCCCGTGAAGGCCGAGGCACCGAAGGCTCGCGGTAGAGCCTTCGAGTTGACAGTGGAGGAGGTCCGCGCAGCACCCGATGTTGTGGCTGGTATGTGATCTTTTGCTTATTCTTTTGTTTATATATGGTGCTTATTTGTGATATGTTTAGGTACTTTTCTTGTGAGTTCTGTACCCGCTTTGGTGTTGTTTGACTCGAGTGCGAGTCGATCCTTCGTATCGCTAGCATTTAGTCATCACATCAGTATCCGACGTGAGGCGTTGAGTCGAACTTTGAGAGTCTCCATAGCTGATGAGCATGCTGTTTTTGCAACTGATGTGATCCGGGGATGTGTGCTTCAGATTTGTGGAGTCGAGTTTCCGATAGATTTGGTACCTATCGCGATGGGGGATGTCTGTGTGTCACACCCCCAAACCGGAACGGCGGAAACGTTCGGGGGTGGTTGACTTCATGCGTAGTATCACAACAGTTGTATCATAGCAAGCATAGTAAACACAACCAAACATTGAATACATATATGAAAAAGGTTTACATTGTTTAATACATAGTTTTGTTCATATCAAAAGTAAAATGGAAAGACGTGACTCTAACGCTCCGACTTCTCCAAATTCCTGGAAGTACCTGTCTACTAATTCCCTGAGAATACAAGCAGTTTTGAAGAATATCAGCATAAAGCTGGTGAGTTCATAAGCGTTTAGTTTTTGGTGGAAAATGTTCTTTGATCATTTTGAAAAATGTTTCTCAAGAAAATATTATATTTTCTTAATAAAAGCATGTTTGAAAGCCATTCCTTCCATGACGTGCAGATTCGTACCAAGGTACGTACAATCCAAGGTGTCGTGGAATGAATATGAATATCCGTTGATTACATGATAAACAAATCCGTTTTGAATAGCCGGTTTATCCCGGGAAAATCCCATATTTTCCCTAAAGGTTGATGGTTGATTATTCGTTTTAAACTGAGGTATGCAAGTATCTACCATACTCGTATTAATAAAAGCAGTTTTCTTTTAAAAACCATGGTTACACCCAGAGAGGTACATTAGCTTTAAAAACTAAATAAAAGAAAAACCGTGTTGAACTAAGTCCTGAAGATATTATTATTAATACCCTCCAGTAATTAAATCGGTTATTACTTTGAGGTTAGTTTACTTGATTCATTATTACAAAAGTAAATCTCTGTTATCTACATTGCGAGTTTCATGACCATAACTAACTGGACATGGCCCGCAACGGCTGATATCCTTAATGACTTTGTCACCCGTAGACCTGCCGGTCCGACTGTAGCTAGCAGCCAGGTGCGGGATTGTCAGTCCCGTATAGATCTATACACAACAGTAACGCTCTCCCTACAAGAGACTCTGGTCACAAGTGCTAGTCCTACACTCTGTTTCGGTGGTGAGTGTTACCAAGGACGTGTCTCCAACTAGGCTAACAAATTTACAAGTAATAATATGGAAAAATCCTTTTTATGATTTGCAGGAATCTTTTATAAAATGGTACATTTTACGACATGATTCATGAGTTCGCTACCCTAGTTTTGAAAATTGTTTCTACGTGTTGATTTCTTAATCGTTTAGTAAAAACTGTTTTCCCTGTTAAAAGCATACTAGAAATATAATTATCTTAAACAAAATAATATATTTTGATCACAAGTTTCCTTATACTTTTGCTTGTATTCCCCTCCCCCCCTGAAAACATGAAAGACTCGGAAAAAGCGTAGGGGTATGAACTCACCGTTTGACGTGGGATTTGGATGTAGGTCGATAGTAATGCTGAGTGTCAATTGAAGCCTCAGACACAAATGGATCCTATTTAACATATGGTTGCACATACATGTATTAGGTATAGGCATAACACTATTTGTTATGGAAGGAAACCACTTTAGGGACTAGGAAACACTTGTAATGAAGTATTACACCACATAGGGTTGCATATAAGGGAAGTATGGCCTCACATAGGAGTTTACGGTCCAAGGGCATGGCCATAAGAGTTTACGATCAAAGTGGTTCACGGTCCTATGTGTTTACGGTTCAATGGGTTTACGGTCCATTGACCTTACAGTCATAAGGTTTACGGTCATTGAAGGGTGTACGGTTCATGGGTTTACGGTCATTGAAGGGTGTACGGTTCATGGGTTTACGGTCATTGAAGGGTGTATGGTCTAAGGAGATACACTAGACCGTAAACACCTTCTATTCATGGAAAAATGACGATTTCAAGGCAAAACTCAAGAATCCTAACTAGATATAAGTGTAAGAGGATGATACTTACGATTTGGAGGCAAATGGGGGTGTTTTCGGCCCAAAAACACTCAACTGTTCTTGATGTTTCTTGAGGATCTTGAAGATCTAGGCTCAAAAGATGAGATTTGTGGATGAATTCAAGAGTTAATCAAGAAGAAGAGATATATTAACTCAAAAAGGAAAGGAACACTTACATTTTTGGAGATTTGCAAGAAGATCCTATGATACTTGAGAGAGTTTTCGAGATTCTAGGTTTGAAATGGAAGAAATGATAAAAAATGCTAATGAAATATATATATATATATATATATATATATATATATATATATATATATATATATATATATATATATATATATATATATATATATATATATATATATATATATATATATATATATATAGGAGGGAGTTTACGGTCACCCTGACCGTAAAATCAAAGGTCCTGACCGTAATCGGGTTTACGGTCTACACGAGTTTACGGTCGTAAACTCGTCCTGACCGTGAACTCGGTGATTTTCGAGGAAGTTCCAAGTTTTTCGCGTGATTCCCGGTTTATTCCGAATCGTATATGTAATGTCCTTGATGGAAGGATCTTCACCAATGATCAATCAAGCACAAGAAAACAAAGAAGAAATGGAGTAGAAGATGAATGAAACTGAGCTTGCATACGATTAAACACTTGAAACCGTCTGATACAACTCAGGGACTGAAAACTAGCAAAGTACAACCCCTGCAACTCTGACATCCTGACACCTATATATACTGACAAGGACCGAAAACAGTTTTCGGTTAGCAGACCGAAAACTAGTTTTCGGTTACACCTTAACCGAAAGCTTCCTAGACCGAATACATCAAACATACACAAAAGACTCCAAAATACATTGAAAAATGCCCTAACTCATCTATACACTGTTGCCTAGCCCAAACCAAATATATTGGCCCTTCAATCTCCCCCTTGATTTGGTGCTAGCATGAATTCAGACTTTTCAGCTTCTTGCTCCCCCTGAACTACTGACAAATCTCGGGTTTGGCAGGCTCTGGAGTGGTTTGCACCATGAATGCAAACTGAAGATTCATCATCTCTTCTTCAGGATCCTTCTCTGTTTCTTCTTCCACACCATCCTTGATCTGGGCAAGATGTGCACTTTCAGGTCCTGAAATATTCAGAGCCTGAATTTGGTCTTCCCAATCAAAGGATTGGGCCACCATCGCCAAGTTAGCAGTCTGATTGCTTGAAGAAGATCCCTTGTTGACATAGGTCACCGACACCATGGTTTGCTCAGAATTCTCTCTTCGGTCTGGCTTTGGACACTCCCTTGCAAAATGACCAGGTTCATGGCAGTTGTAACATCGCAGCTTCCCTTTGTTGAATACCACTTTCTTGTCTGAATTCACACTCCAATTGTTCTTTCCGGTTTTCTTGGAGAACTGCTTTGCCCTGAAAACCGCCATGGCCATTTGCCATGTAATGACCATCTCTTCCACATCCTCAGGATGTATCTGGTCTAGGTCAGCAAATGAGAGTTGTGGGGAGAGTTCTCCAGCCACAAAAGCATTGTAGCAGTTCACCAGACCAGTTGCGAGGGCCAGATTTTCTTCCTTCTCTTTCAATGATGAAACTTGAGAACTGAATCCATGAGATTGAATGGGTGCTGCTGTGGATGAACCAACACTAGAACCAACTTGTTGAGCTAAAGTTTGAGGTTGAGGAACTTGAATGTGTTGCATTTGAGGGATCACGTGTGAGGTTGGCTGATGAGTCACATAGGGTTGAACTTGAGGAACATGAACTTGAGGAGCTTGAGGAGTAGAAAAGCTTGAGAAAGCAGTGTTGTTGGTGGTTTGGATCCCAAGATTTGCTGAGGAGTATGAATTGACATGGTTAATCTCCCTTTGCTTATCACCGAGATCGCAAGCCTTAATGATCGCCATTGTTTCCGCCAAACTCAAACGGTTCAAATCTTTGGTCTTTTTAATCACTGAGACATTCATATCCCAAGATTTTGGTAGAGAATTCAGCAGCTTCTTGTTGATCTCCGATCTAGTAACCATCACACTAGCAGAGCTCATTTCTGTGGTAAGTGTGATAAACCTCTGCAACTGATTCTTAAGTGTTTCTCCCAAGACATGGTTAAACATGTTAAACTTCTGTCGCAACATGTCTTAGCGACTATGTTTCATGTCTTCATTGCCTTCGTATACTTCGATCAGTGCTTCCCATAAGGCCTTTGCTGATGTATACTCACGGAAACCTTGAGCAATTTCCGGAGATAATGTCATGGTAAGTGTGGCAAGAGCCTTTTCTTGTTCCTCGACTCTCTCAAAATCATCATTAGTGTAATTCTCAACTTGCTTGTCCATTATCGTGCCATCTTCCAATGTTGTTGTGATGCGGATTGGACCTCTCAAAATACTTCGCCATATCTTGAAATCTTTCATTTTGATGTACTTTTCGATCCGATATTTCCATTCTGGAAATCCTTCCGCGGATAACAATCGGGGAATTCGAGAAGTGGTTCCCATAATGGCATCCAATTCATGGTGAGCTGTCATGCTTTGAGATTCCATTTTTTGTTTTTGATTTTTGTTGTTTTCGAAATTTTTAAAAAAAAATTAACTTGAAAAACAAATAAAAGGATTAAGTAAATAGGTTTTTCGGTTGAGTAGTGATAACCGAAAACAAGGAATTTGGTTGGAAAGAAATAAGGTTTTCGGTTTCTGAAGTAAAAGGAGGTTTTCGGTTTCTTAATAATAAGGGGTTTTTGGTTTATGAAGGATCAAGGGTTTTCGGTTTATTATGATAAAGGGGTTTTCGATTTCTGAAGACTCAAGAGATTTCGGTTGAAGAACAGTTTTCGGTTTCTGAAGATTCAAGGGGTTTCGGTTGAAGAACAGTTTTCGGTTTCTGAAGATTCAAGGGATTTCGGTTGAAGAACAGTTTTCGGTTTCTGAAGATTCAAAGGATTTCGGTTGAAGAACAGTTTTCGGTTTCTGAAGATTCAAAGGATTTCGGTTGAAGAACAGTTTTCGGTTTCTGAAGATTGAACCGAAAACTAACAGTTTTCAATGAAAAACTTAGATTTTCGATCCGATTTTGATTTCCACACACTGAAACCTCAAACACAGCTTCCAAACAGCTTAGATCTGGACATAAATCAATTGAAGATATGTTTTCGGTTGATGAATATCAAACCGAAAACAATAAGATTTCAACTGAAAAGCTAAAATCCAAGCAGATCTCGATTCCACACGATGCAAATTGTGATATGATCTTCAAAACGCGAGCAAAAACAGGCTTTTAGTGACCGAGAACGTGAAGAATACGACTGATTGACACCGGTTTGAGCTCTGATACCAATTGTAAGTCCCCAAATCTGCTTGTGTATCAATCAGATCAGTTTGATGGTGCGGAATCCCAATCAAACGGATGATTTCAGATTTAATAGAAGAAGAAGGAGAAGAAGAAGAATATGATGAATCTTATATTATTTGATGATTAGAATGGAGATCCAAATACAAGATTCACACTCACTAACACACACTCTTCTTCTCTCTTGTTTCTCTCACACCTTAGAATGCACACACTTAAGCTCCTTACACTCTTACCCTCACATGCACTCCTCACCCTATATATATATATATATATATATATATATATATATATATATATATATATATATATATATATATATATATATATATATATGGACCTAAGGCCAAGCCCAAAATACAAATAATCCAATGCTAGACCAAAAACACATGGGTTTTCGGTCCAACCTACAATTAATCCTATACTATTTTCGGCCCAAATAATAAAAACAATAAATGCTTAGAAAAGCAAAGTATAAACCATATTTTTGACCCAACAATCTCCCCCTTGGTTTATAGCTTTCTTTTCTAAATGACCCAACAAGCTCCCCCTAAAAAGGTAGCTGACTTTTCTTGTTAATCTTCATTGTGAGCTTGGCTTCAGCATTTATCTTCAAATTCTTCACAACTTCAAGATGAACTTGATGAATCTTCAATGAATGACTTCATCTGGACCAGTTGGGCTTATCTTCAAAATTTGACATTGAACGCGCATTGGGTGAGGAGGCTTCTTGAAAGATAGCGCTTTCAGCTTGAGAATTTTCAGAGAGAACATCAGAGAGAACGAATCTTCTGGATCACTTCAGCAGGTACATAGATAGCAACAAATTGATTGAGGAGGCTTCAATGCAACCTGTCACATAATCTTCAAGTGCAACTTCACCTTGCTTCTGGGGTTGAAACATTGAATGTCGAAAGAATAATCTTCATTTCTTGCTCCTTCGAATGAGAATTCTTCGATGATCACGGATGAAGCCTTGGCTCAGAAATCTTCGACATAAACTCCATGACTTTCATCTTCACTTGAATTCACTTTTCAAGACAAAACAAAACTAAAAGAAAATTTAGCACACAATATTTTTGGATTTTTCATATTTTCTGAAAAAGAAATAAAACAGAAATAACACTATTTTTGGGATTTTTAATTTTTGATTTTTGTTTGGTTTTCAAAATTTTTAATTCTCCCCTAATATTTAAATTAGAAGAAAACTATGAACAAATTTAACAAAAATAAAAATGATATCTAACTTTAAGAGTGATTTAGGATCAAAGTTTTTAGACAGCCTTTATCCGTTTATCAGTACCTCTCTCTTCATGAATAGATCTGGTCAATCGCTGGTATTGTGGTCCACTTAAACACGAAAGATTGTGACAAAATTAGGACATACTATAAGTGACAAGACAATGTGATCCTATGTTCCTAGATAATATTCCTTAAGGACCATTCAGCTGACGACGACCAAAGATATTGTTGTCCACCTAAATTGAGCAGCGAGATCTACAGACAACCTAGTGATTGTTCAATTTTAAATGTACTAGAACATGTTTCCCGCTTCCTGACATACCCCAATAATCAGGAACTTCCAAAGTACTCCTTACTTTAGGTGAGCAGACAATTATTATGAGAGAAGTCAGATTTAGAATGCATATGCTATACACCCAGGTCAGATCTCTTCCAATCTCGCAGAGAGTGAAACATAAGACTAACCAGATTTAGAGGGATTGAGAAGTAGAATGGTGCATATGATGTGTACCAGGTCGGATGTATTTCAATCACGCAAAGGAGACAGCATATGACTAACAGACAGGAAGAATTGCATAGATAGAAGATGCAAAGAAATAGAATTGCATATGTTACAGTCCAGGTCGGATGTATTTCAATCACGCAGAGGAGGCAACATATGACTAACAGAAAGAAAGCAAGAAAATAATTTCCTACATGCCTACTTTATCAGAACTCCCCAGTTGCCTTATCAATACCAGAATTAAGGATATGAGTCCATACATCAAGGAAATGTTGAGCCATAATTCTAGATAATTAACTTTTAGTGTATCTCGCAGGTTCCCATGTTTATCTCACTGCTCAATCTACCCGAGCGTCGTATGGTCAGTCCAAATGAAACTATCTAAGTCTATATTGTCTAGTCCTTTCATGGTCAAACAATGCCTAGTCCATTTGAATCCTTTGTGCCTACCAGCACATTGAATACAGAGTTTAGACAATTCGGCTTTAGTGCATTACACGAATCATAAATTGCCTTTTAGCACTATACTTCATATCACTTCCCAAACAATAACCTACTAACGAAAAACTATTAAGAAAATGAAAAATTATCTTTAAAACAAATCAGAGTAAGATAAACTCAGGAGTATAGAGAAGAAAACGCAAACCGTAATTCACCGATTGAATTTGCATCCAGAAGGTCTGAGAACAGCACGCATAATCTCAGAACAGATCCGAAAATTCTTCATGTCATTAAGCACTAACCCCATTTGTGATCCCTTCTTTTCTTCCTTTCCAACAAAGGACACATACTCTCAAACAATGTTATGAATGTTGTACAGTTGAGAGATGTCCCCTATCATGTGCCTGGAACAGCCAATACCAACAAACCGAAGTCTGATGATATGCCTCCATAGCTGCTCCGACACAGAGCGGGATTAGTTGGTCTTTGGAACCCAATCCATTTTGAAACTGGGGCCTTCTTGAATGGGCACAGATGAGGAAGGGGCAACTGTTGTAGATGGAGGAGTCTCTGTGGTTTGAGTTTGATCAGGAAAAATTATTCTCACCCTTGGATCAATTCTGCGTCTTTTCATCGGGGGCTGGGAGGTCAAGACTGTCTGGGTATCACTTGAAATTGGCTCGGATGTAGGAACCACATTATCAAGGGGAGGAATCCCTGATGATGTGTCCATATGAGTTGAAGAATCAGCCGCTTGAACGGTAACCGGAGGTTCAACTTCTCGATCGTCAGCTTTCTCCCTTATCTCCGGTGTTGGATTGGCACCATCATCGATATCTTTGAGGAAGTCATCGAGGTCTTCATTTGGCAAAGGGTGCTCAAGTCCAGTAAAGTGCATCGAAACATCATCTCTGTCATAACCGGACAGATCAAGATTCTCATACTCATCCTCTCCTTCTCCTTCGGTCTCAGTAAATTCTTCTGTAGTTCCCTCACTGAAGTTACCCTGAACCGCCACGTTTGTGAGATCATGCTCTTCAGCAACAAAGGTGGACAGAGCAACAGTTTCTTCCTCATGGTCTGACGCATCGATAACATCGTCATTCACATTTGCATGTTCTGACGATGCTTGATCAGTTGATATTTGTTCAGACGACCCATGGGATTTTGAAGAGTCTGACAGCTCAGCAAACTTTCCAAATTTCACGAGAGGGTACTTCCCTTGGAACATGATTTTCCCCTTACAGTTCTGCTTAATTAGGCTCACAGTGTCTGGTCCGAAAGCTTTCATGTCAAGAATTTCTCCTGTCCTGACCAGATCGGGAAATAGGCTGTTGATGAAGATTTGAATAAATCTTGGATAGAGCAGGAATTGATCCTTCGACTTCTTGTTAGCATTAGTAACCATCTCTTCCAAAATAAACCTTGAGAAGTTGAAGTCAATCCCGGCAGCCAATGCAACGATCGCCTGAGTATTTCTCGAGGATATTTCGTCTGAACCACCCTTTCTCCCAGATATGCAGTTGACAAATACGTGGGCTAGAAACCTCCAGTAAGGAGGTAACAGCTTCTTTAGGGTTGGTGGAAATACTCCTTCGTATCCCATCTTCTCGAGATACTCATCAACAATTCTCAGATCTATATCAGTCGGGTAAGCAACTTGATCATCAATCTTCAAGATATCTCTGATGAATTGCTCAGAGATAACAACTTTGCGTCCCCTGACAGAAGCTTCAATTTTCACTGATCCATTGTCTCCAGTCTTGACACTTGCAGATTTCCAGAATTCGTTGATCAGGTTCAGATAAATGATGGGGTTCCAGGTAAGTGCGGTTGAGATGCAGCATTCCCTTAGCATGTACATCATTGATTTGAACTCGTTGTGTGCTACTGGAGGATCATCAAGAAGAATGAACACGTTGTGACTTTCTGCAACTTTGAGACTTGCCATTTTATCTAAAACTCATGGACCGAACACTAGTGTAGACCGAAAGCCAGTTAGAACCGAAAAGGATTAAATGAGCCGGTTTGACCGAACACGGCTTCGACCGAAAGCCGGCTTGACCGAAAGCCGGTTAGCCGATGGACCGAAAATGGCTTCGACCGAAAGCTCGCCGACAGTTCTCTTTTTCACGATTTGGCCACGATTTCACGGTTGATTCTTAGCGATAAGAGCATAGTTGTGATCAGAATCATCATACCTTCAAGAAAAACAAGTTGATTTTGCGAAACAACACAAAATTTTTTCGAGACTAAGAGAGGATTTGAGAGGTTTTCGGTATGCAGAAGAAAATGAGGGAATAACTGATTTTCGGTATCCCCATTCCCTTAAATACCTGATCCGTATCCAGTAGGCTGTACCCGAAAAATGATGAGGCCCAATACCCAAAACCCTTTTTTTTATTTTTAAAAATAAATCATTTTGAGGATTAACTTCAAAATAAAATAAAATAAAATATTCTAAATTTTACCAATCCTAAAAGTTTAAAGAATGAAAATAAAATAAAATAAAAAACTTTTCTAAAATTTATCAATCCTAAAAAATGAAAATAAAATAAAATTAAAATACCAAAATTTTAATTCAAACTAATTTTAATCCTCTATCTTGAAATTGATAAACTTTTGTGATATGGGATCAAAGTTGTTAGACAATCATTTTCCATTTGTCAGTACCTCTCTTTTCATGAATAGATCTGGTCGATCGCCGGTATTGTGGTCTACTTAAGCACTAGAAATTGTGACAAATTTTAGGAATGCTATCAGTGACAGGACAGATTGATCCTAAGTTACTAGATAAAAATACCTAAGGACCATTTATCTGACGACGACCAAGGATATTGTTGTCCACCTAAATTGAGCAGCGAGATCTACAGACAATCTAGAATTGTTCAATTTTAAGTGAACTAGAACATGTTTCCCGCTTCCTGACATACCCCAATAATCAAGAACTTCCGAGATACTCCTTACTTTAGGTGAGCAGACTATTATTAATAGGGAGGATAGATTTAGAATACATATGCTGTACACTCAGGTCGGATCTTTCAATCACACAGAGAGTGAAACATATGACTGAGTAGAATTTCAGAGGGATTGAGAAGTAAAAGGTTGCATATGCTGTGTACCAGGTCGGATTGTTAATCACGCAAAGGAGACAACATATGGCTAACAGATAGGAAGAATTGCATAGATAGAAGATGCAGAGAAATAGAGTTGCATATGCTGCAGTCCAGGTCAGATCTTTCGATCACACAGAGGAGGCAACATATGACTCACAGTAAGAAAGAAATAAAATAATTTCCTACAGACCTACTTTATCGGAATTCCCCAGTCGCCCCGTCAATACCGGAATTAAGGACATAATCTATACATCAAGGAAAAGTTAAACCACAGTTCTAGATACGGGTTCTTTAATGTGACTGGTGGATTCTCATGCATATCTCCCTGCTCAGCCTATCCGAGCGTCATATTGTCAGGCTAAATAGAACTATCTAGGTCAGAATTTATCAAGTCTCTAGATTCCTTAAGTTCATCTGCACCTAGTCAAGTCCATTAAATTTTTCGTGCCTACCAGAGCATCGAACACAGAGCCTAGAAAATTTAGCTTTGGTACTTTACACAGACTCAGATTGTCTGTTATCACAAGCTGATATCACTTCCCTTCACATCACTTCTCAGTAATATTTTTGATTTTTCTGATTTTCTATTGTTTTTGGATTTTTAATTTTCTAATTTTTTTTTGGCTTTTGTTTATTTCTCCCCCTAAATTTGTGGATGGGTGAGAATGAAATTAAAATGCGCAAATTTAAACAAACCTAAGCAAAAATTAATCCTCAAAGCGAATCATTTTCAAAAAGTTTACCAGCACATCGAATCGAGCTTTGTTAAACGGCTTGGTGAACAGATCCGCCACATTATTATCAGTGTGAACGTGTTCTAGCCGAATGAGCGAGCGCTCATAACAATCTCTGATAAAATGAACTTTGATGTCGATGTGCTTGGTTTTTGAGTGCTGGACCGGATTTTTAGCAATTTGGATCGCAGCCTCATTATCACAGAATATAGGGGTTTCTTGAAAGTTCAAACCGTAATCCAACAGCTGATGTTGGATCCATATGACTTGAGAACGACAGGCAGACGCAACTACGTATTCTGCTTCTGCTGTTGAGGTCGAGATAGTATTCTGCTTCTTGCATTGCCAAGACACCAGCCTATCTCCGAGAAATTGACATCCGCCTGAAGTCGATTTCCTATCAAGCTCGCAACCTCCATAATTGCTGTCTGCAAAAGCATAAAGATCAAATTCGGAATTTTTCGGATACCAAAGACCCAGTTTTGGGCTGCCTTTGAGGTACCGAAAAATCCTTTTAACAGCAATAAGATGAGACAGTTTAGGATTAGCCTGGTAGCGCGCGCAATGACAGACCACAAACATAATGTCTGGGCGACTTGCAGTCAGATACATCAGCGATCCGATCATTGATCTGTAGTACGTTTGATCTACGGATTCGCCTTCAAGATCAGGAGTCAGCAGTGGTCTCTCCGCCATGGGTGTCAAAGCAGGTTTGGCGTCTCTGAACCCGAACTTCTCGAGCATATCATCCACATATTTGGCTTGATGAATTAGGATTCCGGCTGAAGATTGTTTGACCTGAAGCCCCAAAAACATGGTCATTTCCTCCAAAGAACTCATCTCGAATCGTTTTTTCATAACGTCCTCGAACTCCTTGCATAGCTGAGGACTCGTCGACCAGAAAATGATGTCTTCCACATATATTTGGACAAGAATCTGGTCTGGACCGACATGCTTGATGAATAGGGTCTGATCGATAGTGCCGTGGTAATAGCCATGATCGAGCAAGTGCTGTGTTAGGGTAGCATACCAGGCTCTGGGAGCTTGATGCAGCCCATACAAAGCCTTGTCTAACTTGTAGACATGGTTAGGAAGTTTTGAGTTAACAAACCCAGGAGGTTGGTCAACATAAATCTCCTCCTTCACCTTGCCGTACAAGAAAGCCGTCTTGACGTCCATTTGGTATACGGTGAAGTTCATGTAGGAAGCATAGGCTAGGAAGTTACGAATAGCCTCCAAGCGTGCCACCGGAGCATAGACTTCTGTATAATCAAGACCCTCAATTTGCCTGAAACCACGGACCACCAATCTTGCCTTATTACGGACAATGACACCCGAATCGTCTTGCTTGTTCCGAAACACCCATCTGGTGTCGAGAGATTTCTTGCCTTTAGGCAGCGCCACCAACTTCCAAACCCCGAGCTTTTCGAATTGATTGAGCTCGTCATGCATGACATCCACCCAGCTGGGCTCATTCAAAGCCATTTCGACGTTCTTGGGCTCTATTTGAGAAATGAAGCAAGAATAGAGACATGTGTTGACATCTCCACTCTGACTTCTCGTTCGAACTCCGTCGCCCAGCTGGCCAATGACGTTTTCTATCGGATGATCACGCTGTATGCGAGAGGGGATTTCGTGACTGATGTCATTGATTGAAACGGGAAGATTATGGATATTAATAGCTTCGTCATGTGCTGAAAAATCCACGGTAGATGTACCGGCTTCATTTTGTGGATTTGCTACAAACTGATCTGCGATTCGTTCGGGAAAGAGAAGTTCCATAAAATTCTGAGTGACAGCGGAAACATCTTGGTTCATGAACTCTCATTAAACCGGAGTTAGAGGAGTAGCATCAGCATCTGGAGCATGTTGTTGTGTTGAGGATTCAGGAGAAGCGATTGGAACAGTAGACTCTACCGGAGGATCAGAAGAAACCAATGGTGGTCTGTAGACAACCTCTTCATCTTCATCTTCAATGATAGTCTTCGAGCCAGAGGTAGACCCAACTTGGTTATCAGACGACACACTAAAGGATTTGAATAGCGATGTGTAGTCAAATAGCCAATCAGGACCCACCCTATCGTCCGTCTCATTCTCTTCAAGCCAGCTAACATCGAAAGACTCCACGATTTGTTTCGTCTTCTTGTTGTATACCCGGTAAGCAGTACGAGCAGCATATCCGACAAAATAGCAATCATCAGCTTTTGCATTGAATTTTGGGTTGGATTCCAAGTGGAGAAGGGTGCAAGGGCAACCAAATACTCGGAAATGGCTGACAAATGGCTTGTGTCCATAGAGAATCTCATACGGGGTTTTCATCTGGGCTTTGTTGATCAGGACACGATTTTGAACGTAGCAAGCTGTGTTGATCGCCTCCGCCCAAAAGAAAACTGGAAGTTTAGAATCACAAAGCATCGTCCTTGCGGCGTCTTGTAATGTTCGATTCCTCCGCTCAGAAACACCATTTTGTTGTGGTGTCCGAATAGAGCTAAATTGACGCACGATCCCTTTCTCAGCGCAAAAATGATCAAGAACAGCGTTCTTGAACTCTGTTCCATTATCTGTGCATAGCGCTTTCACTCGGTGGTTGGTTTGGTTCTCGATCATCACAATGAACATCTTGATAAGATCGGCGATCCCAGCTTTGTTGGACAGAAAGAAGACCCACGTGAAATGAGAGAAATCGTCTATCACAACGAGACAATACGAATTTCGGTTGATGCTGAGAACGTTGACCGGACCAAACAAGTCCATGTGCAACAATTGAAGCACCTGACTGATGGAGTTGACGTGCTTTGGCAGATGTGGTTTCCGATGGTGTTTGCCTTGAGCACAGGAAACACATTTTTCAAAGGTGATGAAATCTCTGACAGGAAGACCGCGGACCATTTCGTTTTTAGCAAGCCGGTTCAGGTTCTTTGCATTTGCATGGCCAAGTCGACGATGCCACAACATTGCGTTATGTTTTGAGACTTTGGAAAAGAGACAAGTGACTTCATCGGGGACATTGCTGTTCATGTCGATAATATAGGCATTCCCATCCCGCTTTGATTTTACGAGAATCCATTCCTCCGGGATGACAATGCCCGACTTTAAGATTAGACATTCTTTTTCGGTGAAGTGTGTTGAGTAACCCTTGTCACAGATTTGAGAGACGCTCAGTAGACTGTGCTTCAGCTCAGGAGCATAATTGACATTCTCAAAACTGAGCACTCCGTTGGTCACCGTTCCCTTCTGCGTTATCTTTCCGCCTTCTCCGCCCGCGAAGGAGACATATCCCCCATTAAATGTCTGAATGTCGTGCAGTTGGGAGATATCTCCAGTCATGTGCCGGGAGCAGCCGCTGTCGACATACCAGGGTCTGACGACATTCCTCCGCAACTGTCCCTGCACCATGAACGGAATCATTTAGATTTAGGGACCCAGGTCATCACAATCCTGGGTTGACCCTTTACTTTCACAGATTCATGTTTTAATTTCTCTTTTGATTTTTCTTTTTCAACAGACACAGAGGAGGATGATGACTGATCAGATTTTAATTTTGGCATCCATTGATATTTAGGTTTTGAAACATTTTTCTTTTCAGTTTGCTTTGAGCAGGTGGATTTTCTACTCGAAGAGTTTGAAGATCCAGACCTACTCTTTGACGAAATCGACTTTGGCTTAGCTTGGATCGATTTTGGTGAACTGTTTGTGAATTTATTGAAAACCTGTTTGTTCTTTTGAAAAACTGCCATTTTCTTGTTTTGATTTGTTTTCCAGTTATCATCTCGAGAGCGAGTTCTGGAGGATTTTCTAATTAAAGATCGTCCTCTAGACTCATTCTCTCCCCTTTTTGACATGTGATACACAAACATCCGGTTTAAACAAATTTGTTTATTATCATTGGAAATGGTACTACTCTTGTCAGATTTCTGGTTTTTATTATCTTTTCTAGCATTTTTACATTTGCAAGAACAAGCACTAGATTGTGTAGCAAACGTGGAAGATGTAGAAGCACTCGAATCAGATTTAACAACTTTATCAGAAACAACAGAATTATTCGACTCAGACTTTTCAGCTTCTTGCTCCCCCTGAACTACTAACAAATCTGCACTTGAGGTAGAAATGTTAGTAACCAAAATTTTATCATTAGAGCATGTTGCTTGTTCAGAAGCAGACTTTCCATAAACCATGAAAGGTTCTCTGTCAATCTCTTCTTGAGATAGAGGAATGGCAGTATAGGTATGATTGAATGGAGGAGGGACACTCTCAAAACCTAATCCTACTTTCTTTTGGTTTCCACATGTAATGTCCTTCCATTGCATCTGTCCTTCTATCATTTTTGCAACTACTTCACTTGACCCATCGAATTTGTTGAAAATAAATTCAGCATTTTCAAGACGATTTTTCAATGCGTCAAGTTCAGCGGTTACAGCAGCAAATTTTCTTTTGAGATGATCATAGTTCTCGCATTTGTTGCTGTAATCCTCTTGCAGTTTCTTAAAGTTCTTTGTTTTATTCTCTAATTGTGTTTTTAAAGGCTTTTGATTTTTCCTAAGAGTGTATCCCTCATATTTAAGGTCCTCGTTCTCTCTCTTGATCAATTCAATTTGGTCTCGCAAAAATTTAACAGTTTTAATACAAGACTGAGAACAACCAAATTTACTAACCTCGGGTTTGGCAGGCTCTGGAGTGGTTTGCACCATGAATGCAAACTGAAGATTCATCATCTCTTCTTCAGGATCCTTCTTTGTTTCTTCTTCCACACCATCCTTGATCTGGGCAAGATGCGCACTTTCAGGTCCTGAAATATTCAGAGCCTGAATTTGGTCTTCCCAGTCAAAGGATTGGGCCACCATCGCCAAGTTAGCAGTCTGATTGCTTGAAGAAGATCCCTTGTTGACATAGGTCACCGGCACCATGGTTCGCTCAGAATTCTCTCTTCGGTCTGGCTTTGGACACTCCCTTGCAAAATGACCAGGCTCATGGCAGTTGTAACATCCCAGCTTCCCTTTGTTGAATCCCACTTTCTTGTCTGAATTCACACTCCAATTGTTCTTTCCGGTTTTCTTGGAGAACTGCTTTGCCCTGAAAACCGCCATGGCCATTTGCCATGTAATGTCCATCTCTTCCACATCCTCAGGATGTATCTGGTCTAGGTCAGCAAATGAGAGTTGTGGGGAGAGTTCTCCAACCACAAAAGCATTGTAGCAGTTCACCAGGCCAGTGGCGAGAGCCAGATTTTCTTCCTTCTCTTTCAATGATGAAACTTGAGAACTGAATCCATGAGATTGAATGGGTGCTGCTGTGGATGAAACAACACTAGAACCAACTTGTTGAGCTAAAGTTTGAGGTTGAGGAACTTGAATGTGTTGCATTAGAGGGATCACGTGTGAGGTTGGCTGATGAGTCACATAGGGTTGAACTTGAGGAACATGAACTTGAGGAGCTTGAGGAGTAGAAAAGCTTGAGAAAGCAGTGTTGTTGGTGGTTTGGATCCCAAGATTTACTGAGGAGTATTAATTGACATGGTTAATCTCCCTTTGCTTATCATCGAGATCGCAAGCCTTAATGATCACCATTCTTTCCGCCAAACTCAAACGGTTCAAATCTTTGGTCTTTTTAATCACTGAGACATTCATATCCCAAGATTTTGGTAGAGAATTCAGCAGCTTCTTGTTGATCTCCAATCTAGTAACCATCACACTAGCAGAGCTCATTTCTATGGTAAGTGTGATAAACCTCTGCAACTGATTCTCAAGTGTTTCTCCCAAGACATGGTTAAACATGTTAAACTTCTGTCGCAACATGTCTTGGCGACTCTGTTTCATGTCTTCATTGCCTTCGTATACTTCGATCAGTGCTTCCCATAAGGCCTTTGCTGATGTATACTCACGGAAACCTTGAGCAAATTCCGGAGATAATGCCATGGTAAGTGTGGCAAGAGCCTTTTCTTGTTCCTCGACTCTCTCAAAATCATCATTAGTGTAATTCTCAACTTGCTTGTCCATTATCGTGCCATCTTCCAATGTTGTTGTGATGCGGATTGGACCTCTCAAAATACTTCGCCATATCTTGAAATCTTTCATTTTGATGTACTTTTCGATCCGATATTTCCATTCTGGAAATCCTTTCGCGGATAACAGTCGGGGAATTCGAGAAGTGGTTCTCATAATGGCATCCAATTCATGGTGAGCTGTCATGCTTTGAGATTCCATTTTTTGTTTTTGATTTTTGTTGTTTTTGAAATTTTAAAAGAAAAAATTAACTTGAAAAACAAATAAAAGGATTAAGTAAATAGGTTTTTCGGTTGAGTAGTGATAACCGAAAACAAGGAATTCGGTTGGAAAGAAATAAGGTTTTCGGTTTCTGAAGTAAAAGGAGGTTTTCGGTTTCTTAATAATAAGGGGTTTTCGGTTTATGAACGATCAAGGGTTTTCGGTTTATTATGATAAAGGGGTTCTCGGTTTCTGAAGACTCAAGAGATTTCGGTTGAAGAACAGTTTTCGGTTTCAGAATATTCAAGGGATTTCGGTTGAAGAACAGTTTTCGGTTTCTGAAGATTCAAGGGATTTCGGTTGAAGAACAGTTTTCGGTTTCTGAAGATTCAAAGGATTTCGGTTGAAGAACAGTTTTTGGTTTCTGAAGATTGAACCGAAAACTAACAATTTTCAATGAAAAACTTAGATTTTCGATCCGATTTTGATTTCCACACACTGAAACCTCAAACACAGCTTCCAAACAGCTTAGATCTGGACATAAATCATTTGAAGATATGTTTTCGGTTGATGAAAATCAAACCGAAAACAATAAGATTTCAACTGAAAAGCTGAAATCCAAGCAGATCTCGATTCCACACGATGCAAATTGTGATCTGATCTTTAAAACGCGAGCAAAAGCAGGCTTCTAGTGACCGAGAATGTGAAGAATATGACTGTGAAGCAGAAAACTGAATAAACACACTTGATTGAGACCGGTTTGAGCTTTGATACCAATTGTAAGGTCCTTGATGGAAGGATCTTCACCAATGATCAAATAAGCATAAGAAAACAAAGAAGAAATGGAGTAGAAGATGAATGAAACTGAGCTTGCATATGATTAAACACTTGAAACTGTCTGATACAACTCAGGGACCGAAAACTAGCAAAGTACAACCCCTGCAACTCTGACAGCCTGACACCTATATATACTGACAAGGACCGAAAACAGTTTTCGGTTAACAGACCGAAAACTGGTTTTCGGTTACACCTTAACCGAAAGCTTCCTAGACCGAATACATCAAACATACACAAAAGACTCCAAAATACATTGACAAATGCCCTAACTCATCTATACACTGTTGCCTAGCCCAAACCAAATATATTGGCTCTTCGGTATAAAATACATATTATTTATTTAAACTTAAGGTCCTTCCCAAATTAAAAAAAATTGACGGAATTAAATAAAAACCCATATTTTATTAACGGAAACTGGGTAAGGATAACGGGAAAAGTTTCGGGTTGTCACATCATCCCCCCGTTAGAGGGAATTTCGTCCTGAAATTCGAACATAGAATACAAATCATGAATTAGGAAAGAGATGCGGATACTTCTGTTTCGTCTGATCTTCGCGCTCCCAAGTGAATTCGGGTCCCCGCTTGGCATTCCAGCGAACCTTCACTATCGGGATGCGACTTTGTTTCGTTCGTTTGATTTCTCGATCCGTGAGTTCAGATGATTCTCACACAAAGTGTAGACTCTCGTCTAACTCGAGGTTGTCAAGGGGAAATCGCGGGTGTCTCATCGGACTGACACTTCCTTTGGTTCGACACGAGGAAGATGGGATGAACGTTGCTAAGCGCTCAAGATAACTGGAGTTTGTACGCTATGGGGCCGATCCTAGCAGGGATCTCATATGGTTCAGCGTATATTGGATTTAGCTTTCTACGCTTTCAGAAACGCATCAGGCCTTTCAAGGGTGAGACCTGCAAGGAACACATACTCCAATCTGGAACTCCAATGGTTTTCGTCTCTTATCGACGTAGCCCCTTTTGGACGATTCTTTTTAGTCGCCTCTCGGATGGTTTCAGGACTGGTGAGGGTGCTGTCGGGGACTTGACTCTTTTCTAGTTGCGTGTCGCCCACCTCAGCCCAGCACAAAGGGGTCTGTACTTACGGCCATAGAGGGGTTCGAACGGCGCAGCCTTGATGCTGGAAAGGTCGTCGTTGTTGCAAGAAAGTTCCACTAAGGGTAGATGAGTGTCCCACGACGTATTTACACTTGTCCGGATTGTTCTTTTACTTTGTCCATTTTGTAAGGGTCGAATTGTTGTAATTAGTCGAAGTATGTTTTGTACTCTTCGAATATTTTGTAATGTATTTTACTAGGGCACTTTTATTCGAAGCTTTAGTGTCTATGCCTTAGTATATTTTTTGTACGCTTTCAGTTCCCTATAAATAGGGTTATTTACTAGAGTTAGATAAGAACTTTTACAGACTTGTCTCTTGTACTTTGTAAAGAATTCGAAAGCGTAATAGAGCATAACAGATCATATTTACATTCCGTGTTCAAATCTCACACTCTTACTTGAATTCATACTCTGATTAATTCATTACTCGATTCTTTGATTCATCAATTGGTATCAGAGCAGGAATCATATCTCTGATCTGATTTTCACGCTGTTCAAAAAGTTTTTGAATCAACTCTTTGATTCAAAAGTTTCCGCACTTTTTTGAAAGTGAAAAATTATCAAGATCTTAGTCTGTGATTCGATTCTGCATTTGAATTGTTGAATCGAGTGTTATTCTCATCAATTCGATTTGATTCATCTAGTTTGTTTTCAAATTCTCAAATCTTTTCAAACTTCTCAAAATCTTCTTCCGTACAACAATGGCGAGTTTCAATCTGAATTCGATGACCTCGTTTTCTCATCTGCTAGGTTCATCAACCAAAATTCCAATGCTAATCCCTGAATACTATGATCAGTGGGCTGATCGGATGCAGGATTATCTGAATGGTCTTGATGAAGAATTATGGACATGTATCACTGGAAGTATCAATGTTCCAGTGAATGTTCAACCAATCGGATCTTCTTCCACAAATTCTGGTGTTGATAATCAAGGTGATCGTCTGAAGAAATTGGAGAAAAGGTGTATGAGGGAATTACGAGGTGCTTTACCTCCAGTTGTGTACAATTACGTTAGGAGTTGTACAACTGCAAAGGAAATCTGGAACAATCTGAAAGATAAATTTCAAGGAAGTGAGAAGACAAAAATCAATTCAGTTAAACAGTGTTTGGTTGAGCTGAAAGACTTCAAACAAAAAGAAGGAGAAACAATTGAAGTTTACTATGATCGTCTGAATGAGCTAATCTATCGATGCAATCGCTATGGAATTACCAGGACTTCAATGGAATTCAATCTCATCTTTATAATGGGGCTTTGAAAAGAATGGAGAAGTGTGAGTATGATGGTGAAGAATCAGCAAAGTTTTGATACATCAACTCTCAATGATTTGTAGAATCAATTGAAAACACACAAAGTTGAAGTAAATGAAATTGCTGAGGAATCGAAGTTGAATTTGGGAGGTCCATTAGCTCTTGTGTCAAAGATTTCGGAGAAAGAAGCTGAGAATGGTGATTCTGAGGAAGAAGAAGGATTCATCATGAATTCGGATGATGAAGCAATAGCATTTTACTCGAATAATCGTGTCAAGAAATTTTTCAAAAAGCCGTTCAATTTGAAGACTAAGCTTGCTGAGGTGAAAGGAATTTCTGTGAGTAAAAATGTTGTTGAGGAGAAAAAGAAAGTTGAGAAGCAAGATTCGAAGATAGCTGAAGGAAAGGGTGAGAAGAAGTTGAAAGGTGATGCTAGAATAGATTGTCATTATTGCAACGGTGCGAATCATCTTGCAAATGACTGTATGCTTCGAAAGAAGGATGAGAGGAAGAATAAAGTCAAGGATGAGGCATAATATGTAGAGAAGCTTGAGGTGGTTCGTGCTAAAGCCAAGAATTTATCATTGGTTGCAAAGGGTGAGCATGAGGAAGAAGAAGGAACATATCAAATCTGGTCATCTGGATCAGATGATGAAGAAATGCGAAATCCGACACATGGGGCATTGTATGCGAAAATGGAGGAAAACTCAGAGGATGAGGAATTCGAAGTGAGGGGACGATGCTTCGTATCCAAAGCTGCTGACAAATCTCCAATGACTACAAAGGTACGTAAAATTCTCGAATCTTTTAATATTCCTACTCATTCTTATGATTCTGAACTAATATCTTTTGATGAGACGGTTACTTGTTTTGATTCAATTGTTGTGTCTGCTAGTAATGAGGCCAACAAATTGTCCATGGAGTTGTTAGAGACCAAAAAGAGATTAGACTCGAAAATAAGCAAAATTGAATGTATGGAATTACAAATAACAAACATTATGTGTGATAGAGATTCTTTAACGAGTGAAGTTAAACTTTTACTAGCACAAAGAAACATTTACTATAATTCTGCGAAAAGACTATATGGCAAATTAACTGATTTACATCATTCAAGTGACATAAGTAAAGAGCAACATAGAAAATTACTACCTTTTCTAGCATTCGAAAGAGCTAAGGTAGATAATATTTCGTATGATTGTGAGCAGATAATAGCTGATTTTGACAAAGTTCCTGATGATAGATATAAATATGGAATTGTCAAAATTGATGAATGTCTTGATACGAAAGAATTAGTTAACATAGTGAATGATACTTTGACTAAATCTGAACAAATTCAAATTTTGAAAAAGACTGAGAATTCAACATCTGATTCTCAATCTAATTTTGCTGATATTGAAGATAATTCTGACAATATTAGTGAAATTAGTGAACTAGAAGATGTTGATTGTTCTCAGTTGTCTGTTGTTAATGTTGCTTTAACATCTAAAGGGAAAGAAAAAGTTAAGGATTTGATGGTTGAAAATGAAACTGATATACCCTCAACTTCGAAAGTTTGTGATATGAACTTCGTGGACCTCAAAGACAGCCAAACTAATGATAGTGATGATGACGATGAAGAGAAAATTTCGAAGGAAAAGAAATTTACAAAAGAAGAAGAAACTCCTCGAATGGTGGTTGATCAAGTGTATGGTGATACACAAAAGTTCGAAAAAGTTATGAATGAAAAAGGAGAACACTATCTTGAAACGAATACAGTGGTTTATCCAAATTTCAAATGTACAGATGATGTCATTTTTCCAAATCAAGTTTTCGTAACTACTGGAAATGTTGAGAATATAAAACCAGAATTAAAGAAGTTAGTTGAGGAGGATAATTTAAAAACATCTAAAGAAGGTTTTTTCTCAAATCAAAGCACAGTTGAAAACAACTTAACTAAGAATTCGTATGAATTCCAACGTCAAAAACCAAAAAGACAATGGGTTGAAAAATCAAAAATAGAAAAAGTGTTTTCAAATCAAGTTGAAAAGGAAAATGAAAAGGTTGTCAAACTCAATTCTAAGGAATTTAAAGATCAAATTGAAAAATTTTCGAAGGAACACAACATTTCAAAAAGACAAGCAAGAAAGAAAATATTTTGGCAAAATGTTGAGTCTCAAAAGATGTCTGAATCACAATCAACCAAAAGTGTTTTCAAAGCTAAAAATTCCTCTTTTTCAACAAAACCTCAACAATCATCTCATACAAATCATTCAAGCTCTGAAGTGAATAAACACACAAGGTTTTCGAAAGTTACAACAACTAAAAAATCAAGAGCATTTTCAAATAAATCTAAATCAAATCAAAAATTCTTTCAACGTCAACATTTTAAATCAACTGTTGATTCATCATACGCTCAATCATTTTTATCAAATCCAAAAGTTGATTTTTTTCCTCAAAAGCCAAATTTTCCTAATCATACGAAGAAAGAAACAATGAAAACTTCACCGGAAAAAGGAATGACTTCAAGGAAAAACATTGATCATTGGCTTGAAGGCAAAGGAAAGCTTGGAAACCAGTAATAAAAGCAAAGAATGTTCATTCACAAACTCAGAATTCGAAGGGTAATGTCAGTGAACATTCGAAACCATCAAAAACTTATGTTTCGGTTCCTTTAAATGAAGAAGTAAACTTAATTGATAGTCTCAAAACCAAAGTTTGTGATTGGGTTAAAAGTTCTTCATTACATTCGAAATTGAAATCTAATTTCCAAGGACCCAAAAAGCCTTGGGTACCTAAAATTTTCAATTGAATGTAGGTACTATGTGATGAGCAATATGATAACAAATGGTACATCGATAGTGGTTGCTCTCGTCACATGACTGGGAAGAAGGAGAATTTACGAGATTTTCGGAGTCTCAAAAATGTTGGAGTAGTGAAGTTTAGGAACAATCAAAAATGCCAAGTAAAAGGATATGGGAAGATCATGAATGGACAATTCACAGTGAATCGTGTTGCATATGTTGAATGTCATCAACATAACTTGATAAGTGTTTCTCAACTTGTTGTGGGCACTGGCAATCAAGTTCTTTTTAACGAAGAAGGAAGTGTAATTGCGAATGTCAACACAAAAGAAGTATTACTGAAATCCAAAAGGAAAGGTGACATGTTCACTTTGGATATCAATCCGATAGTAGGGAAACCTGCTATATGTCTTCTTTCGAAAGCAACAGCAGACTTAAGTTGGTTATGGCATCGAAGACTTTCTCATCTCAATTTTCGAAACATCAATAAACTTGTGGTACAAGATCTGGTAAGAGGTTTACCTATACTTAAATTTGACAATGATTCTTTATGTGCAGCTTGTGAAGTTGGCAAGCAACATAAACAAGGTCATCCAATTACAATAGATTCGAAAATTGTTGCACTACTCGAGCTTTTACATATTGATTTGTGTGGACCTTCGATTGTTTCAACTCTCAACAAGAAATGATACATTTTAGTTATTGTTGATGATTTTTCCAGATTTACGTGGGTTTATTTTCTCAGGCTTAAATCCGAAGTTGCACAAATCATGATCGATTTTATCAAAAATATGGAGACAACATTGAAGAAAATTGTTCGAAAAATTAAGAGTGATCATGGAACTGAATTTAAGAACAATGTTCTTGATTCGTTTTTGGTGGACAAAGGAATTTCGCATAATTTTTCATCTCCATACACACCACAACAAAATGGTGTTGTTGAATGAAGAAATAGGTCTCTATGCGAAGCGGCAAGGACTATGTTGGCATATGCGAAACTTCCACAATACCTTTTTTGTTGAAGCTGTATCAACTGCATGTTTCACTCAAAACAAATCGTTCATTCATCGTCGTTTTAACATTACACCATATGAAATTCTCAACAATCGAAAACCTAACGTCAAATTTTTCCATGTTTTCGGATGCAGATGCTTCATTATGAATCTCAAGGATCATCTTACGAAATTTCAAGCTAAAGCAGATGAAGGGATTTTCTTGGGATATTCGCATAATTCAGTCGCATATCGTGTGTTGAATAAAAGAACACGAAAAGTTGAAGAAACTTTTAATCTTACATTTGATGATTACTACATTAAACAAACAACATCACTGTTTGAAAATCATCCTATTCTGAAAGACATACAAGATGAATCTGAATCCTCACAAACCTTAGATATTGATTATGATTTAATATTTGGAATTTCAGATCATGCTATTGATTCTGAAATAAATGCAAATGACAATCATCTCTTTGAACAAACAAAGCTTATTGATGATTCAACATCCAATTCTTCAGAGAAATGCGAAAGTATGCAAAATAATCCAGTAGAGGGGGAGCACTTGGATTCAAATACATTCAATAACGGAGAACATTATTTCGAGGGGGAGAAAGAAAGATTGAATTCTGATGTTGAGGGGGAGCATAATGTTGAGGGGGAGCATTTAGAGAATATTGAAAATAATACTGATTTAGATGATGTTTGTTCGATTGTAGGCTCAGAACACGATGATATATACGAAGATGCACCTTTAGATTTTGATCCAGCATATCCACCAATGAAAAAATGGACAAGAGATCATTCGAAGGATCAAGTAATTGGGAATCCACAAGAGGGAGTCTTAACAAGAGCTCAAATTCGTGCAAAGAATGAGGTATTGAATACTCATCAAGAATTTTGCATGTTCAATGTTTTCATCTCTAAAATTGAACCAAAAACAGTTAAGATTGCAATGGAACACTCAGATTGGGTTATTGCAATGCAATCTGAATTGTCTGAATTCGAACGAAACAAGGTTTGGAGATTAATTCCTAAACCTAAAAATGTTTTGATTGTCGGGTTAAAATGGATTTACAAAAATAAAACCGACAAAGATGGAAATATTGTTCGAAACAAAGTCAGACTTGTTGTCAAAGGATATTCACAACAAGAAGGAATCGACTATGAAGAAACTTTTGCCCCTGTAGCAAGACTCGAGGTGGTTCGTATATTTCTGGCTTATGCAGCTCACAAGGACTTTGATGTTTATCAAATGGACGTGAAGTGTGCATTTCTAAATGGAGAGCTTGAAGAAACAGTATACGTGGAACAACCCCCAGGTTTTATTAACGAAGAATTTCCAAATCATGTTTATATTTTAGATAAGGCAGTTTATGGTTTGAAACAAGCACCACGAGCATGGTATGCAACTCTTACTTCATTCTTGAAACAATCTAAATTTAAACAAGGATCAGTTGATCCTACATTATTTCGAAAGAAAGTGGGGAATCATCTAATGCTTGTTCAAATTTATATTGATGATATTATTTTTGGCTCAACTAACCCTGCTTTGTCTAGAGAATTCGAAGATTTGATGAAGAGTAAGTTCGAAATGAGCATGATGGGAAAAATCAATAATTTTCTTGGTTTGAATATTCGTCAAAGCAGAGAAGGAATTTTTATCAATCAAGAAAAATATACGAAGAATCTGCTGGAAAAGTTTGGATTGACGAATAGCACGAAGTTACGAGTTCCAATGGCAACTGGCATAAAATTAACACCTTCGTTAGATAAACCTGTAGTTGACCTAACTCTTTACAGAAGCATGATTGGTTCATTACTTTATCTTACTGCAAGTAGACCTGATATCATGTTTTCTGTGTGTAATTGTGCAAGGTATCAGTCAAATCCATGAGAACCACGTCTCACTGCTGTGAAGAATATATTTCGTTATCTTAAAGGAACAATTTCGTTAGGATTGTGGTATCCTTCGAACACTGGGTTCTTTGTACAAGCATTTTCGGATGCAGACTTGCGTGGTTGTAATCTTGATCGAAAAAGCACAAGTGGTGGATGTCAATTTCTCGATGGCAAATTGGTGAGCTGGCAGTCGAAAAAGCAAACATGCGTATCAATCTCAACAGCCGAAGCAGAATATGTGGCTGCTGCTGCTTGCACTTCACAAATAATATGGATCCAAAGTCAATTGCGTGATTATGCAATAAATATGAAAAATATTCCATTATATTGTGATTCTCAAAGTGCTATAAGAATTTGTCATAATCTTGTGCAACATTCGAAGACTAAACATATAGCTCTTCGTTATCATTTTATCAAGGATCACGTGGAGGATGGGAATATTGAAGTCATTTCGTGAAAACAACTGATCAGCTAGCTGATATTTTCACGAAACCTTTAGATGAAAAATCCTTTGTAAGAATTATAGAGGGACTTGGAATGATCGATGGAAATTCTGTTCCATGCGAAAAAGAAGAATGATGCACGATAAGGAATGAATTAGAGGCTCTTAATAAAAGACAAGGCAAAGTCATTCAGCATTCAGCTGTTACTCTTCATAGTCAACGCTTCGACCCCTTCGAATTCGCATATTTGTTACTTATTTTAAGGGTTGATTCAGCTGTTACTGTTCATAGTCAACGCTTCGACCTTTTCGAATTCGCACATTTGTTACTTATTTTAAGGGTTGATTCAACTGTTACTGTTCATAGTCAACGCTTCGACCTCTTCGAATTCGTACATTTGTTACTTAAAAGAGGATGATAAAATTTCACATCTTTACAACAAGTATTGTTTATTTTCGAAAATTCAAAAACAAAAAGATTTTAGTTTGTTTTGTCTTTATTTTCGAAAAATCAAAAATCCAAAAAGATTTTATTTAGTTTTGTAATTCAATTTTCGAAAATTCAAAAATCCAAAAAGATTTTAGTTTGTTTTGTTTCAATTTTCGAAAATTCAAAAATTCAAAAAGATTTTAGTTTGTTTTGTCTTTATTTTCGAAAAATCAAAACTCCAAAAAGATTTTATTTAGTTTTGTAATTCAATTTTCGAAAATTCAAAAATCCAAAAAGATTTTAGTTTGTTTTGTCTTTATTTTCGAAAAATCAAAACAACAAAAATATTTTGATTCTTATTTCTTTTTAGTATGTTGTTGTAGATTATCATGCAGATTCAGAGGGAATTACGATTGCAGTACTAGGGTAAGGTGCATTTTTCGTATGAATTGATAAATTTTTCATCATTCGAACTAGTTAGGTTGTCCCTAGAAGCATGCTGCTGCATGTTGACCAAAGCCTCCATGACTCAATGTGTGTGTACGAAAGCCTTAATGAAATTATTCATACGAAGATTTCTTCCCAATCAGGCTTATATTCACATTAGTCTCTGAGCTACCTTACTCTTCTCAAAATGAGTTAAGAGTTTACTGTTTGGTCCAAACATAACAGAGGTACTTTTCGTGTCTTAAATCAATCTTTTTCATCCATAAAGTTCTTACACGATCACACACGAAGACATATGTCCGAGAGGTCTCTGATCAAACCCATCGAGACTTAGATATATCAAAACTCTGTGTTTATGATCTGACATCATGAGACCGTGATGAAAATGAAACCCAATTTTCATTATCTTTTTTAAGGAATTGACGGGGAACTAAGTTCCAGATTTTCACGAAACTTTTGTTTCTGTACCAAAATTCGAAACTTCAAATCATATTCATTTCGAATGTGTGTTCTTGATCAAACATTTGAAACCAACAATGTTTGTTACCCAACAAGATCCAGAACACAAATTTTTTTTTTGAATATGATTTCCGTGTGAGTTTCATTCGAATGTCCTAGTTATCTCAAAATTTTTCAACGCCAACTTGTCACTGACTACACTGGTCAAACAAGTAATTTTTGTTACAATTTCTCACCTTATGTTTAGGTTGACATGTAACGAAATTTTTTGAACTACCCACGAAGCATTATAAAAGAAGCCCTTCGATACTTATCAACAAGTATTCGATTGTAATTCACGGGAACCCACACAAGCTATTGATCATTTCTCTTAATGATTAATGAAGTAATCTTTGCCCGGGATTGAATTTGCTTTTGTGTCAATAATTTGACATCACACTATCCTATATTTTTCTTATATTTGTTTCACGTCTCTATTCTTTGGAACACAGCACTCACGAAATCCTTGAGGTTCTGAGTAATACCAACTCAGGCTGATGATTTCGAACTTCTGGCGTATGAATTCGCTTTTCATCCCAAAAGTGAAAGAGCCTTGCTTCCATTCGAAGGGTTCTGACGGTTACAATACTCTTGGTGATCACAAGACAGCCTGTTTTTAAATGACGTATGGTATTCTGTCCGGTTTTCAAGGTGATGTGACAACTACTTTTTGACGCATGGCTACTTTTCAGCAGTAATGGTCTGACTTTCAAGGTGCCACGTCGGATTTCATGAAATACACATACCGCTTCAAATTCAAACTTCAGGGTTACATATAAAAGGGGATTCAAGGGTTCATTGTCCGTTTACGCGATCAAAAAGCAAATTTCCCAAAAATCTCTGTTCATCATATTCTTCAAACCCTAACAATGGCGACTTCTGCTCATGTTGATTCTCATACAACTGAAGATGCCTCTTCATTACCAATAATGAAGATTCAAGCAACAAACTACTACTTGGAGGGTGAAGTTTCTCAGTATCCGGAAGAATTAAAGATGCTCATAGTTGCTTTGAAGAGCTCGGTTTTGGCTAAAGCGATGTTCAACTCTTTCTCTGTTCCATTGTCCTGGCTTTCTCAAGCAGGATCGACTGCAACATACAACAAAGCATCTGATACGATTACATTTCATCTGGTGAACGATAAAAAGGTCAGGCTAACCAAGAAACTATTTTGTCAAATTCTTGATATTCCGAATTCGCCTCCATATGTTTCATTTACTTTTCCACAAATCGTTCACATGTTCAATGAGATGGGATATCAGCCACCATTGTCCAAGATTAGTGATTTTAAGAAATCTGGACTTCCAAGAATCTGGAATTTCTTATTTGGAATTTTTCTAAGATGTTTGACTAGGCGATCCGCTGGTCTTGATAAAGGAAGGATGGAAGTTTATGCCATGGTTGCTGGCATATATTATGATATTCAAGTGGACTATTCTACTCAATTATGGAAGGAATTTCAAAAGGGTGTAGAACATACGAATGCCATTCATGGCATTTCGTGTGCAAGATACTGGAGCTTGATCTTGCAACATTTCTACAATAAGGAAGGTATTTTAGTACCAAATGATGAAGAAAGAGCAGTTTTTCAACCATACCACTATCCGAAGGATGTCACAGACAGTGCTGAAAATTTTCCATCAGTGGCTCGTATTCCAGATGCTATGCTTAAAAGAGTTGATCCGTCGAACTCTGTCTTGGTGGCATATTTACAGACTATCGATACTACAATTGAAACTGGCGTACTATTGGATAGAGAAGATACAAAATCCAAGAAGACGAAGAATAATGAAACAGAGTCAAAATCTTTGAAATCTCCCAAGAAGAAGCCTAAAATTTTTGAAGTATCTGTTGCTGAGACTCAAGTGGTTGAGTCCATTCTTGAGGAAACACAAGAAAATGTTATTATTCCTTCGAAGACTGGAATGTTTCGAAGAATTAAAATGAAGTCTTCCCATAAACGCAAGTCTCCCACACAACAAATGGTTCGAAAGCCTCAAATCACTCATCAAGGCATTTTAATTAGGGAAGTGCCAGCACCTGTTTCTCCTGTGTCAAAGAAACGAAGGGCTGAAGATATGGCAAAACGTTTGTCGAAGAAGAAGAAGAAGAAGACTCGCAAACTTGTGATTTCTACTGAGTCAACCGAAGATGAAGGTGAAAGAATTCCAGAAACTCCAGAGTTTACTCTTATCACAGAAAGTTCTACTCCTGAGAAGACAGTCGTCATACCACCCGAAGTTTCGATTGCCAAATCAGTTCCTGAGGAGGTTCGAACTTCAGGCATCCCTGCACAAGTATCTGATACGGATGCAAATGTCAATATGGGTGAAGGAGGTTTGAAAAATGAAGCTAAAGGTCCATCTACTTCTGCTCCTTTTGCAAGTATTGTTTCCTTACCATTATCTTCTACTCCTCTTACTTCAACAACAGATTCCCCAACATTCGAACACATTCTTGATCAACCATTTACTTCTATTTTTTCTTCTTAATCTACTGAGCCACCCAAACCAAATTCACCTGTTGAAGAAACTGTTTGTATGGAGACAGAGACTGATAATGAGGGGTTTGGCAAAATGTTTGAAGATTTGGAGTTTCATGATGAAGAAGAGCAGTTTCCAGATCACATGCTGATGACCATGAAGCAGTTTAAGATTTTAAATCAAAAGTTGAATTCTGTCATTCAATCTCAAGCAGATCTCGGGGGTGGTTCGTCTGTTTCAAGTATTGAAGTTGATTCGTTGCTGAAGGTGTTTGAATCCAGAATCATAAGTAAAGTATCGGGGATGATTAAAGATTCTGAATCTCGAGTCTTGGAGAAGATTGATCATAATGATCAAAACAATGAACTTCGGATCAATTCTCAAAATTCGAAATTTACTGGTGATCTGAGAGAGTTGAAGAATGTTGCAAAGGAAAGACACGTTCTTTTTATTCAAGATGTGAAGAAAGTACGAGAGGATGTGAACTTGCAAATTCACGAACTTCGTGAAGATATGAAAAGAGAAATAGCAACTGTTCAACATGACTATGCATCATTGCATCAAAAGGTTGATATCATTTGTGACGCAGTCACTCAATTTGTTAAGTTGTATGAAAATTTGAGTCCTCAAATTACTCAACTTTCAACATCCGAAAGTGCAAGCTTTGAGGAGGTGCTTAAGTTGCTCAAGGAGTTAAAGGAGATTTCTGATAGGCCAATGTCTTCTTCATTGATTACTCCTGAATTTTTATCTCAGAAGTTTATACAATTCGAAGCCATTCTCAACAAACAACTCGCTCCTCTATTTCACATATCAAGCCTTCTTCCAACAACAAATGCCCCGCCTGTTTTCACAGGGGTGCAAGGGGGAGAAAGAAAAACTACTGAGTCGAAGGCTAGTGGTGAGGATGCGAAAGTTGTGGGAAAAGTTTTTTCTTCAAAAGTCCCAACAACAAAACCAATAATTGTTTCTGCTGAAATGGTTACTTCAACAGTCGTAACAACAATACCAATTGCAAGACCAATTTCGAAAGGAATTGTGATTGGTAAATCTTCGGAGACTGGTGGGAGTGGTTCGAATCCAAAAGAAACAATTGATAATCCAGCCTTGAAAGATAAAGGGAAATCAATTCTTGTGGAAAAATCGAAAGAAGAAAAGAAGGCTGAAGCAGAAGCTGAAATTGAAAAACTGAGGATTATCCAAAGCATTATGACTCAATGAGCTAGTGATCCGAAGGGAATGGATAAAGGTGATCCAGCCAAACATTATAATTACGAAACAATCGAGGCCAAGGTTGCGTTCAATCACATGTATACATTCGAAAAGAAACCAAAGCAGAGCTATTTGATCACAAACACTGATGCAAGCCAGCTGGATTTTCCCATAAACGAAATGATGTTTATCATGCCTCAGTTCAAAGCAGAAGGGAATTTTAAAAATAAAGATGAAGGTACACACATGAAAATTCGTTTTCATGCTGTTCTTAGAAAAGCCCCTGAGGAAGTATGGTCATTGATTAAAATCAAGAAAGTGATCAGTATGAAGAAGGATGTGATTTTCGAAAACACAGTCCAGAATGTTAAGTATGTGGTTGCCAGGGCAAATGGAAAGATTTGCGAATTTACGATTGCTGATTTTCCTTTGATGAACTTGTATGATCTCATACAAGTTGCATTGCTCTTAAAAGACAAATCATTTTCATTCCTTCAAAACACTGAACCGGATGAATTCAAGCTTGGAGTTGCTCACATCAAGATTTTTATCGAAAATTATTATGAGTGCTTGGCACTAACAGATGTGGAGTTAGCTACTGCCAAGGGAATGGAAATAAAAGCACCTATGGCTCCTACGAAGACTCAGGTTGAATTGAAAAAGTATGCTGATGGTGAAATTTGCCTGAAGCCTTTTGGAATGGTCTTCGCAGGAAAAGACAAAGCTGGAAAAGCTAAAAGGTTTTTATTCCAGGCAAGTGAAGTGGAGAGGTATTCAACGTCACAGTATACAAACTTAATTGTTCGTATGAATCATTGCAAGAAGAACAATGAAGGTGACAAGAAAGAGCTGAAGAAGATTATCTCCTGGTACACGGAGATTCGAAGAGTATTACTATATTCCATCATGCTTCTTACAAATTGAAGACTTCGACTATGATTACAAAGGGGGAGATTGTAAGGGTCGAATTGTTGTAATTAGTCGAAGTATGTTTTGTACTCTTCGAATATTTTGTAATGTATTTTACTAGGGCACTTTTATTCGAAGCTTTAGTGTCTATGCCTTAGTATATTTTTTGTACGCTTTCAGTTCCCTATAAATAGGGTTATTTACTAGAGTTAGATAAGAACTTTTACAGACTTGTCTCTTGTACTCTATAAAGAATTCGAAAGCGTAATAGAGCATAACAGATCATATTTACATTCCGTGTTCAAATCTCGCACTCTTACTTGAATTCATACTCTGATTAATTCATTACTCGATTCTTTGATTCATCACATTTCTTTGTGGATGATACTCTTCGCTTGAATACTTTCGGGTTTCGAAAAGAGATGAATTTTCGGAGTTCACATCTAGCTCGTCGATACGAGTGACGAGAGTTTTGTGATTGAACAATTTAAGGCAAAAGGGTTTGGTATATCGTAGACTTAGTCGGACTAAACAGGATGACGTCGTAGAATCGTGCGTTATGCTAATCCAGGAGGATCGTTTTGTTAGCACATTGGTATCCCTAGATGAAAGTATCTGGTGTTTTATGCGTTTGATTCGAAGTTAATGGGTACTTCTAACACGAGGGTTCTGATGTTTTGAAACTATGAACCTTTATGAAATGGTTCTTACTAGATCCTTCTATGATCGTTTGGTGTACACAAGCCAGGTATAACATATTCACTAAGCTATCATAATTATTCATTAGGGCTTTAAATCTTATAAGAATGTCGTGATTCAATTTGGACGAGGAAGTAATCACGATTATGAGCAATTATTGGGGATTTCGAAAATGTACCAAAACATAGCAGGGTTCTTCGATGTTTCCTCATTCCCTGAGGTCAGACTCCTCCTGTTTCCTCATTGTTCTTCTCTGTTGGGCAGTCGCTTTTGAAATGTCCCGTTTCGCCACATGTACATCACACTCGAACCATGCTAGCATCGGTAGTGGAAGTGATGTGTTGAGTCGGAGTCTTTGCAAAGCGAGCTTCCTGGCCATCCTTAGCCTTTGGACAATTTCTTTTGAAGTGTCATACACTACCACAGAGGTAACATGTTGGACTTGTCCCAACTTTTGTAGTCGGAGTGATGAACTTGACTAGGTTCCTACAACTGCGGGAGGTGTGCCCCTTCCTGTTGCATCTAGTGCAATGCAGCACTCGACAGACTCCATGATGATGGTAGTTGCATTTGTTGCAGTGCGGGAGGTGTCCACAGTAGGGTATGGTTGGTGTTGGAACATCAGGGATGACTGGGGTACTGACTGTCCCAATTCGTTGTCTCTCAGTAGGTCTTTGGGTCGAACAACTTCCTTGGAACTTTCGTTTCAGGATGTTAGGTTGGAGATCAGGTGTGTCTTTTCTAGTAGACACTTGTGGTTGAGATTGTGTAAGGGTCAAATAGTTGTAATTAGTCGTAGTATAAATTTTGTACCCTTTGAACATTTTTGTAATCTATTTTTACTAGGGCATTGTATTCGAAGCTTAACGCTTAGTCGTTAGTATATTTTTTGTACGCTTTCCTCTCCTATAAATAGGAGTGGTTACTAGGGTCATAGTAACGAAGTCTTTTACAGAATTACATCTTGTACTCTGTAAAACTTGAAAGCGTAATAGAGCTGAAACAAGATCATATTTACATCCTGTGTCTAAATCTCGCATCATTACTTGAATTCATACTCTGATTAATTCATTACTCAATTCATTGTTTCTTCAATTGGTATCAGAGCAAGAATCATATATCTGATATGATTTTCAGCTTTTCAAAAGTTTTTAAATCAACTTTTTGGTTTAAGAAATTCCGCACTTTTTGAAAGTGAAAAATTCATTGGATCTAAGTCTGTGATTCGATTCTGCACTTGAATCATTGAATCGAGTGTTCTGCTAGTGATTCTGATTTGAATCATATAGTTTGTTGTCAAATTCTCAAAGTTTCTTCAAAAATTCTCAAGGAATTATTCCGTACATCAATGGCGTCTTTCAATCTTAATTCCTATGCTAATTGCTGAGTATTACGATCAATGGGCTGATCGTATGCAGGATTATCTCAATGGATTGGATGAAGAACTGTGGAATTGCATTTCTGGCAATCTCAATCCACCAATGAATGTTCAACCAATTGGATCATCTTCTGGAAGTTCCGAAGTTGAGAATCAGTCTGATCGTCTGAAAAAGCTAGAGAAGAGATGCGTGAGAGAACTAAGAGGTGCTTTGCCTCCAGTTGTTTACAACTATGTGAGGAGTTGTACAACTGCAAAGGAGATCTGGAACAATCTCAAGGAGAAATTTCAAGGGAGTGAGAAAACAAAAGTTAACTCTGTGAAGCAATGCTTAGTGGAACTGAAGGACTTCAGACAGAAAGATGGTGAAACGATTGAAGTTTACTACGATCGTCTTAATGAATTAATCTATCGATGCAATCGATATGGTATCACCAGATCAGCCATGGAGTTCAATTTAATTTTTGTTATGGGTCTTCGTAAGGAGTGGCGTAGTGTGAGCATGATGGTTAAGAATCAACAGAGCTTTGATACGTCAACTTTGAATGATTTGTACAATCAGCTGAAGTCTCATGAAAGCGAAGTGAACGAAATTGCTGAACAATCAAAGGCAAGTTTGGGAGGTCCACTAGCTTTGGTTTCGAAGATCTCTGAAAGGGAAGCTGAGAAAGATGTTTCAGACGAAGACGAAGGGTTCATCATGAACTCAGATGATGAGGCGATTGCTTTCTATTCGAACAATCGTGTGAAAAAGTTCTTCAAAAAGCCATTCAATCCGAAGGCAAAGTCATCTGAGACAAAAGGGAATTTTATGAGTAAAAGTGTTGGGGATGAGAAGAAGAAGGAAGAGAAGAAGGATACGAAGTTTGTTGAGGAGAAGAAGTTAAAGGGAGATGCTGGGATTGATTGTCATTATTGCAACGGGGCTAATCATTTAGCTAATGATTGCATGCTAAGGAAGAAAGATGAGAAAAAGAATAAGACGAAGGATGAAGCGTACTATGTGGAAAAGTTGGAGGAGGTGCATGCGAAGGCAAAGAATCTTTCATTAGTTGCTCGTGGTGAACAAGAAGAAGATGGAACTTATCAAATTTGGTCATCTGGATCAGATGATGAGGAAATGCGAAATCCAACCCACGGAGCAATGTATGCAAAGATGGAAGAAGATTCAGATGAGGAGGAATACGAAGTTCATGGGAGATGCTTCGTATCAAAAGCTGCTGACAAATCTCCGATGACCACGAAGGTAAGTGATATTCTTGAATCTTTTAATATTCCAACACATGCTTATAATTCTGAATTAGTATCTTTCGATGAAACTGTTACTTATTTTGATTCGATTGTGGTATCTGCTAGCAATGAGGCTAAGAAGCTGTCTATGCAGTTCCTAGAGACACAGAAGAAACTAGATTCGAAAATTACTAAGATAGATTGTTTGGAACTTCAAATAACTAATGTCATGATGGATAGAGATAATTTGTCTAGTGAAACGAAACTGTTGTTATCCCAGAGGAACATTTACTGTAATTCGGCTAAAAGATTGTATGGGAAATTAACTGAACTTCATCATTCATGCGAAATCAGTAAAGAACAACATAGAAAATTGCTGCCACTTTTAGCTTATGAAAGAGCTACGGTAGATAACATTTCGTATGACTGTGAAAAAGAAATAGCTGATTTTAACAAAGTTCCGAATGATAAATATAGATATGGAATAGTTAAAGTTGATGAATGTCTTGATGCGAATGAATTAGTTGATATTGTGAATGATACTTTGACTAAATCTGAACAAATTCAAATTTTGAAAAAGACTGAGAATTCTACGTCTGATTCTCAATCTAATTTTGCTGATATTGAAGATAATTCTGATAATATTAGTGAAATTAGTGAGCTTGAAGATGTTGATTGTTCTCAGTTGTCTGTTGTTAATGTTGCTTCAACATCTAAAGGGAAAGAAAAAGTTAAGGATTTGATGGTTGAAAATGAAACTGATATACCTTCAACTTCGAAAGTTTGTGAAATGAACTTCGTGAATCTCAAAGACAACCAAATTGACGATAGTGATGATGAAGATGAAGAGAAAATTTCGAAAGAAAAGAAATCTTCAAAGGAAGAAGAAATTCCTCGAATAGTTGTTGATCAAGTGTATGGTGATACACAAAAGTTTGAAAAAGTAATGAATGAAAAAGGTGAACATTATCTTAAAACGAATACAGTCGTTTATCCAAATTTCAAATGCACAAATGATGTCATTTTCCCAAATCAAGTTTTCGTCACAACTGGAAATGTTGAGAAAATCAAACCAGAATTAAAGAAGTTGGTTGAGGAGGATAATTCAAAAACAACTGAAGAAGGTTTTTTCGCAAATCAAAGCATAGTTGAAAACAACTTAACAAAGAATTCGTATGTATTTCAACGTCAAAAACCACAAAGACAATGGGTTGAAAAATCAAAAGTTGAAAAAGAGAATTCAAAACCTGTTGAAAAAGAAAATGAAAAAGTTGTTAAACTAAATTCTAAGGAATTTAAAGATCAAATTGACAAATTTTCGAAGGAAAACAACATTTCGAAAAGACAAGCAAGAAAGAAAATATTTTGGCAAAATGTTGAGCCTCAAAAGATGTCTGAATCACAATCAAACAAAAATGTTTTCAAAGCTAAAAATTCCTATTTTTCAACGAAAAACCAACATTCATCTCAATCAAATCATATAAGGTCTGAAGTGAATAAGCAACCAAAGTTTTCGAAAGTTTCTGAAACTAACAAATCAGGAGCATTTTCAAAGAAACCTAATCCAAATCAAACATTTGTTCAACGACAAAATTTTAAATCACCAGTTGATTCATCATATGCTTCTTCTTTTCTAACAAAACCCAAAGTTGATTTTGTTCCTCAAAATCCAAATTTTCCTAATCATACGAAGAAAGAAACTATGAAAAAGTCATGTGAAAAAGGAATGACTTCAAGGAAGAACATTGATCATTGGCTTGAAGGCAAAGGAAAGATGTATCAGTCGAATGCATATTCAAAGGAACAAATTCATGAAGCATATGAAAAATATGTGAATACTTCTTCGAACGGAAGTTCATCTTCTAAGGATTCGAACATTTCGGTCGAAGCTTGGAAACCAGTATCAAAGGCAAAAAATGTTCATTCTCAAACTCAGAATTCGAAGGGTAGTGTCAGTGCACATTCGAAACCATCAAACACTTATGTTTCGGTTCCTTTAAATGATGAAGTGAACTTAATTGATAGTCTCAAAACCAAAGTTTGTGATTGGGTTAAAAGTTCTTCATTACATTCGAAATTAAAATCTAATTTCCAAGGACCCAAAAAGCCTTGGGTACCTAAATTTTTCCACTAATTGCAGTGACGAGCAATATGATAACAAGTGGTATATTGATAGTGGTTGCTCTCGTCACATGACTGGGAAAAAGGAGAATTTACGAGATTTTTGAAGTCTCAAAAATGCTGGAGTAGTAAAATTTGGGAACAATAAAAAATGTCAAGTCAAAGAATATGGGAAGATCACAAATGGACAATTCACGGTGAATCGTGTTGCATATGTTGAAGGTCTTCAACATAACTTGATAAGTGTTTCTCAACTTGTTGTGGGCACTGGCAATCAAGTTCTCTTTAACGAAGAAGGAAGTATTATTTCGAATGTCAACACAAACGAAGTATTACTGAAATCCAAAAGGAAAGGTGACATGTTCACTCTGGACATCAATCCTATAGTAGGCAAACCTGCTGTATGCCTTCTTTCGAAAGCCACATCTGATCTAAGCTGGCTATGGCATTGAAGACTTTCACATCTCAACTTTCGAAACATCAACAAACTGGTGGTACAAGATCTGGTAAGAGGTTTACCTGTACTTAAATTTGATAATGATTCTTTATGTGCAGCTTGTGAAGTTGGCAAGCAACATAAACAAGGTCATCCAATTACGATAGATTCGAAAATTGTTGCACCTCTGGAGCTTTTACATATTGATTTGTGTGGCCCTTCGACTGTTTCAACTCTCAACAAGAAACGGTACATTTTAGTTATTGTTGATGATTTCTCCAGATTTACGTGGGTTTATTTTCTCAGGCTTAAATCCGAAGTTTCACAAATCATGATTGACTTTATCAAAAAGATGGAAATAACGTTGAAGAAGACTGTTCGAAAAATCAAGAGTGATCATGGAACTGAATTTAAGAACAATGTTCTTGATTCATTTTTGGTGGACAAAGGGATTTCGCATAATTTTTCATCTCCTTACACACCACAACAAAATGGTGTTGTAGAACGAAGGAATCGTTCACTATACGAAGCAGCAAGAACCATGTTGGCATATGCGAATTTACCTCAATATCTTTGGGCTGAGGCAATATCCACTGCATGTTTTACTCAGAACATATCTTTCATACACAGGCGTTTTAATATTACACCATACGAAATTCTGAATAATCGTAAACCTAATGTGAAATTCTTTCATATTTTCGGATGTAGGTGCTTTATTATGAATCTCAAGGATTATCTTTCAAAATTTTAAGCAAAAGCTGATGAAGGGATTTTTCTTGGATATTCGTACAATTCTGTCGCATATCGTGTGTTAAAAAAACGAACACGAAAAATGGAAGAAACTTTCAATCTCACATTTGATGATTACTATGTTAAACAAAATGAGCATAAATTTGCAAATCATCCAATTTTACAAGACACACAAGTTGAAACTGAATCTTTACAAATGGATGATATTGATTATGATTTGATTTTTGGTATTTCAGATCATGCAATCGATGCTGAAATTCATGCTCCTGATAATCACATACCAAAATTTGCGAAGTTTACTGATGAATCAACATCAACTCCTCAAGAAGGCGAAAGTATGCAAAATAATCCAGTAGAGGGGGAGCACTTGGATTCGAATACTTTAAATGACGAAGTGCATTCTTTCGAGGGGGAGAAAGAAAGATTGAATGCTAATGTTGAGGGGGAGCCTAGAGTTGAGGGGGAGCATATAGAAAATATTGCACATAATAATGATTTTGATGATGTTTGTTCGATTGCAGGTTCTGAGAATGATAATATATACGAAGATGCTCCTTTGGAATTTGATCCAGCATATCCACCAATGGAAAAATGGACAAGAGATCATCCGAAGGATCAAGTAATTGGGAATCCACAAGAGGGAGTTTTAACAAGAGCTCAAATTCGTGCAAAGAATGAGGTATTGAATAATCATCAAGAATTTTGCATGTTCAATGTTTTCATCTCCAAAATTGAACCAAAAACAATTAAGATTGCCATGGAACACTCAGATTGGGTTGTTGCAATGCAATCTGAATTGTCTGAATTTGAACGAAACAAGGTTTGGAGATTAATTCCTAAACCTGAAAATGTTTCGATTGTCGGGTTAAAATGGATTTTCAAAAATAAAACCGACAAAGATGGAAACATTGTTCGAAACAAAGCCAAACTTGTTGTTAAAGGATATTCACAACAAGAAGGAATTGACTATGAAGAAACTTTTGCCCCTGTCGCAAGACTCGAGGCTGTTCGAAAATTTCTGGCATATGCAGCTCATAAAGATTTTGATGTTTATCAAATGGATGTGAAATGTGCATTTTTAAATGGAGAGCTCAAAGAGACTGTTTATGTGGAACAACCCCCAGGTTTTATTAACGAAGAATATCCAAATCATGTTTATATCTTAGATAAGGCAGTTTATGGTTTAAAACAAGCACCAAGAGCATGGTATGCCACTCTAACTTCGTTTTTGAAACAATCTAAATTTAAACAGGATCTGTTGATCCCACATTATTTCGAAAGAAAGTTGGGAATCATCTAATGCTTGTTCAAATTTATGTTGATGATATTATTTTTGGCTCAACTGACCCTGCTTTGTCTAAGGAATTCGAAGATTTGATGAAAAGTAAGTTCGAAATGAGCATGATGGGCAAAATCAATAATTTTCTTGGATTGAATATTCGTCAAAACAGAAATGGAATTTTCATCAATCAAGAAAAATACACGAAGAATCTGCTCGAAAAGTTTGGATTGACGAATAACACGAAGTTACGTGTTCCAATGGCAACATGCATAAAGTTGACACCGTCGTTAGATAAACCAGCCATTGATATAACTCTTTATCAAAGCATGATTGGTTCATTACTTTATCTCACAGCAAGTAGACCTGATATCATGTTTTCTGTGTGTAATTGTGCCAGGTATCAGTCTAATCCACGAGAGCCACATCTCATTGCTGTGAAGAACATATTTCGTTATCTTAAAGGAACAATTTCGTTAGGATTGTGGTATCCTTCGAAAATTGGATTCTTCGTCCAAGCATATTCAGATGCAGACTTGGGTGGTTGTAATCTTGATCGTAAAAGCACGAGTGGTGGATGTCAATTTCTTGATGGCAAATTGGTGAGCTGGCAGTCGAAAAAGCAAACATGCGTATCAATCTCAACATCTGAAGCAGAATATGTGGCTGCTGCTGCTTGCACTTCACAAATAATATGGATTCAAAGTCAATTACGTGATTATGCAATTAATATGAAAAAGATTCCATTATATTGTGATTCTCAAAGTGCAATAAGAATTTGTCATAATCCTGTGCAGCATTCGAAGACTAAACATATAGCTCTTCGTTATCATTTTATCAAGGATCGCGTGGAAGATGGAAATATTGAAGTACATTTTGTGAAAACAACTGATCAGTTAGCTGATATTTTCACAAAGGCATTAGATGAAAAATATTTTGTGCGAATTATAGAAGGACTGGGAATGATCGATGGAAATTTTGTTCCATGCGAAAAAGAAGAATGATGGGTGACAAAGCATGAATCAGAGGCGCTGAATCAAAGATAACGCAAAGTCATTCAGCATTCAGCGGTTACTGTTCATAGTCAACGCTTCGACCGCTTCGAATTCACACGTTTGTCACTAATTTTAAGGGTTGATTCAGTGGTTACTGTTCATAGTCAACGCTTCGACCCCTTCGAAATCGTATATTAATCACTTCTCAGGGAATGATGAAATTTCGCGTTTTGCAACAAGTATAATTTCAAATTTTCGAAAAATCAAAAATCCAAAAAGATTTTCTTTTGTTTTGTATTTCAAATTTTCGAAAAATCAAAAATCCAAAAAGATTTTCTTTTGTTTTGTATTTCAAATTTTCGAAAAATCAAAAATCCAAAAAGATTTTCTTTTGTTTTGTATTTCAAATTTTTGAAAAATTAAAAATCCAAAATGATTTTTTTTGTATTTCAAACTTTTCGAAAACTTCAAAACAACAAACATATTTTCAGTTTTATTTTGTTGCAGAATATCAAGAAGATATAAGATGGAATATGTTGGCAGTTCTAGGGTCAGGTAAATTTTTTCGTATGAATTGATCAATATTTTTCACATTTTGAACTAGTTAAGTTGTCCCTAGAAGCATGCTGCTGCATGTTGTCCAAAAGCCTCCAATGACTCAATGTGTGTGTACGAAAGCCTTAATGAAATTCTTCATATGAAAATTTCTTCCCAATCAGGCTTATATTCACATTAGTCTCTGAGCTACCTGACTCTTCTCAAAATGAGTTAAGAGTTTCCTGTTTGGTCCAACAATAACAGAGGTACTTTTTGTGTCTTAAATCCATCTTTTTCACCCAAAAGTTCTTACACGATCACACACGAAGACATATGTCCAAGAGGTCTCTGATCAAACCAATCGAGACTTAGACATATCAAAAATCTGTGTTTATGATCTGACATCATGAGACCGTGATGAAAGTGAAACCCAATTTTCATAGTCTTGTTAAGGAATTGACGGGGAACTAAGTTCCAGATATTCACGAAACTCTTGTTTTTTGTACACAAATTCGAAACTCCAAATCATATTCATTTCGAATGAGTGGTCTTGATCAAACATTCGAAACCCACGATGTTTGTTACCCAACAAGATCCAGCACACAATTTTTTTTTTATTGAGTATGGTTTCAGTGTGAGTTTCATTTGAATATTCTCGTCATGTTAAAATTTTATCAAAGACAACTTGTCTCTGACTACATTGTTCAAACAAGTAATTTCTGTTACAATTTATCACCTTATGTTTAGGTTGACATGTAACGAATTTTTTTTTACCCAAGAAGCCTACTAAAAAGAAGCCCTTCGAAACTTCTCTCCAAGTTTTCGACTGTAATTCACAGGAATCCACACAAGAAATTGATCATTTCTCTTAATGATTAATGAAGTAATCTTTGCCCGGGATTTAGTTTGCTTTTGTGTCAATAGTTTGACATCACATTATCCCATATTTTTCTTATATTTGTTTCTCGTCTATATTTTTTGGAACACTGCACTCACGAAATCCTTGAGGTTCTGAGTAATACCAACTCAGGCTGATGATTTCGAACATCTGGCATATGATTTTGCTTTTTATCCCAAAAGTGAAAGAGCCCTGCCTCCATTCGAAGGGTTCTAACGGTTACAAATCATCTTGGGGATAACAATACAGGCTGTCTACATATGGCGTATGGTATTCTGTCCGGTTCTCAAGGAGATGTGACAGTTCCTTTTTGATGCATGGCTACCTTTCCGCAGTAATGGTCCGATTTTCAAGGTGCCATGTCGGATATCATTAAATGCACATCCCGCTTCAAATTCAAACTTCAGGGTTACATATAAAAGGGGATTCAAGGGTTCAGTATCAGTTTCCGCATTCCAAAAGCAAAAATTCTCTAAATTCTCTGATCTTTCAAATTCTCAAACCCTAACAATGGCGTCTTCTGCTCATGTCGATCCTTCCACTGAAGATATTTCATCCGCACCAGTCATGAAGATTCAATCCACTAACTATTACGTGGATGGTGAAGTTTCTCAATACCCAGAGGAATTGAAGATGCTCATTGTTGCACTGAAACACTCTGTTTTATCCACGGCGATGTTCAATTCCTTTTCTGTTCCATTATCCTGGCTTTCTCAAGCAGGATCCACTGCAACTTACAATAAAGCATCTGATACGATCACTTTCCATCTGGTGAACGATAAAAATGTTAGGCTATCCAAGAAACTCTTCTGCCAGATTCTTGATATTCCGAATTCACCTCCTTATGTTGATTTCACATTCCCACAAATAGTTCATATGTTTAATGAGATGGGATATCAGCCCCCATTGTCCAAGATAAGTGACTTTAAGAAATCTGGTCTTCCTCGGCTATGGAATTTCTTATTTGGGATTTTTCTCCGATGTTTAACCAGAAGAACAGTTGGATTAGACAAAGGAAGGATGGAGGTGTATGCAATGGTTGCAGGCCTATACTATGATCTGCAAGCGGATTATTCCACACAATTATGGAAGGAATTCCAAAAGGGTGTAGAATATACGAATGCAGTTCATGGCATTTCGTGTGCATGATACTGGAGCCTTATTTTGCAGTATTTTTATAATAAGGAAGGGATTATGGTACCAAATGATGAAGAGAAAGTTACTTTTCAATCATACCATTATCCGCAGGAATTTGTAGATAATGCTGATGATTTCCCATCTGTGGCTCGAATTCCAGATGCGATGCTCAAACGGGTTAATCCTACGAATTCTGTTTTAGTGGCCTATTTGCAAACAATCGATTCTACTGTTCAGACTGGGATTTTGTTGCCTAGGGAAGAGAAGAAGTCTAAAAAGTCAAAGAAGGTTGATCCTGCTTCATCTGAAAAGAAAACCAAGGATTCGAAATCCTCGAAATCTCCAAAGAAAAAGTCTGAAACTGTTGGAGTATCTGTTGCTGAAACACAAGTGATTGAGCCCATCATTGAAGAAACACAAGAGAAGGTTGTCATTCCTTCGAAAACAGGAATGTTTCGAAGAATTAAAATGAAGTCCTCTCATAAATGCAAGTCTCCTACACAGAAAATGGTTCGCAAACCTGAAATCACTCATCAAGGAGTGTTAATTCGTGAAGTACCAGCACCTGTTTCTCGGGTGTCGAAGAAAAGAATGGTTGAGGATATGGCCAAGCGTTTGTCAAAGAAGAAGAGGAAGACTCGAAAGTTGGTGATTTCAACTGAGTCAACCGAAGATGATGATGACAAAATTCCAGAAACTCCAGAGTTCACTCATCTCACTACGAGTTCCACTCCTGAGAAGACAGTTGTCATACCACCCGAAGTTTCGATTGCCAAATCAATTTTTGAGGAGGTTCGAACTTCAGGCATCCCTGCACACGTATGTGATACGGATGCAAATGTCGATATGGGTGAAGGAGGTTCCAAGCATGAAGATCAAGGTCCTGTTATTTCTACTCCTTTCGAAACTATTGTTTCTGTCTCACCATCTACTATTCCCATTACATCATCCGCTCATTCTCCAACATTCGAACATATTCTTGATCAACCTTTTACTTCAATTTTTTCTTCACAATCTACTGAGCCACCCAAATCCACTTCTCCTATTCAAGACACTACTTTTATGGAGACAGAGACTGACAACGAAGGGTTTGGAGGAACGTTTGAAGACTTAGAATTTCACGAAGAGGAAGAGGAATTTCCCGATCATATGCTGATGACCATGAAGCAGTATAAAATTCTTAATCAAAAATTGAATTCCATAATTCAATCTCAAGCTGATCTTGGAGGAGGTTCATCTGTATCAAGTCTGGAAATTGACACTATGTTAAAGATGATGGAATCACGGATAATCAGCAAAGTATCCGGCATGATTAAAGATTCTGAATCTGGAGTCTTGGAGAAAGTTGATCTTAATGATCAAAACACTGAAATTCGACTTAATTCTCACAGTTCGAAATTTACTAGTGATTTGAAAGAGTTGAAAAATGTAGCAAAAGAACGCCATGTGCTTTTTATTCAAGATGTCAAGAAAGTCCGAGAAGATGTCAACATGCAAATTCGTGAACTCCAAGAAGACATGCAAAAAGAAGTTGCCACTGTTCACCATGATTATGCCTCTGTGAATCAAAAGGTTGATATCATTTGTGATGCAGTCACAAGATTTGTGAAGTTATATGAAAATTTGAGTCCTCAAATAACTCAAATTTCAACATTCGAAAATGCAAATTTTGAGGAAGTGATTAAGTTGCTCAAGGAGTTAAAAGAGATTTCCGAAAGGCCGGTTTCTTCTTCATTGATTACTCCGGATTTTTTATCTCAGAAGTTTGTTCAATTCGAAGCCATTCTCAATAAGCAACTTGCACCGCTCTTTCGCATATCCAGTCTTCTTCCCACAACAACTGCCCCTCCTGTTTTCACAGGGGTGCAAGGGGGAGAAAGGAAGTCAAGTGAAGAAGATGCGAAAGTGGTAGGTAAAGTATTTTCTTCGAAAATCCTTACAACAAAACCGGTGATCCCTACAACAAAACCGGTGATTGTTTCTGCTGAACCAGTGACTTCTACAGTTGTAACAACATTACCCATTACAAGAACTTTTTCGAAAGGGATTGTAATTGGTAAATCTTTGGAAACTGGTGGGAGTGGTTCAAAACCAAATGAGGTAATAGATAATCCAGCATTAAAAGATAAGGGTAAATCGATTGTTGTTGAAAAATCGAAAGAAGAACAGAAGGCTGAAGCTGAAGCTGAGATCGAAAAACTGAGGATCATCCAAAGCATTATGACTCAGCGAGCAAGTGATCCGAAGGGAATGAATAAAGGGGATCCAACTAAACACTATAACTACGAGACAATTGAGGCCAAGGTTGCTTTCAATCACATGTACACATTCGAAAAGAAACCTAAGCAAAGCTATTTGGTCACAAATACTGATGCAAGTCAGCTGGATTTCCCAATAAACGAAATGATGTTTATCATGCCATAGTTCAAAGCTGAAGGGAATTTCAAAGAAAAAGATGAAGGCACACACATGAAAATTCGTTTTCATGCTGTACTTGGAAAAGCCCCTGAGGAAGTATGGTCACTGATCAAAATAAAGATAGTGATCAGCATGAAAAAGGATGTGATTTTCGAAAACACAGTCCAAAATTTTAAATATGTGGTTGCCAGGGCAGATGGAAAAATTTGCGAATTCACTGTTGCAGATTTTCCATTAATGAACTTGTATGACCTTATACAAGTTGCATTACTTTTGAAAGACAAATCATTTTCTTATCTTCAAAACACAGAACCAGAAGAATTCAAGATTGGAGTTGCTCACATCAAAATCTTCATCGAAAATTACTATGAGTGTTTGGCAATGACTGATGTGGAGTTAGCAACTGCCAAGGGAATGGAAATAAAAGCTCCAATGGCTCCTTCGAAGACTCAGGCTGATTTAAAGAAGTATGCTGATGGTGAAATCTGCCTAAAGCCTTTTGGATTAGTCTTCGCAGGAAAAGACAAAGCTGGAAAAGCAAAAAGGTTTTTATTCCAGGCCAGTGAAGTGGAAAGGTATTCAACGTCTCAATATACGAACTTGATTGTTCGTATGAATCACTGCAAAAAGAACAATGAAGGAGATAAGAAAGAGTTGAAGAAAATTATCTCTTGGTACACAGAGATTCGAAGGGTGTTGCTGTATTCCATCACACTTCTCACTAATTGAAGACTTCGACTATTATTACAAAGGGGGAGATTGTAAGGGTCAAATAGTTGTAATTAGTCGAAGTATAAATTTTGTACCCTTCGAACATTTTTGTAATCTATTTTTACTAGGGCATTGTATTCGAAGCTTAACGCTTAGTCCTTAGTATATTTTTTGTACGCTTTCCTCTCCTATAAATAGGAGTGCTTACTAGGGTCATAGTAACGAAGTCTTTTACAGAATTACATCTTGTACTCTGTAAAACTTGAAAGCGTAATAGAGCTGAAACAAGATCATATTTACATCCTGTGTCTAAATCTCGCATCATTACCTAAATTCATACTCTGATTAATTCATTACTCAATTCATTGTTTCTTCAGATTGGTTAACACCAAGATTTGGATTGCCATTAACCCTTCCGCCCACATTTATGTTGTTAGTGTTAAGAACAGCTAGGGCGGCTGTCACCGCTGCTGTGACAGTAGCTTGGAACGTAGCTGAGTCCATCTGGAGGATTGGTGTCTTACCGGTGGGTTGGTTACGTTTCTTCGGAGACATGATATGCTACACGTCAAGAAAAGAAGCTTGTGAGCAACTATGGTTGCCTCTAGATGTATCCTAAATGTTTATATATGCAATAAGATTTCCCGTTTTGCCATCTGACTCTCATTGATTCGACCCACATCCCCATGATGTGGTACTGACAAGGTTAGAAAAGATTTGAACACAATAAAGTGTTGGATTAGATGTCTAAGCCCATAACTATTATTGGTATGTACTTGACCCGAGAGTAGCATGGTCCATTTGGGTTGCATATCATCAGGACAATTTGTTAGGATGGACTTTTGAGAGAAGGTTATTTATGGTTTATTAATATATTATAAGTTATAATATATTAATATGAAATCATATGTTTTAATTAGTATCGATCAAGAATTAATTTGGAATTAATTTAGTGATCAAAAGAGACTAATTAAATCTATGGGGACTAATTATGATAATTAGTTATATTTATATGTGTTGGGCTTATGATCCATGTTGGACCAAGTTTATGTATGGATACATAAAGAGTTGGGCCACATGAACCATGGATCATAAAACCCATGGGTATGGATTATGGGTTATACCCATGACCCTTGGAATCCTACATATAAATAGGTTACTCCATAGCCAAAATCACCACTTCTTTTCTTAGAGAAATATGGAGGTGTTTTGGTGCATGGAATTCTCTCTCAAGAGCCACCTTTGTCCTAGGTGTGTTGTGCTTCCATTTGAGGCATTTCATACTATTGGTGCTAAGCTCTTAAGGCCAAATACATCAAGACTTCAAGCCACATAAAAGGTATGTTTCCCTAACTAGCATATTATATGGTTTATGTCAAATGCATGCTAGTTATAGGTTTAATGCCTTGGAAACCATTTGCATGTATAATAGAGAAAACATAGATCCAAGGTATTTAGGGTTGTATGTGCACCATAGGATGTTGTAGTATACTAAAACCCAACATAAACTTCACATATAACACCCTTGCGAACTCTCTGTCGCTCAGATCATTGAGCTGGCTGGGTAACTATCACATCCTCGCCGGCTCTCAACGATATGGAGGGTTAGCTATAAGAGTAGCTCCTGGAATCAAGTCGATTCGGGATTCAACTTGACGCTTAGGGAGGAATCCCTGGAATGTCTTCGAGAATGACATCGGGAAAATTGCAGACTTCGGAGATGCTCTTGAGGTCTTTAACATGAGCCAGGATTGCATAGCATCCCTTTCGCCGACACTTCAGGCCTTTGGCGCGGGAAATGATACGAAGGTTCGAACAGTCTTATCACTAAAACTAGTGAGGGCCGTGTCGGAGGAATGGTTGAGACGAATCGCTTTCTCGAAGCAAAGTACATCGGCACGATGGGAGGCTCAATCGTCCCATGCCGATTAGGACATCGAAGATTTTCATGGAGACTGATATGAAATCGATGGGGAAAAGGAATGATCGTCGAAGTTCATCCTATGATACATGTTTTGAAGACAAAACAGTGATAGGACCTTGATAAAGTTGCTTAATTTTCATGCTATCGATTTAAGGTATACTTTTGACAATGTTAATCTTTAACTGAAATATGATTGTTACCATCATAACTGAAATTGAGATTACTCATATTTCCGAACCCTTGACCTAAAATAGGTCTAATTCATTCTAACCGAGAAAGAATCTTGGCAACATGAAGGACATAGATGTTTACGGAAAAGAGCTACTTAGAACATACATATGAAAGTTATTCTTTAGACCAAAAAGGAAGAACGAGTAGAGTATTCCTTTATCGGCGACGGGTACTCCTCAAGTGAAACCTTAATTTGGCCAGCTGGTGTTCCACACCAAGCAGGCGTCTCTCGTACCCTAACTGGCGTGCTCGGAGCTCTGTGACTTCGGCTTGGGTCGTAGCTAACTCTCGTTGCAGAGCTTCATTGTGCCTTGCAGCTCTCACATGAGCAATCTCGAGGCGACGAATACGATCCGTGCTGGTGTCCGAATCTGCTTCGAGCTCCACAGTTCGCTGAAGGGTTGCCATACCTAACTCCACATTGCGAGCCACACGGCGTATTAGAATTGGAAGAGCCCTGTCTGCGGGTCCTCCTTCGTTCAGGTTGTAGAAGTTGTGGTTTCCGTTGTATGGGAGGGGTTGGTCTTGCTCGTGGCTCCACCTATTCAAACTCCCGACCCACATAGGCGTTGGACCTTGGAACTCAACCCGAGGGTTAGGATTTGGTATCGGGACCACTGGGGGTAAGTTTTCGACTTCAGGTTTCGAGTCAGTCTCTTCAGGAAATGATTCGGTGAAGCCATCGTCCAAAGGGATTTCATGGTTTCCCTCTGGCTCTGGCTCGATCCATCCACCATTTCCTTGGTTGGGAAAATACGGGTCGCCAGGAAGATGGAATCCAACCATGCTATCTACGCGAAGTGATAGTAAAGGAATAGTTAATAGGCATCGAATCTAATAATACTTCCAATGTATTATAGCTACATGATTGATCCTTGAATAATGGATTCTTGGGTAAGTTTTCGGCTTAGTCGTTATAGCATCCTAAAATATTCCTTTAGTATTTTAATCCTTATGTTTGGCTCTAGAACTCCTCTGGTATCTAGGAAAGTTTTAGGCTTGCTGCAACACTACAGTCACTCCCAAGCACATGTTGGTCATGTCTCGAATGAATATAGTTGATCAAGCTATATTGATCCTAGACATGATTACATAACTGCCCAGGTTTAACCGTGATGTCCAACATCCAAATAATTTTGTTTTGTTCTACTTATGACACGGATTCTGGTACTCGGGTATACTTGTATACTTTTTATATAAGGACTTATATTTTTGAAAGTATATTTTTAGTTTAGAGCGCTTAGGCCCCTTAATGTTTATAGTTGTATACCATGTAAGGTTCGGTATACTTAGTTCGCTATAAACAAGGGCTCTGATACCAATCTGTTACACCCCCAAACAGGAACGGCGGAAACGTTCGGGGGTGGTTGACGTCATGCATAGTATCACAACAATTGTATCATAGCAAGCATAGTAAACACAACCAGACATTGAATACATATATGAAAAAGGTTTACATTGTTTAATACATAGTTTTTTTCATATCAAAAGTAAAATGGAAAGACGTGACTCTAACGCTCCGACTTCTCCAAATTCCTGGAAGTACCTGTCTACTAATTCCCTGAGAATACAAGCAGTTTTGAAGAATATCAGCATAAAGCTGGTGAGTTCATAAGCGTTTAGTTTTTGGTGGAAAATGTTCTTTGATCCTTTTGAAAAGTGTTTCTCAATAAAATCCTATATTTTCTTAATAAAAGCATGTTTGAAAGCCATTCCTTCCATGACGTGCAGATTCGTACCAAGGTACGTACAATCCAAGGTGTCGTGGAATGAATATGAATATCCGTTGATTACATGATAAACAAATCCGTTTTGAATAGCCGGTTTATCCCGAGAAAATCCCATATTTTCCCTAAAGGTTGATGGTTGATTATTCGTTTTAAACTGAGGTATGCAAGTATCTACCATACTCGTATTAATAAAAGCAGTTTTCTTTTAAAAACCCTGGTTACACCCAGAGAGGTACATTAGCTTTAAAAACTAAATAAAAGAAAAACCGTGTTGAACTAAGTCCTGAAGATATTATTATTAATACCCTCCAGTATTTAAATCGGTTATTACTTTGAGGTTAGTTCACTTGATTCATTATTACAAAAGTAAATCTCTGTTATCTACATTGCGAGTTTCATGACCATAACTAACTGGACATGGCCCGCAACGACCGATATCCTTAATGACTTTGTCACCCGTAGACTTGTCGGTCCGACTGTATCTAGCAGCCAGGTGCGGGATTGTCAGTCCCGTATAGATCTATACACAACAGTCACGCTCTCCCTACAAGAGACTCTGGTCACAAGTGCTAGTCCTACACTCTGTTTCGGTGGTGAGTGTTACCAAGGACGTGTCTCCAACTAGGCTAACAAATTTACAAGTAATAATATGGAAAAATCCTTTTTATGATTTGCAGGAATCTTTTATAAAAACTGTTTTCCCTGTTAAAAGCATACTAGAAATATAATTATCTTAAACAAAATAATATATTTTGATCACAAGTTTCCTTATACTTTTGCTTGTATTCCCCTCCCCCCTGAAAACATGAAAGACTCGGAAAAAGCGTAGGGGTATGAACTCACCGTTTGACGTGGGATTTGGATGTAGGTCGATAGTAATGCTGAGTGTCAATTAAAACCTCGGACACAAATGGATCCTATTTAACATATGGTTGCACATACATGTATTAGGTATAGGCATAACACTATTTGTTATGGAAGGAAACCACTTTAGGGACTAGGAAACACTTGTAATGAAGTGTTACACCATATAGGGTTGCATATAAGGGAAGTATGGCCTCACATAGGAGTTTACGGTCCAAGGGCATGACCATAAGAGTTTACGGTCAAAGTGGTTCACGGTCCTATGTGTTTACGGTTCAATGGGTTTACGGTCCATTGACCTTACGGTCATAAGGTTTACGGTCATTGAAGGGTGTGCGGTTCATGGGTTTACGGTCATTGAAGGGTATACGGTTCATGGGTTTACGGTCATTGAAGGGTGTACGGTCTATGGAGATACACTAGACCGTAAACACCTTCTGTTCATGGAAAAATGACGATTTCAAGGCAAAACTCAAGAATCCTAACTAGATATAAGTGTAAGAGGATGATACTTACGATTTGGAGGCAAATGGGGGTGTTTTCGGCCCAAAAACACTCAACTGTTCTTGATGTTTCTTGAGGATCTTGAAGATCTAGACTCAAAAGATGAGATTTGTGGATGAATTCAAGAGTTAATCAAGAAGAAGAGATGTATTAACTCAAAAAGGAAAGGAACACTTACATTTTTGGAGATTTGCAAGAAGATCCTATGATACTTGAGAGAGTTTTCGAGATTCTAGGCTTGAAATGGAAGAAATGATCAAAAATGATCATGAAATATATATATATATATATATATATATATATATATATATATATATATATATATATATATATATATATATATATATATATATATATATATATATATAGGAGGGAGTTTACGGTCACGATGACCGTAAACTCAAAGGTCCTGACCATAATCGGGTTTACGGTCTACACGAGTTTACGGTCGTAGACTCGTCCTGACCGTGAACTCAGTGATTTTCGAGGAAGTTTCAAGTTTTTCGCATGATTCCCGGTTTATTCCGAATCGTATAAAATACATATTATTTATTTAAACTTAAGGTCCTTCCCAAATTAAAAAAAATTGACGGGATTAAATAAAAACCCAAACTTTATTAACGGAAACTGGGTAAGGATAACGGGAAAAGTTTCGGGTTGTCACACTGTGTCATCGTCGGCATGGACTGGTTGAGTCGATTCGGAGCTATGATCGACTGTGAGCGTCAATTGGTGACCATCCGGAACCCTAGTGGGGGAGAACTTACAGTATTCGGCGAGGGTACCCGATCTGGGTCAGCATTTTGTTCGGCTGCTCGAGCGAGGCAGAGCTTGCAACAGGGCTGCATGGGTTTTCTGGCGTATGTGTCGGATACGCGGGATGTTACGGAGAGACCGAGAACTGTCGCTGAGGTTCCGATGGTTAGCGAGTTTCCGGACGTTTTCCCCGAGGAGTTACCAGGTGTGCCTCCCGAGAGGCAGGTGGAGTTTCATATTGATTTACTTCCGGGGGTGACACCTATCCCCAAGGTGCCCTATCGCCTTCCGCCGGCAGAGATGCAGGAGTTATTCTCGCAGCTTCAGGAGCTGTTGGGAAAGGGATTTATCCGGCCGAGTAGCTCGCCGTGGGGAGCACCGATCCTTTTTGTCAAGAAAAGGATGGTTCACACCGGATGTGTATTGATTACCGGGAGTTGAACAAGCCGACGGTCAAGAACCGTTATCCACTCCCGAGGATTGGCGATCTGTTCGATCAGTTGCAGGGTGCATCTTGGTTTTCCAAGATCGATTTGAGGTCTGGTTATCACCAGATGAGGGTTCGTGAGGAGGATATTCAGAAGACAGCATTTAGAACTCGTTATGGGCATTACGAGTTCGTGGTGATGCCTTTCGGGCTCACCAATGCACCAGCAGCGTTCATGGATCTCATGAACCGGGTATGCAGGCCTATGTTGGATCGTTCGGTGATCGTGTTCATCGACGATATTTTGGTGTATTCGAGGTCTAGAGAGTAGCATGAGGAGCATTTGAGAGAGGTCCTCGGAGTATTGATATCGGAGAGGCTTTATGCCAAATTCTCCAAGTGTGATTTCTGGTTACGAGAGGTCCAGTTCTTGGGGCACCTCGTTAATCAGAATGGGATTTTGGTCGACTCGACCAAGATTGAGGCGGTTATGAGTTGGGAGGTGCCGGGATCCCCCACCGAGATCTGGAGTTTTCTGGGGTTGGCTGGCTACTATCGGAGTTTTATCAGAGACTTCTCCAAGATCGTCGTTCCTCTCACCAGGTTGAGCCGGAAGGGCGTTGCTTTCACTTGGGGTCCCGAGCAGCATACCTCGTTTGAGACTCTTCGCCAGAGATTGTGCGAATCTCCAGTGTTAGCTCTTCCTAAGGGAATGGAGGACTTTGTGGTTTACTGCGATGCATCTATATTGGGGTTAGGTGCAGTGTTTATGCAGAGAGGGTACGTGATAACATATGCATCGAGGCAGCTGAAGCCTCATGAGACGAGGTATCCCACCCACGATTTAGAGTTGGGGGCAGTGGTGTTCGCCCTCAAGATATGGCACCATTACTTGTACGGGGTTCAGTGTACCATATACACCGACCACAAGAGCTTGAAGTATCTGATGGATCAGCCCAACATGAATATGCGCCAGAGGAGGTGGTTGGACGTGGTAAAAGATTATGACTGTGAGATTCTATATCACCTGAGCAAGGCTAACGTGGTAGCCGATGCCCTTAGCCGCAAGGCGGAGAGTGCCCCGATTCGGGATATATGCATGAGGATGACAGTGATGACTCTGATATTGGATATCATTCGAGAGGCCCAGGCGGAGGCCGTGAGACCGGAGAACCGCAAGAGAGAGCGGGTGATTGGGCAAGTATCCGAGTTTGTGACGGATAGCTGGGGACTTATGACCTTTCGAGGATGGATTTGGGTACCTTATACGGGCGGAGCTCGTAGCACTCTGATAGAGGAAGCGCATAGGTCGAGATTTTCGATTCATCCAGGGGCCACTAAGATGTATTTGGATCTGAAGAGAGACTATTGGTGGCCCTGTATGAAGAGGGATGTTGCTTGGGTGGTCGAGAGGTGCTTGACCTGCCGCCGGGTCAAGGCAGAGCACCAACGTCCACATGGTCCATTGCAGCCTTTGGAGATTCCCAGTGGAAGTGGGAGCAGATCTCGATGGACTTTATCACCCAATTACCGAGAACGGCGCGCGGAGTTGACGCGATCTGGGTGATTGTGGATCGGTTGACGAAGAGTGCTTACTTCCTTGCTATTAGTGAGAGCTCTTCTGCTGAGAGACTGGCAGAGATTTATGTGCGAGAGGTGGTAGCTCGGCATGGAGTGCCGACGTCCATAGTGTCGGATCGGGATGTGCGTTTTACTTCCAGATTCTGGAAGAAGTTCCATGAGGAGTTGGGAACGCGATTGCATTTTAGTACCGCCTACCACCCACAGACAGACGGACAGAGCGAGCGAACGATTCAAACGCTCGAGGACATGCTTCGAGCATGTGTTATGGACTTCAGTGGGAGTTGGGACACATACCTACCCTTGGCTGAGTTTTCTTACAACAACAGCCATCACTCGAGCATTGGTATGCCTCCCTTTGAGCTCCTGTATGGGAGAAGGTGTCGCACCCCCATCTGTTGGGGAGAGGTAGGGCAGAGAGTTATGGCCAGCACTGAGATAGTGCTGAAGACGACTGGGCAGATTCAGCAGGTCAGACAGAGGTTACTGACAGCCCATAGTCGCCAGAAGAGTTATGTGGAAAGGCGACGATCCGAGCTCGAGTTCTAGGTTGGAGATTTCGTACTCCTGAAAGTTTCCCCATGGAAAGGGGTGATTCGGTTCAGAAAACGAGGAAAGTTGGGGCCCCGATACATTGGTCCTTTCAGAGTGACCGCCAGAGTGGGGAAGGTAGCTTACCGTTTGGAGCTGCCTGAAGAGTTGAGTCAGATTCATAACACCTTCCACGTGTCCCAGTTGCGGAAGTGTGTGGCTGATGAGACGGTAGTGGTACCATTAGAGGACATTCAGGTGGATGCGAGCCTGAATTACATCGAGAGGCCGATCGCGATCATAGATCGGAAGGTGAAGGTTCTGAGGAACAAGGAAGTGCCCCTGGTTCAGGTCCAGTGGCAACATCGGAAGGGGTCCGATTTGACTTGGGAACCGGAGTCGGAAATGCAGGAGCAGTACCCTGAGCTATTTGTGGAGCAAGACTTCGAGGGCGAAGTTTGATTCTAGTCGGGGAGAGTTGTAACATCTGGTTTTCTAGGTATATTAATTTAAGCATTTATTTTAAGGATTTTGGGTGGACTCGATGAGTTGGTGCCTCAACTCGTCGAGTGGGTTCACGACTTGGTGACGTGTTTAATGAATGGACTTGACGAGTAGGGTATCTGACTCGCCGAGTCAGCGCTGCTGAGGGAAACCCTAATTGCTCAGGTTTGTGGCCTATTTAAAGTCTCTTATGGCCTCCATTTGCGGCCACACTTTCCCTTGAGAGACCCTAATCGATCCAGAGAGCTTAGAGAGAGAGAGGGAGCTAATTTCTTCATTTTTGGTGCATTTTTGCAAGGAAGAAGGAGAGGGTTCAAGCTGAGCTGTCTAGAAGGGGCTCAGATCTTTCACTATTTCATTCAAGGCTGTTGTTGAAGGTATGAGTTCATACTCATTTTCGTTTGATTAGTAGATCTCATGAATTTAGGATTTCGTTACCCTCTTTTAAGTTGAGCTATGAAATATGTGAAGTCCCTTTGAGGCTTAGACATCAGATCTAGAGCTTGAGAGGTCCAGAGAGCCCCAAGAACCCAGCTTTATGCAGTCACATAAGAATATTGAGCTTATGACACCATTATGAGGGTTATTTGTTCAAATAGAGCTAGATGAGTGATGCATGGTCATAAAGGTCGAACCTTTACATAATTAATGAGCCTTTAGTGCATAGATCTGAAGTTTGGGAAAGTATCTTGCACTAAATCGTCTGAATGCAAAAGAGTCTTAATAGACTCGCCGTGTCGAGCCGCTGACTCAGCGAGTAGCCCATGGTTTTGTCTCGATGAACTGAGTCAGATGGTAACCCGTCGAGTTAGGGGTTAGCTCGACGAGTTGGAGCTTGTTGGGGTTGCCATGAATCGACTGGACTCGACGAGTCTCCCGAGTGCACGCGACGAGTCTGGTCAAAGTTGGACCGTTGACTGGAGTTGACTTCTGTTGACTTTAGGGTTTGGTCAAAATGAGTGAAAGAGGTCAGGGAAGGGTAGAATGGTCTTCTACCCACTTTTCAGAGATAAGAGTAGAATATTAATTAGAAATATTAATTGTGATAGGCGGAGGCAAGACCGAGGATTTCAGGCACGAGACTTTTACTAGCTTATCTTACGAGGTGGGTCTTCTCACTATACTTTACCTAGAGTGGTAATTATGTGTGACCAGAGGGTCTTATGTGCTTGCTTGAGTTATGCATGATTGTGTGATATGTATTGTATGCTATATTATTTGTTGCTTAGACCGGAGCGGAGGGTCCAACGAACTATGAGGCCAGAGGGTTCTCAATCAGACCGGACCGGAGGGTCCAACGAGCTAGGGGAGTGGAAGGTCCCGCTGAGACACATAGACCGGAGGGTCTTACAGAGTATAGCCTCGAGTGGCGAATCATTGTATGTTGTATTTTGGGGAACTCACTAAGCATTTGTGCTTACCGTGTTATGTGTTATGTGTTTCAGGTACTTCCGAGGATCGCGGGAAGGCACCGGCGTGATTGTACACACGCTCTTGATATGGAGCTATGATTGTGGATCCTGGATTTGAATAATTGTATTGAAAACTTGTTGGTTGTTTTTGTGAATTAATGATGAGACATATGTTTTATGGGTTTTAAAATTGAAAATTTTGTTTTGAAAAAATCATGTCGTTACAATACCCCAGGCCCTCAACCAACAGGTTGGAATGCCAACACACTATGGGTCCAATCAACCATCAGGTTGGAATACCCCAGGCCCACAACCAACAGGTTGGAATGCCCACATACTATGAGTCCAATCATCCTCAGGAAGGAATACTCACGGCCCACAACCAACAGGTTGGAATGCCCAGGTCTATTGGCTTTCGCATAAAGCAGATAAGCCTCAATCGCCAAACAAACATGTGCACATATAACAGATAATCACATAACAGTCTATAGACAACAAATTGATCTACCGGATCATACCACATAACATATAATATTATCCTACACTCTAGGATATCTAACTAACAGATCATACCACATATCACATATTATCATCCTACCCTCTACGATACCGATCTAACAGATCATACTAGCATAACATAACCAATAACAATTCAAAGGGTCGACCTTGGTGCCTTAGACCCTTGAGTATAGTGAGGATAACTCACCTGGCGCACTACTGAAGTCCCGCAGACAAAACTCCAGCTGTTGGTTGACAGATTCCCAAGCTGTCAACATCAAACAACACCCAATTAATAATTGGGTTCCAAGCCTAAGGTCCAACTCACACTCCAAAGGCCCAATAGTCAACCAATGGGCTAAAGCCCAACATATGGCCCAATTTTCCAAATTAGGCCCATACCTCTACATGGTCTTTCCTTAAGGCCCGTTCAATTATTCTAGTCCAAACTATTTGTATTCCCATGGCCCAATATCACATAATCATAAAGGCCCAGTTATGGCCCATCTATGGCCCAATTTTCCAAATTGGGCCCAAGACTCTCACATGGGCCTTGTCCTAAAACCCATATAATTATTTAGTCCATTTGCTTATTCTTGGAAAGCCCATTAATAGTCTAATCTCCAAAGCCCGATAGAAAGGCCCAACACAAAGTCCACGTGAAATTAGGGTTTCACAAAAAATGACAATTAGGGTTAAGTGTTTCTCAGTTAACCCATTAAGGACTTAATCCATTAAGTCCCTCACTTTACTAAATAAGTCATATGGTGTGATTGGGCTTAATACACAATTCCATTCCAATGGCCCAAATGTGGGTCCCGATAAGTCCAAGCCTATAATCCCAAAATTAGGGTTTTCACATGAAATGATGATTAGGGTTAAGTGTTTCTTACTTAAACCATTAAGGACTTAATCCAATAAGTCTAATATTGACTTAGGTTAATCCATTAAGGACGTAATGTTTATATTTTATGACATATATATATATATATATATATATATATATATATACACACACACACACGTATATATTGTTGGATTAGTGTCTAAGCCCGTAACTATATTTTGTAAGTACTTGACCCGGTTGTGCATGGTCCTTTTGGGTTGCCTTCACCAAAGGCAACTTCACAGGGTGATTTATGAATAGAGAGGTTAATATGGTTTATTAATATATTATATGAATAATATATTAAAAGAGAAATCATATAATTAAATTAATATTAGACAATAATTAATTAAGAAATTAATTATGTGGCTAAAAGGCATTAATTTAATATCAGGGACTTAAACTGTCAAATGTGTGATAGTGGAGTATTGGGCTAAGGTGCCTCTTGGACTAGGCATGGACGAAATTAGGATGTTTTAGTCCATAATTTCGGCCATAAGGCCCTATTCCAGAAGCTTCCTTGGAAAGCTTAAGGCCTAAGTTGTCCATTAGGGTTTAGGCTGAAACCCTAGCAGCACTAGTGTAAATAAGACCCCAAGGCTTCCAAATTTCGGCCACTTGATACCCTAGAAAGATCATAACCGAATTTGTGCCTCTCCATTCTCTCCATAATCATCCTCTTGCTTCTTTGGTGTTTGTAAGCCATTAGAGGAGTGACACTTGTGACTCTAAGCTCCAAGATAAAAAGATTCAAGCTATTGTTCAAGAGGTAATTATCTAGATCTGTTTTCTTATGTCAATTTCGAATCATGTATGCTAGATCTAGGGTTAGAAAGTCTTGGATGGATTCCATGTACAATAGAGAAGCCTAGATCCAAGCTTTAGGGTTTGCATGAGCACAGAGGATGTTCTTTTGGCTAAAACCCATCAGTGGTATCAAAGCCTTGATTGGTTTCTATTGTATTGATGCTTTGTGTTTTCATTCATGCCTTGAATATTCGTTTTTTGGCCTTCTGACTGAAGAACTCGACGAGTTCCAATGAGAACTCGACGAGTTCACATTGGGAACTCGACGAGTTTAGTTGTCAGGAGAGGATATCTCGGGATTTCTTGCTGTTTTGCTATAGGATAATTACCAAAACTGTTTTTGACCAATAAAATCCGATTTTTATTATTACTATGAGACTATCCTTACCAAAACAAAAGATAATTACCATTTAATTGAATAATAAATTCCTTATGTGGTAATATTTGATTATTTGATTTATTTGATGAATTATCTTGAGATTAAAATAGAATAGATCAAATCTAGATAATCATTTAATTAAATGTTTAATTTATATTATTTTCTATTTGATCCCATGTGTTTTGAAAAGTTCAAAACTTGCCCTCAAGTTTTGAAATTTAAATTTTTGATTAAAAGTTTAATTTGAACTATTTAAATTTCAAACCCTAGAATTTTTCAAGTTTAAAATTCAACCTTATACTTTATAATATTATAAGATTAATATATATATATATATATATATATATATATATATATATATATATATATATATATATATATATATATATATATATATATATATATATATATAACTTAAATGCTAGTCTTACCGTTAGCAGGCCTCATTCATGAAGCCGATCTATAAGGGGGTATAAGGTTATGGCCTATAAAATGGTTGTTTAATGGGTGTCCACTCTCACCCACCGCTTCCTTGAATGGTGGAGTGTCGTTAGCCGAACGGGTAGGATAGGGCAAACCTTTCCTCATTAAAAGTATAATGAATTTATAAAGTAACTAAATGTTTTTTTTTTTAAATTTCCCAATCTTAGTTACTGTAGGCAAAAGTTAATTGATGCAATTCCATGAAATTACACTTTGCACCCTTGCTAAGACGTTAGTGGAGTGTGTGTGGCTAACCGGCACACTAATTGGGCTCTAAGCAAAGGTGGCAAAGGGTGACTCGATGTTTGTCATAGTTCGATGGAGCGTGTGTGGTTAACCGACACATCGAATAGGTGACTGTAACATTTGGGGCACCATGTATATTTGCATGGTTATTCACACCCGCTTTGTGATCCTCGGCATCCCAGTCACAAAATTGAGGGGCATATCGAGATTTAAACATGTCATTGAAAAGTTCAATGAATCTCAAAAGATCTAGAAGTTTTCAATACATTTAAAACTTAGCTTTAATTTGTTTTTCATGGTGGAAATTAGTGAATCGTCATTCACTTACCTTCAAATTATTTACTTGTTAGACTACGGCATCCCTCTTCTAATTTGTAAATAATGTTGTTGGATCCTAGCCCTAATTTCTCATTTGGGTGTTTAATTGGGGATTCATTTCTAATCAAACTTGTCTCTTTTCTATTTCAAATGTCGAACGTCAACAACAACGCTTCAGGCTCAAATTCCTCTGGCTGGTTCTCACTCATGAACTTGTGTGGGAGAGTGATCTTTGACGGGTCTAATTTCAATGATTGGATCTGCAACATCCGAATGGTCACTCGTTACGAGGATAAAGAGTATGTCCTCGATGACAAGCTAAAGGAAATCAACATCAACACTGCTACTGCTGAAGAGATCGCGGCCTTTGAGGCCCATGAGCATGATGTCACGAAAGTCCATTGCATTATGCTAGCAACTATGACTGCAGAACTCCAGAAGTCCTATAAGGATATGTACCCAGGCCCGATTTTAAGGGGGGGCAAGAGGTGCAGCCGCACAGGGCCCCGAAAAAAATAGGGCCCGAGTTTTAATTAAATTATATATTTAATAATTAAATATATATTAGTTTATTCAAGTTTTTGCATAAATCCTGTGTAGCTCAATTGGCATAAGCACATCCGCATCCTCTTCTTTTCAAACAAGCGTACGGGTTCGATTCATGTCCGCATCATTTTGACGTTTCTAATTCAATTTACAGTTTTGGCCCTTATTTTATACTATATAATTCATAATCAACCCTTACTTTAACAAATAAGTTTTCAAAAGTTACACAATTAACCCTTGAAATTTTTATAAAATTCCATATGTTCCTTTTTAATTAATTTGTTTACTTTTAAGTTTTCCGTAACGACAATTCACCGTCTTAAGTTTGTTTATCTTATATATTAAAAAATTATATTTAGGGCCTCATTTTTCTTCTTAGCACAGGGCCCTTAAAATCTCTGAGCCGGCCCTACATGTACCCCTATGAGATGCATCAAGATCTGCTGGACCGGTACCACCAAAGCGCTAGGCAAGAAAGGTATGAGATCATCACTTCGATGATCACTACCAAAATGGGTAATGGAGAGTCCCTTACCGTTCATCTGCAAAAGATGCATAGATATGTCGATCGCCTGCTAAAGTTGCATGTGAATTTTGATGAAGAGCTGGCAATTGACATCATCCTTCATTCCTTGCCTCCCTGCTATAGCCAGTTCCGCATGACCTACCACATGAACAAGGAGGAGGTCACCTTGAGCAAGCTTCAAGGATTGTTGAGGACAGCTGAGAGCAACCTCAAAGATAAATCTGTTGCATCATCTCCAACTCCTACTGCTTCCCCAGTCTTGGCAATTGGGCAAGGGAAGGGTAAGAAGAGGAAGGCTCCCTCAAAGAGCCACCATAAGAGAAAGTCTCAAAATGGCTCCTCTTCTAGTGGAACCAAGGTTGGTCCTGCTAAACCCAACTCCAACCCCAAGGAGGCAGAGTGCCACCACTGCCACGAAATAGGGCATTGGAAACGAAGCTGCCCGAAATATCTGCAAGATATCAAGGATGGAAAGATCAAGCCGTCCTACGCAGGTATTTACACTATTAAATCTAATGATTCATCACATGCTATTTCTTGGGTTCTTAATACAGGATGTGGTTTTCACATTTGTTCTGATTTGCAGGGCCTAAGAAGAAATAGGGATGTGGAGCATGGGAAGATAAATTTCATCATGGGGAACAGAAGATCGTCGCCTGTCACCAAGATCGGAGTTTACTCTTTAATGCTCAGTAGTGGATTAGGATTAGATTTAAATAATTGTTGCTATTCGCCAGATATGGTAAGAAACATCATTTCATTTCATGGTTTGTATAGACAAGGTTTTAGATATTCATTTGATAATGAAAAGGGTTCTATTAATGCTTATCTTAATGGTGTTTTCTATTTTGAGGCATTGCCTTGTAATGGAATATATGAAACTGTGATGGTTGTAGACAATTTAGGAAATGATGTGTTGTGTATTGATTCTTCCAATGATTTGGATAAAGCATGCTTGTGGTATTGTCGTCTTGGACATGTCAACAAGAAACTCATAGCCCAACTCCAAAAGGATGGAGTATTGGAGTCATTCGACCTTAGGGACGATGACGTGTGCGAGTCTTGTTTGCTTGAAAAGATGACTAAGTCACCCTTCACTGGCACTTATGCGAGGGGTGAGGGTTTATTGGATCTCATACAGACAAATGTATGTAGACCCTTTAGATCCACCACAAGGGATGTGTGCCGCTTCTACGTGACTTTTACCGATGATTATTGCAGATATGGGTACATCTACTTAATCAAGCACAAGTCAGAAACCTTTGAAAAGTTCAAAGAGTTTAAACAAGAAGTGGAGAATCAGTTGGGCAGGAAAATCAAGATGCTTCGATCTGATTAAGGTGGAGAGTACTTAAGTCTTGAATTCCACGACTATCTTAAGGAATGCGGAATCATTTCGTAATTGACACCTCCCAGGACACCGCAGTTGAATGGTGTGGCTGAGAGGCGTAATCGAACCCTGCTGGACATGGTTCGTTCCATGATGAGTTGTGCTTCGCTACCTATCTCATTCTGGGGGTATGCCTTAGAGACTGCCACCCATATCCTTAACTTAGTCCCTACGAAGAAGGTTGCCAAAACACCTCACGAGATGTGGAAAGAGAAAGCTCCCTCATTGGCACACATCAAGGTTTGGGGTTGCGAGGCTTTCTTAAGATGAGAGACTCACGACAAGCTCGAACCTCATAGTAAGCGATGTATTTTCATCGGCTACCCGCAGAAGTCCTTTGGATATCTCTTCTATAGACCGAGTGACAATGTTGTCTTCGTTGCGAGGAGAGGGGTTTTCCAAGAGAGAGAACTCATAAGCCAAGGAGACAGTGAGAGGCAAATCGATCTTGAAGAGCTTCAAGAATCGAACGATGAAGGAACCTCTAACAGTGGCACTCAACCCGAGGAGGAAACTCCGGTTGAACCGATTGACGAATCCTTACCTCTTAGACGTTCCAGTAGAGTTAGTGTTCCGCCTATGTTATATGGTTTTCATATAACAAGTGAAGGTGATACATTTATTAGTGACAGTACACTAGTAAATTTGGATGAACCTAATAGTTACAAGGAAGCCATGGCAGGCCCGGAGTCTGCAAAATGGAAAGAGGCTATGGAGAGCGAGATTCAGTCCATGTATGACAACCAAGTTTGGAATTTGGTTGACAATGTGCCACGTCGTAAGACGGTCGGGTGCAAGTGGATCTTGAAGAAGAAGACCGACATGGATGGGAATGTGCACACTTATAAGGCGCGGTTGGTTGCGAAAGGTTTCACTCAAACTCCTGGAGTTGATTATGATGAAACCTTCTCTCCGGTTGCGAAGATAAAGTCTATTAGGGTAATACTGGCCATTGCTGCATTTCATGACTATGAAATATGGCAGATGGATGTCAAAACCGCCTTCCTTAACGGAAAGTTGGCTAAGGATGTTTACATGGCTCAGCCAGAGGGTTTTGTCAATGTGAAGCATCCCAATAGAGTGTGTAAGCTTGAGAAGTCCATCTATGGACTAAAACATGCATCTGGCAGATGAAATCTTTGTTTCGATGAGAAAGTCAAAGGGTTTGGTTTTCTGTGAAGCGAGGATGAATCATGTGTATATGTCAAATCCAGTGGGAGTATAGTAAGCTTCTTCGTATTGTATGTCGATGACATACTAATCATAGGAAACGACATCCCAACCCTGAAGGAAGTTAAATACTGGCTTGGGAGTGCTTCGCTATGAAGGACCTCGGAGAAGCTGCCTATATTTTGGGAATAAGGATAGAGAGAAACAGAAGTAAGAGACTAATAAGACTTAGTCAGAATACTTACTTGGACAAGGTACTAAAACATTTTAGTATGGAGCTAGAATTCAAAGAAAGGGGAGTTACCAATCCAAAGTAATGCCAAGTTGAGTAAGACTCAAATCCCGAGTACCGAAGTCGAGATAGCAGAAATGAGCCGAGTACCATACGCTTCCGCAGTTGGTTCGATTATGTATGCTATGACTTGTACTCGCCCTGATGTGGCCTTCTCTTTGAGCATGGTCAGTAGATATCAAGGGAACCCTGGAAAAGCACATTGGACCGCAGTCAAGAATATTCTTAAGTACCTTCGGAGGACCAAGGAATGGTTTCTAGTCCTCGGTGGGAGTGATCACTTAAGGGTGCGAGGGTATAGTGACGCCAGTTTTTAGACCGACAGGGACAACTACCGTTCGCAGTCGGGATGTGTCTTCACCCTAAATGGAGGAGTAGTGACTTGGAAAAGTTCCAAGCAGGAGACCGTAGCTGATTCAACGTGCGAATCAGAGTATATAGCAACGATCGAAGGGTCAAAGGAGGCGATATGGTTAAAGAACTTCATCGGAGACCTTGGAGTTGTGCCAGCCATAAAGGAGCCCATGGAAATTTTCTGTGATAATGAAGGAGCGGTTGCCTTGACCAAAGAACCGAGGGATCATGGAAGATCTCAACATATCGACAGAAAATATCACTTTATTCGATATCGGGTGGAAGAATGACTCCTCGTTGTGATGAGGGTATCGTCGGAGGATAACCCAGCAGATCTCCTTACGAAGGGACTGAGTAGGGTTAAGCACTTGCAGCACGGTAGGAGCATCGGGCTGAAGGACGATATTAGTTTGGATTAGATAGTTTAGAAACGTGTAATAGATAAATGTAATTGACATTTGATGATTAAATAAAAGAGTATTATTTATAAGTAAAGTACTGTCTTATGTTAATTATTTTACCTATTGTTTCATTTTGCATGTTTTGACTTCCTGAATAATAAGATTATTCGAATGTTCCACAGTCGCTCATACTTTGGGAGTATGTATGAAAGAAGATTGTCATGAATTTGTGTGTAGATTGTCTAAAGTGTATTAGACATAGAAAAGGTTGCTGCAACGTTCATGAGTGCTTATGAGTTTGATTTGAGCATTGGATTAGACCCGCGATTGCTGGAATCACTTCATGGAATTTATCACGAGTGATCGCAAGACGATAATATCTTATGGTCTTAAAACCTAGATATATGGTTTATTATTTGCTAATTTGTTGTGCATTGATAATGCGTAAACGCATCAGTAACTTGATGTTATAAAACGCATTGTTGTGTATGATTTGATTAATGAATAGTAGATGAATATAAGTCAAAGTTTATCTGTTCCTTTTATCCTAAGAGGGTAAAAGTGAAATCAGGGCCCCTCGATGATTTTGTTTGACTTATGTGTCGGGCCCGGTCAGGACTGAATTGATGTGTTTAATTAGGTTCTATGTCAGACAAATCAGAGATCGAGAAACAACTGCTGTACAATAAGTATGACTATGTTCCATGTATTTGTCCACACGATATCTAGAACGGAGGACTATACGATCCCTTATCTAGAGGACAGGTTACTGATATGATCAGAGTTCGACAGCGTCTTTGAGAGCTACGATTGCTAATCAGATTGTACTTACACTATAGTTACTAGACTTATCCAAGTGGGAGACTGTTGGATTAGTGTCTAAGCCTGTAACTATATTTGGTAAGTACTTGACCCAGTTGTGCATGGTCCTTTTGGGTTGCCTTCACCAAAAGCAAGTTAACATGGTGATTTATGAATAGAGAGGTTAATATGGTTTATTAATATATTATATGAATAATATATTAAAATAGAAATCATATAATTAAATTAATATTAGACAATAATTAATTAAGAAATTAATTATGTGGCTAAAAGGCATTAATTTAATATCAGGGACTTAAACTGTCAAATGTGTGATAGTGGAGTATTGGGTTGAGGAGCCTCTTGGACTAGGCATGGACGAAATTAGGATGTGTCCATCCATAATTTCGGCCATAAGGCCCTATTCCAGAAGCTTCCTTGGATAGCTTAAGGCCTAAGCTGTCCATTAGGGTTTAGGCTGAAACCCTAGCAACACTAGTATAAATAAGACCCGAAGGCTTCCAAATTTCGGCCACTTGATACCCTAAAAAGATCATAGCCGAAATTGTGCCTCTCCATTCTCTCCATAATCATCCTCTTGCTTCTTTGGTGTTTGTAAGCCATTAGAGGAGTGACACTTGTGACTCTAAGCTCCAAGACAAGAAGATTCAAGCTATTGTTCAAGAGGTAATTATCTAGATCTGTTTTCTTATGTCAATTTCGAATCATGTATGCTAGATCTAGGGTTAGAAAGTCTTGGATGAATTGCATGTATAATAGAGAAGCCTAGATCCAAGTTTTAGGGTTTGCATGAGCACATAAGATGTTCTTTTGGCTAAAACCCATCACATATATATATATATATAGGCCGCTTTAAACAATTTAAATTTTAATGTCTAAAAATTCTAATAGGACACGCGAGGACACAATATCAATAATTAATACATTCAATCAATATCTAATTCTTTGACTTTTAATTAATTAATTAAACAAATAATTGGCTAATTGAACCAATAAGCATAATGGTTTCCAACTTTAGTAAAATTGACATATTTTCATGTTAAACTAAATCGAGATATATATAACTTAAGGGGAAAGCAAACCAAGGCAACAAATATTAAAAAAAATGAAATCTATAAAACAGTCACCACAATGTGGTGCGACACAAAAACGTGTTTTCTGATCAGATCCCCACGTCATGGAGGAAGATCCACCACGTTGTGGCAATAGAATAGATTTAAGAACACCAATATTTAAATTCATTCGATTTATAAAAATAATTAAAACATTGAACATTCAGAAACTAGATCATATCTAAGCATGCAAACTCAATTAAACACACAAGAACGAAAACCTGAAGTGCAATAGATGTGTTCATACCACTCTAATACCACTAATGAGTTTTGAGGATCCTTAAACAAAAATAAAGGGACAGTGGGAGCAACAACTTTTGATCATCAATAAGCCCGAAAACCGGATCTATAAACAACATATCTGATGCAACTTTAATATGCAAGAAAACATACCTTTTAGAGTTCTTGGAAACCCCTATAGAACCTTGATTAACTGATGAGAGCTAAGAGTCCAAAATCGAACTCCTCTTTCATAGTCGCACCCAAGGAACTCGGGTCAGCAACTTCTGACAAAAACCCATGCAACGAACACCATGAATGAAGCTCCAAAAATCAAAATATGTTGGAACTGCAGTTTCGATGTCGTGGCAATGAAGTCGCCACGACGTGGCGTCGCGACTTTGAGGGGTTCAAGAAAGATAAGGCAGGACCGAATTTTCTATAGGGTTTTGAGATTTCCCATCATCTAATTTCGTCTATATGCTTCTCTATTTGTAGGTAAGGATATAAAACCCTAAAAGATAATTATCTAGTCACCTAATAATTATCCATATAAATGGTAATTATGTGACTGCTTAAATTATCCTCGTTTATCCTCCAGAACTTCTAGATTTCATTTAATTAGTTAAATACTATTAATTAAGTAACAAATCAAGTCCCTATAATTTTCCCATGTTATTTATTGCTTATTTTTGTCCATATGTGTAACCTAAAAGGACCGTACTATTAATAGTAATATTACCAATCATTCTAACTGTGTTGGGACTTTGGCACCATTTTCCATCAAATGAATCATACTAATCCATTAAAAAAGGATCGTAGGTTCATTCGTATACTCTATCCCCCCATACTTTCCTTTATTGACTAATGCATGTTGCCAAGGAATTCCCGAAGCAGTATAGTCAACTCGTTATTTATAGTGATCCCACATGATAGATATTATAAGATCACTGTTATAGGAATAATATGTGAGGATCGACGGGATGGGTAACTAAGGGTAAAATGTCTTATAGATAGTTATATTGTTTTGTTAGATAACAGTTGGTTTTGCAGTTTTATTGATTATAGATTATTATCATAATAACATCATGGGATTGAAAACCCCATGTATCTCACAAGGTTTCCCAACCTGACCTACTCCATTTATATTCATCATAGGTAGTGGTGTTAAGACTGCTAGAGACTTGAATTGGATGTTAAGTGATTAAAGCCAAAACCTGCAATAGTGTTCAGGACTATAGGTCTTTACGCTGTAACATATGTTGTGTATTGATTATGACATCTTTAGAGTTTTTGTATTTTGAAACAACATCTTTACTCAAGATATTTTAATAAAACAAAATAATTTCCGCAAAATGTTTTATTATACTAGGATTTTCCACAAACAAATATGTTATGGTTTTTGAAAGCGTAAAGAAAATGTTTTTTTTCGGATCTGGAAAATGAGGGATGTCACAGTATAAGACTGATAATACCGCTCAAGAGAATCCCATGCGTAAATTTTGGTTTTTGGCACAAAACGCCCCTAAGTCTCATTCTCTTATATTAGTGGTTTTTTTTCAATTTGTAATGTAGGGTTTTAATGTAATTTTTTTATTAATACAATGTTTATTTAAGTCTAAAATTATGTTTTCTAGTTAGCCTAATGTTAAAAAAGTATAAATGATGTGAAGTGGTGACCGTTTCCAAAGGCTAGTGGTGTGGTAATAAGGATGTAGTGAAGATGATGTGACGCTGATAGGGCATCACTTTTGTAGTGAGAATATAGTACCCATACCCCTTAGTCTTACAAATTTAAAGCATAAGTTCTTGCATGCCTTCTTATAAAAAGTCAAACTCAAGGCCTTGGTGTTTATATAATCGAGACTAAAAAGTTAGATGGTCCTTTTCTATAACTAATAGTTTCCATTTGATCCCAAATTCGGGAAAATGTCAATAATGGTACTTTTTGGTTAATTTGCAATACAACTGATACATAGATGGACTCACATGTTCTAGATTTTTATTCATGTTTGAAAAGGATATATCCTTCTTCTAACTTCTTTTTTTGTATATCATTAGCATAGGGAGACATCGATGTCTTTCAAAACTATGGATGACAGCTAGGTCTTACTCTATGTGGGAAAATGCTGATAATGGATGTTTTTTTTTCGTGACGCTTCAAGATATAAAAAACAAGGAGCATTGTTAACAAGATAAAACAGTAACAAGATCTTCGTTGTATTTTGTGACTTATATTTCATTCCGATTTGTATACATGGTAGATATATTTTGATTACAACATTTTTTGTATACTATTTAACTTGGATTAAAGATTAACATTATTTTCTTTTATTTTTTTACTCCTATAATATGTATTTGCAACATTTTAATATTGTCGTCTTCCATTCATAAACGTGATCAAATGTTAATTAGGATCATGCTCACAAAATTAAATGTGGCTAAAGTGTAACAAATAGCCACACCAATTAGAAAAATTATGATGGCTGTAACAATCATGTATCACCTAACGCAAACAATAGTCACATTTTTTCTTTATAAGTTTTTTATGTGACTAAATGATATCATACGTTACGTTTTTACATAAAAGAATGTAGCTTAAGGCAACAAATAGTCACATCATTTAGAAACTGTGTTGCTATAACTAATATACAGTGATGGTTTTAACAATTATGTATCGCTAAAAACAAACAATTGTCACATTCTTTTATTTATAAGTGATCGTTATGTGACTAAATGATATCATACGTCACAGTTTATCGTAAATAAGTGTAACTAAAGGGTAACAAATAACCACATCATTTAGAAAAATGTGTTGCTATACCTACTATTTAATAATGGTTTTAACAATTATGTATCACGAAAAGCAAACACTTGTCAGATTTTATTCTTTATGTGTTTTGTTTGTGTCACTAAATGATTTTATATGTCACACTTTACCGTAAATGAATGTCACTGAAGGGTAACAAATGGCCATATTGTTATAAGTAATATTCAACGATGATTTTAACAATTATGTATCACTAATACCAAAAATTAGTCACGTTATTTTCTTTCTTAGTTTTCTTTATCTGAATAAATGATATCATACGTCACCCTTTAACATAAATTAATGTGACTATAGGATAAACAATAGTTACATCAAATATAAACTAACCATGGTTAACACAAACTTGGATAACTTTATATACGACTAAAAGGTAGGTTATAGCCATACTTAAATGTTGAATGTCAATGTGGCTGTAAGATACCTAAGTTGTCACAAAATAGCTTCACACTTTTAACGAAAAAAAATAAATAAATGTGACGGTAAGATATGGTCACATTTTTAGGCCTTAAAAACTATGGGGGTATGTCATTTTTCTTGTAGTGCAACTTTAAAGCCCAATTTCAAATAAGGTCGTATGGTATGCAAGTCACGAGACACATTCGTGGCCAGTGAGGGTGCACCATGGTTGTGCACGCCATCCCAGGTGCCATCAAAGTTCTTACCATGGAACAATTTACACGACCATCAATGTTCCAAACCTAACAACCTTGGGAGGAAAAAGAAGAAACTGCTTTAGCCCGTGCTTGTATTTTGGTATCTAAAAACCCCTTCAAAAGAAGAGAACCCATATGGCAATTTATTTGAAACCATTTCCACAACAAAATAGGAAAATGTGTTTATCGACATCTCGACGGACTTTCGTTACAATTGCACGATGAGGTTAAACATAACCGAGTTCAACAACATTTACAACGGCCTCAAAAACACACATCCAAATAGAAGTAACGATTTTGAAGTCATCGGTGTGGAGTTGAAACAATTCCAACTTAACCGTAAATATTTTTCCTACTATGCAATTTTCTCTTTTATTTAAATTAATTTAACATTTTCCCTACTATGGAATTTTCCCGTAATGTTTTAAATTTAATTGAAATCCAATATTTTAATTTCTTTATTCTTTTAATTGAAAATGAAGGTGTAAAGTGGTGGGCATATCTAGTTCAATATGGTGTGATTGTGATGATAAGTTAGCGTTTAGGTAGCAGCATTTTCCAAAACCAGATTAAATCGATAAAAACTAAATCAAACCGGTCCAAAACTGTTTGGGGAAAACCAAATTCAAACCGGATTAGATCATTGTCAAATCGCAAATGACATCATCTTAATCAGATCCAATCCATAGTTTTCCATATCTACGTCTAGAGGGTGCTATAACACATAAAGATGGATGAAAAGTATTGGTTATAGCTATATTATTTGTTGGTGTTGGTTGCATAAGGCCGTCCGGTATACCGGCAACGAAAATGTTTGTTGTCGACGTGGTCTGTCGACGTGGTCACAGACCACGACTGTGCACACTATCCCGCCAATTCGTGCTGGCTCGTGGTCGTGGTGATTTGTGGTGGCAAGCATGGAGACGGACGACCAATCCATTTTTTATTCACTCTTACGCATCTCTCTCTCTCTCTCTCTCTCTCTCTCTCTCTTCGTTCTTCTTCTTCTTCTCTCTCTCTCTCTCTCTCTCTCTCTCTCTCTCTCTCTCTCTCTCTTTCTCTTCGTTCTTCTCTTCCGGTCGTCGCATGTACCTCGAAGTGGGTTCGTGGCTCGTGGAATCTCTCCACGACAGTTGTCGTGGAGAGTATTACTGATAGTCTAAAAAGATTCACTTTCATTATGACATCTAGAGTGTTAATTTTTTTTTATCTTAATAACTCTTGTAACCAATCTCATATGTATTCAAATGTTTCGTAGAAGCTTGTGACGATTGATTGTTATAGACGATGCCCACGTCAAGGGAAATAGTCAGGAACTAGGTTCCTAGTGGGGAAGCAAAAACAGTATCATAGTCCCCAACCCGACCCGTCCCCACAAACTTTATAAACAATCATGTTTTTCGGTAATTGGATTGACTAAAATGGAAGAATATCAAAAGTTAGACCATCAATATCAATTCCACAAAAATTCCTAAAACATGAATAGGATAAAAGTAGGTTATTGTTATTCACAAACATCAGTGCAATATCCCCAACCCGACCCATTTAAAGTTCTACTTCTACCTCCCCCCAATCGGACTTAAGAGTTTAGAATGAAGATGGATACACAAGTGAGAACCACGAACAGAATGCCCGACCCGTTAACAAAAAGCCTCAACCAGTAGTCGTTTCCAACCACCATAAGAATAATGTGGTGCGCAGCTATAGCCATAGCAACAATTGCAATACACATGGCTTTCCTTGCAAGCTTCTCCATATTTTTCCCGAATGTGGGTCCCACAGTCATTCCAGCAACCAATACAGCCATGGAGATATACAGAGCTACCAAGTCTGCATGGAGGACCACCTAATGGCCAGCTGTCTTCCCAATGTTTGCAAGTCCTCCTGGAAACCATAAAAGACATATCACACTGTTGTACACCATGCCTCCAGCAATCATCGCCAAAGTATTCTAATTATCCATCATGCTAATTAACTATTACCATTTAGATGAAATATAAACATAAATGACAAGTCAACAAAATTCAACTTGAGTTCAGGCTCTGGCTGATTGTACACACTGCTCTATCTCGTTTTCTCTTTAAAACTCTTAGTCGTTTTAGAAAAATCATTTCTTTTTTTTAGAAAATTTTCTCAAATCCTCAGTTTGAGTTCAGAGATACCCGAGAGCACATCTGAATCCCTCAAACCAAGGCTCTGATACCAACTTGTAACACCATAAATTTTCACACAAATTTTTCATTTTTAAATTCACATAAATGACATCAACACATTTCACAAAATCTCAATATATCAATTATCAAAACACGTGTTCATAATTATTTGAATAAAATCCAGGATCCTCGAAACACAACTCCATCTCATGTGTACAATCAAGCCGACGCCTTCCCGTGATCCTGAGAAGTACCTGAAACACATAACACATAACACGGTAAGCACGTAGCTTAGTGAGTTCCCCAAAATACCACACACATCCCATTAGCCCCTCATGGCTATACTCACAATAAGACCCTCCGGTCAATGTGTCTCAGTGGGGCCCTCTGGTCCCACAACTCAGATGGACCCTCCGGTCCCTCAACTCGGTAACTCAATTAATCACAGTATACATATCACAACAACAATAAGCAGGATATCTCAACACACAACATATGCACATAGAAAATGCCTACTATCACATAAATCAGGTAAGCACATAAGATCAATATTTACACAGATTACTATAACAGCATAAGTCACAAAGACAGTATGCACGATAATACATATCACATTATAAACAAACAAGACCCTCCGGTCCATAATGTAGTAAGACCCTCCGGTCTACAACGTACAGTGACCCTCCAGTCAATAATATACTAAGACCCTCCGGTCAATAGTGTAGATACGACCCCCCAGTCATCAACAAGAATAAGATCCTCCGGTCACACACAAATTACAACACAGGTAAGTATAGTGAAAAGACTCACCTCGAATGGCAAACAGATCCTATAAATGCTGCTGCTACACTCTGGCTTCTATCAGTAAGCCAAACCCACAAATAACCCCATTAGGATCTAAAACCAACCTTCACATTATTAGGTCTAAATATGTCCACCAATCCGGTCCATAAATAATCCAAGCCCAATGGGCCCACCAAGGCCCAATACCAAATGGGTCCACAAAAAGTCCTCTAATGGCCCAACTATGGCCTAATTTTCCAAATTGGGCCCAAACCCTCATATGGGCCTTACCCTAAATCCCATCTAAATATTCTAGTCCACATGATTGCTCTTGGATAGCCCATCAATAACCCAATCACCAAAGCCCAAAAGAAAGGCCCAACACAAGGCCCAACAAATTTAGGGTTTTCACATAAAATGACTATTAGGGTTAAGTGTTTCTCACTTAACCCATTAAGGACTTAACCCATTAAGTCCATTATTCCTCTAGGCCATCATGCAATAGAATCGTCATGAGTTATATCTTCAGTCCACTGGTCCAAATGCGGGTCCCAATAGGCCCAAACCAACAAACCCAAAATTAGGGTTTTCTAAACCCTAATTAGGGTTTCTAGCCCAATAACGAACCAGACCAGTCCAATTAACAAGCAATTGGTCAGTTAGGGTTCCACTAGGCCGGGCACCACCCACTGCCACGTCGGGCAGTGGTGGTCGGCGGCTGCTCACGGCGGCAGGCGGCGGCAACCACCATTTCCAATGGCGGTGGTGGTGGTTCTTTCCCAATGAGATGCATAATAACCCACACATCATAAACATGCACACACAGCCACCACCCACGGTGGTTGGTGGCGGAAAGAGAGGCAGAAATACGAAAATGGGTGGCAGCCACCACCTCACGGTGGTGGTGGTGGCAGTCTCTTTTGATTTTTCAACCGTGCAAACCTATGAACACGCTCACAGGTGTGATCCACACACACAAACACATATAACTCAGCCTCATGGGCGGCAGACGACAATTGAAGGCATGGAAGCGGCGACCTAAGGCCACCGGCGACCACTGTCGCTGATCACAACGTCACATGCACAGCGAGAACAAAAGAGAGAGGAGGTGGTTGGTGTTTAGTCTTACCGATGGTTCCCCCTTCGCACACTCCAAAAAAAGCAACGCATCCATGCTTCACCCTCGGACTCGGTGGTTCCTTCAACTACCACGACGTCTTCGACATAGGGTTGCGATCTTGGCGGCGAAACGGTTGCTGGCGGGGAGTGGTGCTCGATCACGGCAGGGGCGGTAGCTGAAGAACACTTCCAAGGTGGTGGCGGCTAACACATTTTAGGGTTACGGTTTTTGGGGGGAACGACCTTATGGCGGGAAAGATAGATCACCAGGTGCCAATCCCGTGTTCATTAAAACTTCCACCCAAATATCCAACTTCAGCCCCTCCTCACGATTTTGTTTAAAATCTAAGTCCAAAACTTACCAAATAGTCCCTGCCCTCAGAATTCTTTACAAATTGAATACAAAATTTACCATTTAGCCCTTGGTTCCCAAAATCTATTCAAATTTAGTCCCTATAATTTACCAAGCAACCCCCGCCATCATAAATATTTACAAACCACTACGGAACTTACACTTTTAACCCCTTACTTCTAAAATTATTACGGTTAACTCCTCGAAACCAAAACCTTGCTAAATTCTTAATTATTTTTAGGGTTTTTATTCATATCAACTCTTATCCCTTTATTTATTTAATATACGGGATGTTACAGTCATTCAAGCATTAGTGATTGTCGGGTTCTCTGGGATTCAGGAAGTGTTCATTTGGTTCTTAGAAGTGTGTGATCAATTGGGATTGACTAGTATGGAGCGCTAGTTAGAAAGAGTTGGTTGTCATTGGATCAATCATTTGGAAATGAGAAGGATTGGGAATCCTCCAATTTTCATGTATTGTGTAGGCTTAGTCGAATCTAAGTGGGGGAGAGTTACCCCAGGATGCAGAAGCGGGAAAGGTTTTGAAACAGGGATGAGTTTCACAACTCGCCAGGGAGGATGGAGGCCCCAGTGGCTGCTTGGTTTGAGGGTTGTGTTGGTTGGGAGTTCGGTAAAACACCCCAGCATAAGAAACATGTCTTCTTGGTGCTTAATAGCAGAAGTTGGGAACCAGGTTGGAGTTCTAGTCACGAATTGAGTTCAGTTCGAGTATTCGGTTGAGGGTGTGCTTGACCCTGAGGGTTTTTGGATTTATAGATTGAGGGTTTTGTTAGCTGCCAGGGCTCGGTAGTACTTTCAGCACGAGTATGTAGGTTATTTAGCGTATGTGGTAGACACGCGGGTCAGGGAACAGACCACGAATTTCTGAGAGGGTGGACGATCGACATGAGGCCTAGGGTAAGTCCGGGGTTGGAGTCCACGGAATGGATCAGGAGTTCGGAACCCCAAGTGGGTGAGAACCTTATGCATGGGAAAGATCACCAGGAGGGGTGGTCCAGGGAGATGCTCAACAGTTTAGAGCGGAACGGATAGACTGAAGGCAGGTGGGGCGTATAAGTCAGGTTGAAGGCTCGGAGAACGGTCCAGACAGGCTGAAGGCCCAGAGAGGCGGTCCAGACATGCTGACGGTTCTGAGAGTGGTCCAGATAGACTCAAGGCCTGGTGAGGCGGTCCAGTCATTCTGAAGACTCTGTATGTTATTGTAGATCTATGTACACGTAATGATTATGCTGCTACGCTATAGCAATCAGTAGGTATGTCCCCAAGTATTGAACATGCTGATGGAATATGCTGAAGACTTTGTATGGGTTTTGTTAGTTATATGATCAGGTTCTGAGTATATATGTGTTATGGGGTAGCAACTTGTTCTGCAAGTGGATAGTGTAGGGTGAGGTTTCAACACTGTGACACTTATTGGTGTTGTTGTAACATCCGGATTCCCAGGTATTCTATGTTATTCGTTTATTTTGAGTTATGAGGAGGGACTCGACGAGTTGGCACCTAAACTCGTCGAGTAGGATCACGATTTGCTGACTGGATTAATGAAGGGACTCGACGAGTCGATGGGTGGACTCGACGAGTCCGCGCTGTGGACAGAAACCCTAAATCTTTGGGCCTGTGCCCTATTTAAGGGTCCTTATAGCCCTCAATTGCGGCTACCAGTCCAGAGAGAGAAACCCTAGAGAGCTTGAACGAGTGGTATAAGTGAGAGAGCCTTTTTGATCCTTATTAGTGTGATTTTGCAAAGAAGAAGGTGGTTCCAGCAAGAGGAGGTCAAGGGGATTGCTATTCTGTGGATTTCCAGCTTGGATCTGCAACTTTGAGGTAGTAAATCGATCCCTTCTTCTGTGTAGTATGAGATCCTTGAATTTAGGGTTTTCTATACCCTTTTATTGGCTTGAAATGATGAGTATATTGTCCCTTTGAGTGCTAGACTCTGGATCTGGACCTTTAGAGGTCCAAAGAGCCTTATCCAACCTGCTTTATGTTGTTCCATGGAAGAAATGATCTTAGGTTGCCTTTTTAGAGATGATTTCACCAAAGAGTGCCCTATGTGTGTTGCATGAGTGTAAAGGTCGGACCTTTACGTGATTATTATGAATGGGGAGGGCAGATCTATAGGTTAGAGAAGCGGATCTGACCTCAAAAGGTCATTTGAGTGTTGCCATGGACGCTACTCGCGGAGTTCATAAGTGGACTCGACGAGTCGAGTCGGGGTTGCCCCGCGATTCGTGACAGGTGTAACCCGTCGAGTGAAGGGATGACTCCACGTGCCAAATGAGGCTAGAAGGATTCTGAGGACCCACATGGACTCGCCGAGTCGCCCATGTGCACTTGACGAGTCGGGTCAAAGTTTGACCGTTGACTTCAGTCGACCTTAGGGTTTTGGTCAAGCTTATTCAGGAGAGTTCAGGGAGGGGTAGGATGGCCTTCTACCCAATCTTTAGAGATGAGGCTATGAGAGGGTATTGATCAGGAATGTTATTCGTATGATAGGAGGAGGCTAGGTCGGGACGTCAAGCATGAGAGTTTATCCGACTTTGTATGAGGTGAGTCTTCTCACTATACTGTACCTAGAGTGGTACCTATGTGTGACCGGAAGGTCTTATATGCTATGAGATGTATGTGTTGTATGCTGTTATATGATATGGATGTGTTATGTATGTTATGAATGCTAAGGACCGGAAGGTCATTATGATATGGATCGGAAGGTCAAGCTGATATGGACCGGAAGGTCATTACGGGTAGGACCGGAAGGTCTACCAGGGTTGTGGGACGGAAGTCCTCTGAGACACAGTGACCGGAAGGTCTTATAGCCTTGAGTGGTGTATGTGCGTATGTGGTATTTTGGGGAACTCACTAAGCATTTATGCTTATAGTTGTTGTGTTATGTGTTTCAGGTACTAGCGGGGATCGCGGGAAGGCGCTGGCATGATCCATACACACTCATGGAGTTTATGTATTGAGATTCTGGGATATGTTTTGTTATGATAACATTGGATACATTATGTTTTGATATTACCTTATGATCAAAAGTATGTTTTAAAAATGAAATTTTTTTTTGGAAATTTCCGTTGTTACAGTTGTGAAGGACATTAATTAGGCCTTCTTGGGCAATGGAGGAGGTGATTACCTCCAGGATGGAGTGTTGGACATCTGAAGTGACGACGGCGGTGTCGATAGGTTATCGGGAGCATTCCAGTCATGAGCTGAGGGCCGGAGAGGGCATACCAAACTCATGTTGTGGGCTCAGAGGCAATCCATACCTATGCAGAGGACCATGTAAGGGTATTCCAGTATTAGGCTGTGGGCATAGAGATTGTGTTGGTTACGTCTCTGGTAGGAGCGTGTTCAGATTGGATGTATTGTTGAGATTCGGGGGAGTTGCACTCGGTTGTGACAAATCAGAGGATGGTGGATGAGACGCAAGGATAGATCCTTGGATCTCAATATTATGAGTAGACCCGAGTTATGTTCATAGAGGTATTCCAATCTAGGGTATTCCATCCTGAGGATGACCTGACCCTATGATTGATTAAACCTGATATGCTTGGTATTCCAGCCCGAGGCTGATTGGGCCAGGCATGAGTGTTCGTGTTTATTAGTGGATTGATTATGTATGATATTTTGGGAGTTGAAGGACGCTTTATCCTGTCAACATAAAGGGTTCGCTTCAGGAAGAGGGAAAGTTGGGTTTCCAATACTTTGAATCACATGGATTTTGTCAGGTTGGCAAAGTGGCATGTAGGTTAGACCTTTTGAAAAGGTCTGGTTGGATTCTCATCGCTTTTCATGTTTGGCAGATGCAAAGGCACATATTGGATGAGTAGGTGGTTGTATCGTTGGGTGATGTTCAGGTCGGAGAGCACTTGAACTATGTAGGGAAACCAGTGGCAGCATCGGAAAGGATCCGAGTAGACTTGGGAGCCAGAGTCCAAGATGCGGGAGCATTCCCGTGAATGGTTCGCCGCAGCAGGCTTCGAGGATGAAGCCTAGTTTAAGTGGGGGAGAATTGTAACATCTCAATATTTTTCATTTATAGTCCCTCGCGATAGAAGGGTGAAGCCATGAAAGTCTAAGGGCTAAATTGCAATTATTAGGATCAGGAGGAGTACGATGCGCGTATATAAGGGTACGCTGAGCGTACTAGGCGCGCCCTAGTACGCTGGGCGTACACTTGTGTACGCTGGGCGTACTCATGGCAGAACTAAACCCTGATATTTAGGGTTTGGGGACTATATAAGCAACATTATGAGCACAAGACCCTCCCTTACCCCAACCTCCACTGCTTAGAGTCGTTTTCCCCAAACCCTAGCCATTTCCTTGAGTGTTTGAGCTTTTTGAGTGTTCCTTGAGTGTTTTAAGAAGAAGGGGTTACATCATGGAGTTGGAGAAGAAGATCAAGCTTGTAGATCTGAAGTTGGTTTGTGCCCTAGAAGCTCTAGAAGGTAAAAACCTTGGAACTTTATACTTGTATGAGATAGATTGTAACACCCATAAAATTCGAGCCAATTTAAAACTTTTTAGATCATTTAAAACCATTCAGTTATTACAATTTGTTTTCAAAATAGTTTAAAAATCAGAGTTCCCAGAAATCATAATCATCAATCGAGGAAGTGTACGGTCACGCATTCGCCTTCCCACGGTCATCCGCTGAACCTGAAACAATAAACTGAAACTGTAAGCTCAAAGGCTTAGTGAGTTACCCCCAAAATACCCATACACAAAACAATACACATACAATAACAAACACCATACTATGGGTCCAATCATCCATCGGGATGGAATACCCCAGGCCCTCAACCATCGGGTTGGAATGCCCACATACTACGAGTCCAATCATCCTCGGGATGGAATACTCTCGGCCCACAACCATCGGGTTGGAATGCCCACACACACTACATATATAAAATATGATATGGCTCCAATCATCCATCGGGATGGAATACCCCAGGCCCCTCAACCATCGGGTTGGAATCCCAACATACTATGGGTCTAATCAACCATCGTGTTGGAATACCCCAGGCCCTCAACCATCGGTTTGGAATTCCCACATACTACGAGTCCAATCATCCTCGGGATGGAATACTCTCGGCCCACAACCATCGCGTTGGAATGCCCCCATAACCAATCAAACATGTGCACCTATATCAGATAATCATATAACAGTCTATCAAGACAACATACTAGGGTCCTATCATCCTCGGGATGGAATATCCTCAACTACCAATCAATCATGTGCACATATAACAGGTAATCTTCTACCAGCATACAGACAGTCAGACCAAACTATAGGTCACTAAGCATAACCACAACCGATCTACTAGGGTACCGATCTAACAGATCATACTAGCATATAACCATCCAATCTACCAGGATACCGAGCTAACATATCACAATAGTAATAACCATAAATAACAAATCAAAGGGCCGGCCTTGGTTCCTTAGACCCTTGAGTACAGTGAGGATAACTCACCTCGCAATGTCGAGCTGAACTGAAGAACCAAACTCCTGAACCGCTATCTCGCCGGAAATCCCGAACTATCACATAATAATACCAAGTCATTACACAACATAACAATCTTGACTAAGGAGTCCACACAATCCATCATGTCCGTTCTCTTTATTGGGCCAAGGCCCAATGCCAATTCCATAACCTTAAAAGTCCTTATGCAAAACCCATTCTTGGCCCAATTTACCAAATTGGGACCAACTCCCTAATTGGGCCAAATTCCAAGATCCATTATCAACACTTGGCCCAAATCATAATATTCATAAAGTCCAGCAAAGGCCCAAATCCAACTAGTCCACAAACAGCCCAAAACCCGAACCTCAAATGTCAAAGGCCCAACAGAGGACGTACGCGGGGCGTACTCATCTGGTACGTGGGGCGTACTCGTCCTGATGTTGACCACCATCAGGGTGGTTGACCCAGTATGCTGGGCATAGTGGATTTACGATGGGCGTACTCTGGGTTTCACCAAAACCCTAATAAGTGCTTAATGGCTTAAGCACTTAAGCCCAAACTCCAGATCCATCGACCAAATGTGCCATAGGACTATAAAGTCTCGAACTTTATCACTTTGGACGTCCAGAAAGTTCTTAGCACATGGTCTTAATCCATTAAGACCTTCCTAATTCTTGCATGAGGCAAATCTAGCTATTGGGACACCATCTTTATCACTTAGGACCTCCTTTAAGGTCTGAAAGGACAACTCATTTCGTCCAAATCATGACATGCACCATTTTGGGACTTTTGGGACAAGAATGCTTCCATAAAGCTAAAATGACTAGATCTATCTCATACAAGTATAAAGTTCCAAGATTTTTACCTTCTGGAGCTTCTAGGGCACAAACCAACTTCAGATCTACAAGCTTGATCTTCTTCTCCAACTCCTTGATGCAACCCCTTCTTCTTAAAACACTAAAGGAACACTCAAAAAGCTAAAACACTCAAGGAAATGGCTAGGGTTTGTGGAAAACGAATCTAAGCAGTGGAGGCTGGGGTAAGGGAGGGTCTTGTGCTCATAATGTTGCTTATATAGTCCCCTAACCCTAAATATTAGGGTTTCCTTCTGCCATGAGTACGCCCAGCGTACACAAGTGTACGCCCAGCATACTAGGGCGCGCCTAGTAGGCTCAGCGTACCCTTATGTACGCACAGCGTACTCCTCCTGATCCCAATAATTGCAATTTAGCCCTTAGAATTCCAGGGCTTCACCCTTCTATCCCCAGGGACTATAAATGACAAATCTTGGGATGTTACATAAATCTAGTCATTATAGCTTTATGGAAGAATTCTTGTCCCAAAAGTCCCAAAATGGTGCATGTTATGATTTGGACGAAATGAGTTGTCCTTTCAGACCTTAGAAGAGGTCCTAAGTGATAAAAATGGTGTCCTAATAGCTAGATTTGTCTCATGCATGAATTAGGAAGGTCTTAATGGATTAAGACCATGTGTTAAGAACTTTTTGGACGTCCAAAGTGATAAAGTTCGAGACTTTATAGTCCTATGGCACATTTGGTCGATGGATCTGGAGTTTGGGCTTAAGTGCTTAAGCCGTTAAGCACTTATTAGGGTTTTTGTGAAACCCAGCGTACGCCCAACGTAAATCCAGTATGCCCAGTGTACTGGGTCAACCACCCCGATGGCGGTCAACATCAGGACGAGTACGCCCCACGTATCAGAGGAGTACGCCTCGTGTACGTCCTCTGTTGGGCCTTTGGCATTTGGGCTTCAGGTTTTGGGCTGTTTGTGGACTAGTTGGATTTGGGCCTTTGCCGGACTTTATGAATATTATGATTTGGGCCAAGTGTTGATAATGGATCTTGGAATTTGGCCCAATTAGGGAGTTGGGCCAAATTTGGTAAATTGGGCCAATAATGGGTTTTGCATAAGGACTTTCAAGGTTATGGAATTGGCATTGGGCCTTGGCCCAATAAAGAGAATGGACAAGATGGATTGTGTGGACCCCTTAGTCAATATTATTATGTTGTAATGACTTGGTATTTATTATGTGATAGTTCGGGATTTCCAGTGAGATAGCGGTTCGGGAGTTCGTTTCTTCAGTTCGGATCGACATTTCGAGGTGAGTTATCCTCACTATATCAACAGGGTCTAAGGCACCAAGGCCGGCCCTTTCTCGGATTGTATACTGGTTTTGTTTGATATGTTTATTGGTCTGTTAGATCTGCATCCAGGTAGTTAGGATGGTATTATGTTTAGTGACCGGGTTAGGTCGGTATCCTGGTATATAGTATGATGTTGTGTTAGTGACCGGTTAGGTCGGTATCCTGGTTAGGATGTTGCTAAGCTATATGATCTGCTAGATCGGTTTGTTTATCTATGGACTGTTTTGTGATTATGTGTTATATGTTCACATGGTTGTTTGATTGGGGTTGGGTTGAGGCGGGTACTGCTTTGTGCTGTAGGCCAACATACCCAGGGCGGACCGGACAGACTGCAGACCCGGTAGGGCACATAGTCAGGCCGAAGGCCCGACGAGCGGTCAAGATAGGCTGAAGGCCCCGAGAGGGCGGTCCAGACATGCCGAGGCTTGGAGAGTGGGCCAGACATACTGAAGGCCCGGTACGGGCGGTCCAGTCATACTGTAGACTCAGAGGGTGGACCAGGTGGACTGAAGGCCCGGTGTGGGCGGACCGGTCACACTATAGACTCGAGATGCATGGCTGTTCTGTTTGCTTATACGTTTATATGATATGGTTATATCGGTATGGTGTTGGTATTTTGGGGGTAACTCACTAAGCCTTCGAGCTTACAATTTCAGTTTATTGTTTCAGGTGCAACGCATGATCGCGGGAAGGCGAAGGCGTGACCGTACACTTCCTCTATTGATGATTATGATTTCTGGGAACTCTGATGTTTAAACTATTTTGAAAACAAATTGTAATAACTGAATGGTTTTAAATGATTTAAAAAGTTTTAAATTGGCTCGAATTTTATGGGTGTTACATCCTAGCCTTCTAAAATAATTTTATTTAGGGTGATTATTTTCTAAGGATAAGTAAAACAAACTATATAGGAATTTAATATTGAATGATGTCTATAACCTTGTCCACTAAAATCTATTGCTTCAAAACGTCAAAGGATTAGCTATGAGGATTATCAATCTTGTCCAAATTCGTAGTTTGGGAAAAGTTCTCATAAACGAAAAGAAAGATCATGCATTTGATAAAGCTTTTCCTAGGTTACTCCAGAAATTGCATTCTAATATATTAGAAAGAGAAATTATCAAATATACGTTGTAAACTGACATATTGAAGTAAAATGGAATTTCCTTGGGTTAGGAGTTGACTACGGTTAGTCAACTAGCTGACATGTACATATAATTAGTTCATTCTGATTTTGATATGAACAGCTTGGAATGACCATGAAGGAGTTATGTAGCATGTTGAGGTTTCCTTTTGGAACTAACATTGCTAATCATAGAAACTAAAACTTCAAAACACTCCCATATTTTTACTATCATGAATAGAAGTGTCAAGAAGAAGAAAGTCAATTGCCCATGGGTTAAAAGGCGATTAGTGTTGGTATACATAATCTAGGCCCAAACGCCAAGGACAAAGGAAGGCCTATTCTGAGACATATTCTGATAGCTATTAGTTTCCATAACAAGAAAGGACTTTGAAAGCATACATGACCAAAATATATATTTGAGGTGAAATGACTGAAAGATGAAGAAGTTAAATTTGATCATGGATCACGAGCTCTTGCTACTTTCCATAGGATCAAAAGATAACTAGTTCTCCCATGTTTGGTGTTCAATCAAATATATGGATTTATAATGCCATCAAAACATTACTTCTAAACCTTTAGTATTTTACTAAGGATTAAGTACTGACATTTGCAAGAATGTGTAGTGACTAAAATGAAGTAAGAAGACTGAAACAGGGAGAAGGTAATTTGATCATGAATGCCAAGCCCTTGCTACTATTCATAGGATCAAAAGACAACTCTTTCCAAATGTTTAGTCTATGGTATTATAATTCAAATTGTTTATACTATGATTCATGAGATAGTTCTGACTTATTTAAATATGAAGCATTTAGACATGTTAAAAGAAAGTCATGAAATCTATGAAGCTAGTATAGTAGCAATTGTTCAAAATTGATTTGAATATTTGAATAAGATGTATTATTGTGTGAATATCTGTTAAAATTAGTTTACCTAATGGATCGTTCAGATTGACCACAATACGTACTGATTCAAATACATCCAAAAATTTTGGGTGAAGTGTATTACCAAGTATCCAGTTAGATCGGATTTTGGATATCATTTGACCTCGGGTATTATGATAAATGCAAATCTTGTTATCAAGATAGGTCATGAATACATTATTTGGTGATGTGAGTATCTATAGTAATTAGTTTGTACTAATGGACCGTTCAGTTTAACCATGATACATGGTAAGACCATCTTTGTATGAATGTGAGTCTGAACCTTTCAGGTGTTTAGAGCTCTCATAAAGCGAAGTTAAGAATCAACTGGGCAATAGGATGAGACACTTATAGTGAGAATGTCAGTCCAAACTTTATTGATCATCTAAGGAATTGTGAAAGAGTCTCGCGAGGTATCTCCACCCAAAACACTAACACTAGGAAGTGTTAGTTGGATAGAGAACAAATCATTCATTGATTTTGTACTAGATGAGCCACATTATGCATACTAACAATTTATGAATTGTATCATGAATAGTGTTACTATAAGTCCTTTGGTCTTGTGCCAACTATTAAGGTTCACAAAACACTCTATGATATGTGAAGTGGGATTCAATCCTCATTACCACATATGGAAATCTATTATAATGAGGCTTATGCTCGTCGTGAAGCGCTCGACAATCTAGAGCTTTGAATAGAGATGTATCATCTTGTTGGAGAACCCATCAAACATTTTGGATATTTTGCTTAACAAAACTTTTGCGAACAAATTGTATGTTGCTCAAAGGGCAGTCTTCCAAGAGAAGGAGATGATTTCCAAAAGGGATAGTAGGAGCCACATTGATCTTGATAAGATTCGAGAGTTAAACAACAAAGAACCTAAAGTTGGACATAACATTCAATTTGGAATTGGAAGAGCTATTAAGGAATCTGACATATTTCAATTTTTTCCTTGTAGATCTGATAGATGACATCATATACTAGTTATATAAGAGTTTATATTACTGAAGTAAATGAGTCACTGGTATGGAGCAATCAGAGTGTACCAACTATACAAAGCTATGGTAGTCGCTAAAGGCTACAACATGGAAGGAAGACTTGGAAAGCGAGATTCAATCCATGTATGTTGTAATTTGGTAGATCAAGCACTTGGACTTAAAGATTAAGTGTAAGTGGATCTTCAAGAAGAGAAAAGCATGGATAGGAACAAACACATAATCAAGCCAAGATAGGCTCTGAAGGATGTGTAAGCTTGAGAAGTTCCTTATAGACTGAAACAAGCATATTGCAATTAGAATCATTGTTTCAATGAGAAAAGTTCAAGGAGTTTGAATTTCGAGAAATAAAGATGAGCCACATATATGTCAAAGCTTGTGGGAGTAATTGGAATCTTTGTTTCAATGAGAAAGTTCAAGGAGTTTGAATTTTGAGAAACATAGATGAGCCATATATATATATATATGTCAGTGTTAGCGAGAGCACTGGAGTCATCCTTGTATTGTACATAGATAATGTACGATTCATAGGAAACTATATTCTAACTTAGAAATTGTAAGAGCTTGGTTTGGTACGGGAGTTGTTTCGCTATGTTATACATGGGAGATACAACACGGGTACATAATAAGGATCTATGGAGATATATCTAACTGGTTCGTTGGATTGAGCCAAAGTACATGGAATGTTGAGGAAACTCGACATGTAGAACTCAAAAAGGAGTTTGGGCTTATTAAAATATGGCATGATATTGAGCAATGTTAATGTGCTAGTTTTACTATTGAGCTAAAGGAAATGATTCGTGTCCCACATGCTTCTACTATGGGATCGATCATATATGCCATGACATGTACCAGTTCTGATGACTCGTATGCCTTGAGCATGACAAGTTGAATTAGATCAATTTAAAAAGAATCAACACATCAAGATCAAGAACATTCTTAAGTGTCCTAGGAGGACAAAAGAAATGATCTTGTTAGTTTGGAAGAGATCATTGTAAAAGTTACATTGATGCTAAATTTCACACTGATAAAGACGATTATGTTCGCAGTCAGAATTCGTGCTTTACTGAATGGTTAGCCTGGAAGAGTACCAAGTAATACACCTAAGTGGATTCAACAAACTTAGAGTATATTGCAGTTGGTTAAATTATAAAGAGGACAATGTGACTGAAAGAGATTCATTAGTGACATCCTTGTTGAAATTCAATCATTGAGGGTACTTATGAAGGTTCTTGTGACTTTAAGGGTGAACTTACCTCGAGTATGGATCCCAAGTCACACAAGCTCACAATACACATGCTCAGTAAGTACCAACACATTTGATAGTGAGTCAAATGTAAAGACATCATAGCCAATAAGTTATATCAAAAGATAATCTTGTCGATCCATTCCATAAGCCAATGTCACTGACCAAGTCTGACAATCAGACAAAGTCGAGAGGCATTAGATTTGAAAATGAATTGGTTTAAACACTCAAGGTTTGGTTTGGTTTAAACTTGAGAATTTAAGCAGTATATGTAACATCCAATTTAAAATATAATAATTAAATAATAAACCCGGAACCCCGAGAAGTAATTTTTATTATTGTTTTATATTATTATTGTCCAAAATTAATTAACAATTAGTGGGTTGTTGGTTTCGGGAAGCCAAATGACAAGAAATGAATCTCCAGGGGTTAAAATGTAATTTTGGGATTTATTTTGAAAAGAAATTATGGAAGCAGGGGTCAAAGAGTAAATATTGGACTCATTTTGTAAGGATTTTAGAAGGCAGGGTGGAAATGGTAATCTATGGATCAAAATTGAAAGAAGAAGGGTAAGGAGGGACTAATTTTGTCATTATGGGATAAAACTTAAGGAGTCGGGTATATAGCCTCACTATCGTCAAACCCTAACCCTAAACCATTCATGTTCCAGCCGTCACCTCTCCCCCTTATGCCTCCCATCGCCGGCCGCCACCTTCTCCTCTATAATTTCCGACGCCGCACTACCTTGTGACTCCCCAACCGCCACCTCCCTTCATCTTGTTTTTCCGATCAGCGAATGGCCAAGAATGACCGCAGGATTGCCGCCACCCTTATACCCCTACTCCAGCCGCCGTCGCTGGCCACTCTCGGGAAGGAAGAAACTCTTGGGTGTTGGTCGATGTTACTGCTCCTGGCGACGGATCTCCTTTCCTCTCTTCTCCTCTCCGTTCTGTATGCTGATATGTTGCCACCAACGCTCGAGCAGCTGCCCTCCGCCGCTTGTTCCTTCGCGGTTGGATTGACGTGGTCGTCGCCGCCACGTTGCTGTTCCACGGTGGCCGGTAATCTCCGCCGCTGTTAGTGTGGGTGTGTGTGTGTTTTAGTCGTGTCTCACAAGCTTGAGGGTCTCGGATTGCTGCTGCCGGAAAACCAAGGAAAAACCACCATGGCGGCCGGCCATGGTGGCTGCCGCCATGTACAGCCGCCTGCCACCACAAGGTGGCTATGTGTGTGTAATTTTATTGTTGTGTGTGTGTATGTGTTTAGCTTAGTGTATGTGTGTGTACGGTTATTGGTTATCGTGTTGTAATATTGTATTGATCGGAATAATAAAAAGGAAATCCGTCACCACCACCGTTACGTGGTGGCCGCCGTCGTGAGCTGCCGCTGACCACCACTATCCGAGGTGGTAGTGGGTGGTGCCCCACTAGCAAAACCCTAATTAACCTAATAAAACCCTACTGGCCCAATAAGGCCCAAAGCGACCTAGAAGCCCAACCAATTTTTTGGGACACACACGGGAATTATTTAATAACTTGAAATATTAAATAATAATCATTGATTCCCAAAATACCATTATTTGTTTGTATTATGAGATGTTTATGAGATATTAGAGCTGCATGCTAGATGATAGGCTAGGTATTTCAGAAATTAGGGCTAGAGTTGCCTGATTCATGATGCCTTAGCCTAGGGATGCTATTAATTGATATTATCTGTTATTTGCTCTGAATGTGCTGAGTAGAAGTACCTAGCAGGAATCTTTTAGAGGGAGTCTTGAATAGAGGAGTAATCTAGGAGAGATACCTAAACGAGCATTTGAGGAATCTTCTGAGAAAGTAGTTAGAGATCCACGAGAGGTAGGATTGTCTGAGTTCGGTGATGCTTGAGTTATGAAAAGAGCGTGTGAAGTGGTATGCTAGAGTGGTTTCATGTGTTGGTTATTCGATGCCGAATGCTGCTTGCTTTGTGCTTTGTGGAACTCTTGAATGATGGGAGTCAGCTACTAAGTGAATATGACGATATTCAGGAGGTAGATGGCTGGCATCACAAGGAGTTCTTCAGCAGCTGATGGCAGAGAAGTGTGAGAACCTAGAGAGTAATCCTAGACCGAGGACTACGCTGTTTAGAGGCGAGTATTCGCTAGAGAGCGAGCATGTGTAATGGAAATGGTGATCGAGAAGGTTGAGAAGTTACTTAGAAAATCTGGGACGCTCCGTGTGGAAAGTATGGGTAGATGTGGCAGGTAGTATGGGCCCGTACTACTGAAAGCAGAGGACCCATACTCAAAACAGGGGGGATTTCGGAGGTTCTAAGTAGCACGATGAGGATAAATACCATGATTCGGGTACCATGATTCGTAGCAGAGGGTGTTTTCACCTTGATCAGTTATCCAATTGTGATGGTTCAGACTGGGAGTGGACATGGGAGATTATGGGGCCATAGGGCCATGACGATTGAGCTTAAATGGAGTATACCCTGGGTGGGAAAATTTGAGTCTAGATCTCGAGGGTTTTGACTGGTGAGGTGCCATTTGGAGTCGCCAGACTCAAACAAGGGTGGAGATGATGCGTCATGGGGGATTGCAGTCTAAGTTGAGTGGTCGGGCGATGGCCTGTGATGTCAAGGTTCTATTTTGAGGATTATATTATTCATTTTTTCCCATTTTGAGAGGATGGGTGAGTGAGTTTCTGATGTCAAAGATTAGAAGAAGACCCTGTGGGGCACCAGGGAGTTGCGATATTGGCACCAAGAGTATTTTCTTGTATGAGAGCATTGAGTTACATTCTTATGTTGGGAAGGGTCGTCAGTGAGTACTGTAACTAGCGAGGGCTCTAGTATGGCTTGTTTAAGTTTGGTAAGTTGTATACCAGCAATTGTTTCAGGAAAACGAGAGGAGTATATCGAGTTGTCGGCTTTCGTAGCTATGCAGCGGATTGAATGCGAGGATGAGGTCTCCCGTGCTATGTCGATTCTTGCAGTGGGGTGATGATTGAGGGTTCAGAGAACGAAGTGTGTGATAGTCCATTATTTACAGGAAAAGGGATAGTGCTATTCTAGGGTCGTCGGGTAATTTCATGTGCAGCCGGACGAGGTTCTGGGGGACTGGAGACAGTCACATTGGGTAGTTCCGAGGATTTAATATGAGATTCGGGAGATATGGAGTTGCTTGGTCTTTCTTTGGAAGATCATATAGTGTTACGTAGTACGTTTCAAGAGTCAAGTGTGTTGTATCTAGTGAAACAGTCTTTGGAGTAGACTGTTGAAATGTCAATTCGTGATGGTTGAACCCTGTGTGGGGGAGAACTAGGTATTCTGCTGAGAGAATCAACAATCTATTCAAGTTGCGGTTAGAAGATTTGGTTATGGGGATCTACAGTACAGACATATGAGACTTGGGTTATTGGTGGATGAGGCAAGGTGCAGAGCGAGGTGATGCATATTGTATGTGTTCTGGAAAGAACGAGTGTATCCACGGCGAGTAGCCGTTGGTCAGGGATCTTATTGTGGCCAGGGACTCTACGGGTTTGCAATGGTTGAGTTTGAGGCGGTTGGTTCGTTAAGGTCCAGTTTTAATTGTTTGGATTTGCCAGTTCGATGTATGGATTGTTATCTATACACCAGGAGGAGCAACAATTGATTTGTCAACTAGTTTCAGAGTCAGTATGAGTAGCTTCGCATGGTTTTTGATCAGTAAGAGAATGGGGTTTTGGATGGTCGTCAACGTGCTCTTAGTCATTGACGATTCCTCCATGTTTCAATTTGTGAGTGAAGTATTTTGAGGTTACGAGTTGTGCGAGAGGAAGATCAATGGTCTTTGCAAGACATTATGAGATTCTGTGATGGTGTATCGCGGTATCCGAGTATGATGCCGTGAGAGGGAGATCAGTGGTTGAGGAAAGCGAGCGTGAGATTTTGTGATGGTGTATCGGGGTATCTGAGTATGATGCCCTAAGTTGTGGGATTATTTTGAGACTCGAGTCTATGAGATGGCAAGTGGAGTACCTAGTAACTATTGTTCCAGTGGGAACTCAACAACTAATTGTCATTAGAAGGGGATTGTTCAAGAATGTGAATTGTATCGAGAGAAAGTGCATTGTTGCGACAATTGTCGTCAGGAGTAGTTATGCTCAGTCCGGGTGGGTGAGTGCACTTGTCCATGATGGATCGCGGAGCATGAGTTTAGTGAATGCAATATGGTGATGGCTTAATGATGAGATTGTGGGGTGATAAGAGAGTGGAGGGAAACAGGTGGGAGTAATCACTTGGGATTATCGGGGAAAAACCATGGGGTGAGCCCATGGCGAGCGAGTGAGTGATGTAAAACTGCGGGGAGCCGTAGTAATCACGAGTCGGTGAATGAGTGTTGTAACCTGCGGGGAGCTGTAGTATTCACTAGTCAGAGCGTGATTCATGGGAGTTCTTAGGCTTAGGTAGCCTTGACGGCTGAGTCTTTGGGAACCCGATGGTCGGGCCAGGGGCGAGACTGGGGTCTCCATGATGGTCGGGATCCGTTATATCTCGAATTGGGAAGAGATTGTTGTAATTCAGAAGGAATTGGAGAGTAATGTACGCGTAGATTCGCCGATCACAGGTCATGAGTCGAATATCAGATTGGATATGAGTGGTTCCAATTTTTGCTGTCGAACCAGACTCTTGAGTTGAGTATGGTCCTATTTGTGTAAAGGATAGATGAGTTGAGATTTTGGATTCCTGATGGATTTCATTTTGAGTGGTTAAGGTTTGCATCTGATGTTGTAGACCTGGTAGGGTCGGTGGACCGCAACACACATTGAGTTAGTAAGTGTTAGACGATGGAGATCGGAAATGAGGTGTGACTACAGATCGGGTGTAATATAGTTTGGACTAAAGCGAACTTAGTTCTTGCATGTACATGTGGTTGTTTGAGATAGATCTATTGGATTGAACGGTTGAGATTATGCCCGAGCTTGTGGCCATGCCGTTCAAGTTGTCGGGCGTGTAAGGGATGGTGAGGAAAGATTTCGAGGACGAAATCTAAATTAAGTGGGGGAGAGTTGTAACATCCCGTATATTCAATAAATAAAGGGATAAGAGTTGATATGAATAAAAACCCTAAAAATCATTAATAATTTAGCAAGGTTTTGGTTTCGAGGAGTTAACCGTAATAATTTTAGAAGTAAGGGGTTAAAAGTGTAAGTTCCGTAGTGGTTTGTAAATATTTATGATGGCGGAGGCTGCTTGGTAAAGTATTGGGACTAAATTTGAATAGATTTTGGGAACCAAGGGCCAAATGGTAAATTTTGTATTCAATTTGTACAGAATTCTGAGGGCAGGGACTATTTGGTAAGTTTTGGACTTAGATTTTAAACAAAATCGTGAGGAGGGGCTGAAGTTGGATATTTGGGTGGAAGTTTTAATGAACACGGGATTGGCACCTGGTGATCTATCTTTCCCGCCATAAGGTCGTTCCCCCAAAAACCCTAACCCTAAAGTGTGTTAGCCGCCACCACCTTGGAAGTGTTCTTCAGCTGCCGCCCCTGCCGTGATCGAGCACCACTCCCCGCCAGCAACCGTTTTGCCGCCAAGATCGCAACCCTATGTCGGAGACGTCGTGGCAGTTGAAGGAACCACCGAGTCCGAGGGTGAAGCATGGATGCGTTGTTGTTTTTGGAGTGTGAGAAGGGGGAACTGTCGGTAAGACTAAACACCAACCACCTCCTCTCTCTTTTGTTCTCGCTGTGCATGCGACGTCGTGATCAGCGACAGTGGTCGCCGGTGGCCCTAGGTCGCCGCTTTCATGCCTTCAATTGTCGTCTGCCACCCATGAGGCTGAGTTATATGTGTTTGTGTGTGTGGATCACACATGTGAGCATGTTCATAGGTTTGCACGGTTGAAAAATAAAAAGAGACTGCCACCACCACCACCATGAGGTGGTGGCTACCACCCATTTTCGTGTTTCTGCCTCTTTTTCCGCCACCAGCCACCGTGGGTGGTGGCTGTGTGTGTATGTTTATCATGTGTGGGTTATTATGCATCTCGTTGGGCAAGAACCACCACCACCGCCATTGGAAATGGTGGTTGCCGCCGCCGACCACCACTGCCCGAGGTGGCAGTGGGTGGTGCCCGGCCTAGTGGAACCCTAACTGGTCAATTGCTTGTTAGTTGGACTGGTCTGGTTCGTTATTGGGCTAGAAACCCTAATTAGGGTTTAGAAAACCCTAATTTTGGGTTTGTTGGTTTGGGCCTATTGGGACCCGCATTTGGACCAGTGGACTGAAGATATAACTCATGACGATTCTACTGCATGATGGCCTAGAGGAATAATTGACTTAATGGGTTAAGTCCTTAATGGGTTAAGTGAGAAACACTTAACCCTAATCGTCATTTTATGTGAAAACCCTAAATTTGTTGGGCCTTGTGTTGGGCCTTTCTTTTGGGCTTTGGTGATTGGGCTATTGATGGGCTATCCAAGAGCAATCATGTGGACTAGAATATTTAGATGGGATTTAGGGTAAGGCCCATATGAGGGTTTTGGCCCAATTTGGAAAATTAGGCCATAGTTGGGCCATTAGAGGACTTTTTGTGGACCCATTTGGTATTGGGCCTTGGTGGGCCCATTGGGCTTGGATTATTTATGGACCGGATTGGTGGACATATTTAGACCTAATAATGTGAAGGTTGGTTTTAGATCCTAATGGGGTTATTTGTGGGTTTGGCTTAGTGATAGAAGCCGGAGTGTAGCAGCAGCATTTATAGGATCTGTTCGCCATCTGAGGTGAGTCTTCTCACTAATTTACATGTGTTGTAATTTGTGTGTGACCGGAGGGTCTTATTCTTGTTGATGACCGGAGGGTCGTATTTACACTATTAGCCGGAGGGTCTTAGTATATTATTGACTGGAGGGTCACTGTACGTTGCAGACCGGAGGGTCTTAGTACATTATGCACCGGAGGGTCTTGTTTGTTTATAATGTGATATGTATTATCGTGCATACTGTCTTTGTGCCTTATGCTGTTATAGTAATATGTGTAAATATTGATCTTTTGTGATTACCTGATTTATGTGATAGTATGCATTTTCTATGTGCATATGTTGTGTGTTGAGATATCCTGCTTATTGTTGTTGTGATATGTATACTGTGATTAATTGAGTTACCGAGTTGAGGGACCGGAGGGTCCATCTGAGTTGTGGGACCAGAGGGCCCCACTGAGACACATTGACCGGAGGGTCTTATTGTGAGTATAGCCATGAGGGGCTAATGGGATGTGTGTGGTATTTTGGGGAACTCACCAAGCTTCGTGCTTACCGTATTATGTGTTATGTGTTTCAGGTACTTCTCAGGATCACAGGAAGGCGCCGCCTTGATTGTACACACGAGATGGAGTTTTGTTTCGAGGATCCTGGATTTTATTCAAATAATTATGAACACGTGTTTTGATAATTGATATATTGAGATTTTGTGAAATGTGTTGATGTCATTTATGTGAATTTAAAAATGAAAAATTTGTGTGAAAAATTTACGGTGTTACAATGACCCCACACTCATGTCCTGAAGACCAAAAGATAGATGCCCCAACTAATACCTCGGCGACGAGCTACATCCCTTGGTGCTTTCGTCCGTCAATCACGAATGGTTGCTAAAACCACTGAATCATGATAACGTAAAATAACCCTTCTGTGGGACCCTATCCGCAGACCTCCCACATAATACCCCTTTTCCAAAGGTGTTCCAAAGAAGTTTCCCGCTCTCGGGCTCTAGAAATCATTCTATTCAGGGTTCGCACCCTGACTCACTTACCCGCTCAAATGTCCACAACTGAACTGCAGTAGCTGAAGCAACCTCTGCCCTAAACCGGGCTAAAAACTACTCCCAAGACATAGTCTACAATCCCAAAAGTGCAATAGGCCGCACAATCAATCCTTACCGCCTAATACAAGAGATCCAAGGCAAACCGGACCTCATAAAATACTTATGCCACATCGACCCACCTGCGCTCACCAGCGCTAAAATAATGTCGCCAATCCCTGCAACCAACTAACCCCGACTGGAATACAACCCGATCCTGGGGTCCCAAGCCTGCTCACTCCTTCGAGCTCGAAAAACTGAAAGGGCACAATCCTTTCCCTATAAAACGACAGTCCAATCCATCAGTTAACCATTCCACTTCCAGCTGCAAAACCCCAGCTGAACATAATCATTACTCCTTTCCGGAGTCCCCGCGACTCACATTCCAGCCTCGAGCAAACCCCCGAGCCTCAAATCTAGAAACTCATGTGCCAGCCTCTCCCGCTTAACCCGCGGAATGCAACGAGTACAGAACATCTCCCTGGTCTCAAGTAGCTGTAGTCCCCTGCTCATCAGAATATGTCCCAGAAACAAGTCCTGATACTGGAAAGTTCGACCAGCTCCTCCCCATGTCATCGTTACAGCTGCTGCGGCTGCATAGCGCTCGAAGAAATACTCAACCATGGAGATCTTAATAGACCCGAACATCTCCGGCAACTGTCCTCGGACAATCTTGATCACTTCCTCCCGGATGATCTCGCTGACACGATCCTCTAAAAATGTTGGCCTATCCTGGCTGCCAGCTCCCGATCCTAACCTGGATCCGGTCTCAAGACGTCTCGTATAATCCATAACAGGGAACCAACTTCCAACTAAACCACAGGGGTTGTGACTTCCGTGCTACGTGTATGGATCCTGTGCTTTCAGTAGTACGGGCCTATACTACCTTCCACACCTACCCATATTTGTCTCAAGTATCATCATAATGCCCTAACAATATACATAATCATAGTGAGCGCTCAATCCTTACTCCTAGAGGAATACAAAATATCTCGAAACTCGCCTCCCGGCCTCTCACTACCCACCCATCCATGAAACTTCCACCAACCCTGCAGCACTAATGTATGCTAGCCATACATAATGTTGGACCCTATAGACTTTCGAATACTTGATCCTACCCTAAGCCCTTCATCATACAAGAACAGGAAATAAGGCCAAACCAAACATTCTCAGGATATAAGATCTTAATTATGTACAGCCGTAATGCATACACTAAGCAACTACAGTAATGATGTCAATTTCATATAAGGAAAACTCTAGGCTATCAGGCATCATGTAATCAGGCAATTCTATCATGCAATTCCTGAAGATCCCTAGCCTAGTACTAGCATGTTGTTCTAACATATCACATAATCAAATAACTGTATGGTATTTTGGGGCCTACTTACTGGCTCCGGGTGATCGTACACTTCGCATCCTCTTTTACTTATTTTGAAAACCATTTAAAAATCATTTTGAAAATCTTTCCTTGATTTGAGACTGGATTCACACGAGTGTTCCTCCAATTCACTCAAACCAAGGCTCTGATACCAACTTGTAACACCCATAAAATTCGAGCCAATTTAAAACTTTTTAAATCATTTAAAACCATTCAGTTATTACAATTTGTTTTCAAAATAGTTTAAACATCAGAGTTCCCAGAAATCATAATCATCAATAGAGGAAGTGTATGGTCATGCCTTCGCCATCCCGCGGTCATCCGCTGCACTTGAAACAATAAACTGAAATTGTAAGCTCGAAGGCTTAGTGAGTTACCCCCAAAATAGCAACTCCATACCGATATAACCATATCATATAAACGTATAAGCAAACAGAACAGCCATGCATCTCGAGTCTACAGTGTGACCGGTCCTTCAGTCCACCTGGTCCACCCTCTGAGTCTACAGTATGACTGGACTGCCCGCATCGGGCCTTCAGTCTGTCTGGCCCACTCTCCGAGCCTTGGCACATCTGTACCACCCTCTCGGGGCCTTCAGCCTATCCGGACCACTCGTCGGGCCTTCAGCCTGACTATGTGCCCTCCCGGGTCTGCAGTCTATCCGGTCCGCCCTGGGTATGTTGGCCTACAGCACAAAGTAGGACCCGCCTCAACCCAACCCCAATCAAACAACCATATGCACATATAACAGATAATCACATAATAGTCCATAGACAAACAAACTGATCTAGCAGATCATATATCATAGCAACATCCTAACCAGGATACCGACCTAACCGGTCACTAACACAGCATCATCCTATATACCAGGATACCGACCTAACCTGGATGCAGATCTAACAGATCAATAAACATATCAAACAAAACCATCTTAACTACCAGGATGCAGATCTAACAGATCAATAAACATATCAAACAAAACCAGTATACAATCCCAGAAAGGGCATGCCTTGGTGCCTTAGACCCTGTTGATATAGTGAGGATAACTCACCTCGAAATGCCGATCCGGACTGAAGAAACGAACTCCCGAACTGCTATCTCACCGGAAATCCCAAACTATCACATAATAAATACCAAGTCATTACAACATAACAATCTTGACTAAGGGGTCCACATAATCCATCATGTCCATTCTCTTTATTGGGCCAAGGCCCTATGCCAATTCCATAACCTTGAAAGTCCCTATGCAAAACCCATTCTTGGCCCAATTTACCAAATTTGGCCAAACTCCCTAATTGGGCCAAATTCCAAGATCCATTATCAATACTTGGCCCAAGTCATAATATTCATAAAGTCCAACAAAGGCCCAAATCCAACTAGTCGACAAACAGCCCAAAACCCGAAGCCCAAATGCCAAAGGCCCAACAAAGGACGTACGTGGGGTGTACTCCTCTGGTACGCAGGGCGTACTCGTCCTGATGTTGACCACCATCGGGGTGGTTTACCCAGTAAGCTGGGCGTACTCGTCCTGATGTTGACCAAAACCCTAATAAGTGCTTAATGTCTTAAGCACTTAAGCCCAAACTCCAGATCCATCGACCGAATGTTCCATAGGAGTATAAAGTCTCGAACTTTATCACTTTGGACGTCCAGAAAGTTCTTAACACATGGTCTTAATCCATTAAGACCTTCTTACTTCATGCATGAGACAAATCTAGCTATTGGGACAACATTTTTATCACTTAGGACCTCTTCTAAGGTCTAAAAGGACAACTCATTTCGTCCAAATCATAACATGTACCATTTTGGGACTTTTGGGACAAGAATGCTTCCATAAAGCTAAAATGACAAGATCTATCTCATACAAGTATAAAGTTCCAAGCTTTTTACCTTCTGGAGCTTCTAAATCACAAACCAACTTCAGATCTACAAGCTTGATCTTCTTCTCCAACTCCTTGATGCAACCCCTTCTTCTTAAAACACTCAAGGAACACTTAAAAAGCTCAAACACTCAAGGAAATGGCTAGGGTTTGGGGAAATTGACTCTAAGTAGTGGAGGCTGGGGTAAGGGAGGGTCTTGTGCTCATAATGTTGCTTATATAGTCCCCAAACCCTAAATATTAGGGTTTCCTTCTGCCATGAGTATGACCAGCGTACACAAGTGTACGCCCAACGTACTAGGGCGTGCCTAGTATGCTTGGCGTACCCTTATATACGCGCAGCGTACTCCTCCTGATCCCAAAAATTGCAATTTAGCCCTTAGACTTTCATGGCTTCACCCTTCTATCCCCATGAACTATAAATGACAAATCTTGGGATGTTACATAGGATCCATATTTGGCTTCATGATGTGTAAAGGGATGTCTCAAACATACCATAAACTTATTTAGGTAGGCAAATCCCTTTGTCAATTTCTATCACCACGAAATTCCTAGATCTTTGAGATTCATTGACTATCAATGGCATGTTAATCTCGGATTATGTTCATCTCAGATTCAATGACAGGGTCATCGCGGATCACGGAACAGATAGTGAATCAACCATACAAAATTGCATGGTCCCTGGCTCATGTTACGCTTGAGATTCGCGAGTTCCACATCATTCTCTACATATACTCTCAAATTGACGTGTCGGTTAACCACACGAGCTCCATCAACAAGTTATAAGGAGAATGTGCAACTTTTATGGATAACATAAGATTCACATTAAATAGATTGTGAATTAACCACGCAATGTCAATATTTAAAACATACGAGGGCGTATGTTGTAACTTTCTTATACGTATAATAGACACAATTATAATATATATAAATACAAGGGGTAAATTTAAAACACTTTAAATTTAGTTGTGTATTATTAATTCTAATTAATTGCGCGGACGCAATTTAACTATTAGTAAATCATGAGGGATTAATATTCAAATTTATAAATCTCTATTATAAATAATAATAAATATTCAAATTCAAATTTTCATATTTAAATAATATTTATCAATTTTCCAGATTTAAAACATTTTAAATTTGGTATTTATCCATAATTGATAAAACTTTTAATTTGAAAAATGGAAAAAAATTGAAACCCTAATTCTGCCGCGCTCACGTCATGAGCCTTATGCTCTCACGTCGTGAGCAGCGATTAGGTTTTAACACTTACGAAATTTTCAATTATTCTTCTTTCATTCAATTTCAAAAAAGTATTTACATAAAATATGGACCTAGGGTGAATGTAAACATGAACCAATAGATCTGATACCACTGTTGGGTTTTCTACGCATCAAATACACTCTAAACTAGGTAGCGGAAAAATCGAAACTACGATAAAACTAAGTGTAGATGCAACCTATGGATCTATGGTTTCATGCTAATTACATCTACCCTAGAAAACATAAAAACAAAGAAGAAAAACATACCTCTTATGTAGCCCTTGATCTCCATGCCTGAGATCTTGATCCCCCATCAAGTTGTTTGGATGAGAGGACCCAAACTAGAATCTCTCTAATGGTATCACACCCAATGACACCAAAGAGTGGAATAAAAATAACTAGGAGAAGGATCAATTTCACTAACCTAAAGAGGGTTAGAAATTGTCCTTATGGGAGGAGGAAGAAGGGTTGGCGGAACTTCAAGCCAAGGTGTAGGGAATAATGAAACCCTTAAGGCGCTATTTATAGCCTTGGATCCCTTCTTAGGGTTTGTACTCCTTCCCATGTGGGATGGGAGCATAACCACGAAATCTCACCCATTCCCCATGTGGGATGGAGTGATTTTCATTCAACCCTAATTCCATAAAGGTTCTTGAACATTCCTGATTAACCAACTATCGATTAATGAACATTCAACCCTTTAATTAAACTGTTAATTAATTCCCAAAACATATTTCCAATTAGTTTCTAATTAATTACTAACCATAATAATTAATTAACCAATTTCTATTTTATTTATTCTACTTAATTTGGGTCTTGATGGTAACCCAAAAGGACCCTGTTATTATTGGAAATATTACCAATAGTTTATGACCTTGGACACTATTCGAACATCGACAACCACCAAACTTTAGAGTCATTGTCGGGGAGTGGTTTATTTTTAATCAGTTTGTTTCTCTTTGCTCAGATATCATCGTACAAGTACTTTAGTGTACAATACATAAATTGAAAAAGAAGAAAGGCGTTTGGCAAAGGAAAGGAGAATAGAACATGGTCAAACTTCTAACCCTAACAAGGACCCAATGGTTGAAACTGCTTTCTCTAGTGACACCGAAACCAAAGTAGAACCCGATTCTAGTCTTAACTCTTGCCAAGAGATTCCCAAAACACCACCCATACAATAAAATCCACCCATCATACACCAATTTCCAATGGAGGAAGGAGAAGAAGCTCCAAGAAAATCTTAAGACAAATGATGAAAATCGATGTCACACAAACCCCAACCGATATTAATTACCCCATTTTGGAAGGAAGACTGAAATTGAAGTCAAGCTTAGTCGATCACCTTTCAACCTATTGTGGACTAGAGAATGAAGACCCACACAAACACTTGAAGATGCTCCACATCATTTGCACTAGCATGAAGCAACAAGGGTCAACCGATGACCAAATCAAGTTAAGGGCATTCCCCTTCTCATTGGTCGATAGAGCAAAAGATTGGCTATTTTATCTTCCACCAGGGTCGATCAACTCATGGATCGACGTGTCAAGAGCTTTCCTTGATAAGTTCTATCCCACCTCAAGAGTCTCAAGTCTTAGAAATGAGATTGATGGAATCCCTCAAGGTCAAAATGAGACTTTCCATGATCATTGGGAGAGGTTCAATAGCTTATGTTTGAGTTACCCAAAACACCAAATACCGGAACAACTTCTCATTCAACACTTTTATGAGGGTTTATTGCCAATGGAGAGAAGACTTATTGATGCCTCAAGTGGTGGAGATGTCTTTAGTACAACTCCGCAACAAACAAGACAACTCCTCAACAAACTATTTATACGGATCACAAGAGTCTGAGGTATCTGATGGATCAGCCAATCTTGAACAATAGGCAGCATAGATGGTTAGATGTAGTGAAATTAAGATTAAGACTGCAAGATTCTATGCCATCTTAGGAAGGCTAATGTGGTGGATGATGCCTTGAGTTGCAAGGCAACGAGTACACCCATTAGAGATTTATGTTTGAGGATGATTATTGTTTCACCACTATTAGACTTGATCAAGAAAGCTGAGGTTGACTTAGTGCGGAAGGTTTTGGGTTCTGGTTGCTGGTAGGGTTAGGCATACATTGCTGGAGGAAGCATACAAGTCTAAGTTTGTGATTCATATGGTTGCCACGAAGATATACATGGATTTGAGACTGAGCTACTGGTGGCCCTGCATGAAGAGGGAGATAACATGGTATGTTGAGAGTTGCTTGAATTATCGGAAAGTCAAGGGCGAACATCAAAGACCCCACGACAAGATGCATCCGTTACCCATTCCCATGCGGAAGTGGGAAGAGATCACCATGCACGAAGTTGCCAAGGATGGTGTAACACCGAAATTTTTCAAACCAGATTTTTTATTTTTAAACATAAAAATCGCATGTCATATTTCCCGAAAATGTCAAGTATCAACATTAATACAATTTATTTATCAAAATTTGTACATCACATAAACCAGGATCCTCCAAGACATATCTCCAATGCGAGTGTGTGTATGTACAATCAAGTCGGGGCCTTCCCGCGATCAACGGAACTACCTGAAACACATAACACATAACACGGTAAGCACGAAGCTTAGTGAGTTCCCCAAAATACCACACACAGCTCATTAGCCACTCTAGGCTATAACTCGATAAGACCCTCCGGTCAATGTGTCTCAGTGGGACCCTACGGTCCCAACTCAGTAAGCTCATAATAACAATACTCAACATAAATCACAAAGACATAATGCAGTATATCAAATACACAGATAATCACAATAAACAGCTCAATCACACAGGGTACCACTGAAGGCAAGTATAGTGAGAAGACTCACCTTGCAAGAAGTCAGCAAAACTCGAACTCAAATCACCGGTCTAGCCTCCGCCTAACATACACGACAATTATCCCTAATTAATCACGGCTCTCAAGAGGCTACACTAACTTACAGAAGGGCAAAAGACCATTTTACCCTTCAATGGCCCTAAATGTCCATAAATTGACCAAACCCTAAAAGTCAACGGCAGGGAGTACGCTGCGCGTACCAGCTCCTTACGCTAGGCGTACTCGGCTGTCATGCAGACATCGGGCATGATGACCCCTACGCTGTGCGTACTAGAATTACGCCCGGCGTACGCTCCAGTTTCACCCTTCTCACTTGTTTGGTCTTAAACATTTAAGATCTTGGCTCATATTTCAGATCTAGACTCTCTAATAGCTCTTAACCCATAAAGTCAAGGACTTTAAGCCTTTCCATGGCTGGAAGGGTCCCAAACACACAAAACACTCACCCTCTTATGACAAAAGCACATATCTCATGCATGACTTGATCCCAACGTCCAAGATAGGATTTTTATGACACTACACCACTGAATATACTCAAAGGGGGTGGATCATGGTCTCTGGAGTACAATATCACATAAAGTCTCCAACGTTTGGCACAAAACCCTAGAATACTCTACTAAGATGCAAAAAACCAATAGAGTGAGAAAGCTCTGAGCTTTATACCTCAAAATGAAGTTCCACACTAAGATAAGCTCAGGTCCAAGGCCTGAAATCCCACTCCTTCTTCTTCAAGACTCCTTCTTCACTCCAAAGAAACTCAAGAATGCTCCCAAGGCTCTCAAAGGCACTCACAAGCTCTAAGAACAAAAACTAGGGTTTAGGAGGGTTGGTGACTGAGAATGGTGGCCAGAAATGAGGCCATCATTTCCTTTTAATAGGGGTCTCATCCTAAATTAGGGTTTTCACTCTAAGCCTAGTACGCCCAGCGTACCCTCTGGTACGCCCAGCGTACTAGGTGGCTTCCGCGTCAAATGCACGCATATGAGTACGCTGAGCGTACACTCGTGTACGCTCCGCGTACTCATTCACCACCTTTTCTCATAAAGGGAATAAAATGGCCAATTACTCAAAAGACCAAGGGTTACGAGGTATACCTGGACTCGGGATGTTACAACTCTCCCCCACTAGGATCGGACTTCGCCCTCGAAGTCATGCTCCGAAAATAATTCGGGATATTGCTCTCGCATTTCCGACTCCGGCTCCCAAGTCGACTCGGACCCTCTACGATGTTGCCACTGCACCTGAACCAGGGGCACCTCTTTGTTCCTTAGAACCTTCACCTTCCAATCCAAAATCGCGATCGGCCTCTCGATGTAATTCAAGCTCGCATCCACCTGAGTGTCCTCTAGGGGTACCACTGCTGTCTCATCGGCTACACATTTCCTTAACTGGGACACATGGAAGGTGTTATGAATCTGACTCAAATCTACAGGTAGCTCCAACACGTATGCTACCCTACCCACTCTGGCGGTCACTCTGAAAGGACTGATGTACCGGGGCCCCAACTTGCCCCGCTTCCTGAATCGAATCACTCATTTCCATGGGGATACCTTCAAAGTACAAAATCTCCGACCTGGAACTCCAGGTCTGATCGTCGCCTGTATGCATAATCTTCTAGCGACTCTAGGCCGTCAGTAAACTCTGTCTGACCTGCTGAATCTGCTTAGTCGTCTTCAACACTATCTCAATGCCACCCATCACTCGCTGCCCTACCTCTCCCCACCAAATGGGAGTCCGACACCTGTTCCCAAAAAGAAGCTCAAAGGGAGGCATACCAATACTCGAATGCTGGCTGTTGTTGTAAGAAAACTCAGCCAAGGGCAAATAAGTGTCCCAACTTCCTCCAAATTCCATCACACATTCTCGCAGTATGTCCTCAAGCGTCTGAATTGTCCGCTCGCTCTGCTCGTCTGTCTGCGGATGGAATGCGGTGCTGAAGTGCAACCGTGTACCCAACTCCTCATGGAATTTCTTCCAGAACCTAGAAGTAAAGAGCACGTCTGGGTCTGACACTATCGAGGTCGGCACTCCATCCCGATCTACCACCTCCATCACATAAATCTCGACCAGTCTCTCCGCAGAAGAACTCTCACTAATAGCAAGGAAGTGGGCACTCTTCGTCAACCGGTCCACAATCACCCAAATCGCGTCAACCCCACGCATAGTTCTCGGTAACATGGTGAAAAATTCCATAGAAATCTGTTCCCACTTCCACTAGGGAATCTCCAGAGGCTGCAATGGACAATGTGGCCGCTGGTGCTCCGCCTTAACCCAGCGACAGGTCAAACACCTCTCTACAACCCATGCCACATCCCTCTTCATACAGGGCCACCAATAGTCTCTCTTCAGGTCCAAATACATCTTAGTGGCCCCTGGATGGATCGAGAATCTCGATCTATGCGCCTCCTCCATCAGAATACGGCGAGCTCCACCTGTATAGGGCACCCAAATCCGCCTGTGGAAGGTCATAAGTCCACGACTGTTCGTCACAAACTCGGACGCCTGCCCAACCACACGCTCTCTCTTGCGGTTCTCTGACTTCATAGCCTCCACCTGGGCCTCTCAGATGGTATCTAAGACTGGAGTCATCACTATCATCCTCATACACATATCTCGGATCGGAGCACTCTCTGCTCTGCGGCTCAAGGCATCGGCTACCACATTAGCCTTGCCGGGGTGGTATAAGATCTCACAGTCATAGTCTTTCACTACATCCAACCATCTCCTCTGTCTCATATTTAGATTGGGCTGATCCATCATATACCTCAGGCTCTTATGGTCTGTGTATATGGTACACTGGACACCATAAAGATAGTGGCGCCAAATCTTGAGGGCAAACACCATTGCCCCTAACTCCAAATCATGAGTGGGGTATCTTGTCTCATGAGGCTTCAGCTGCCTCGGCGCATATGCTATCACATGACCCCTCTGCATCAACACTGCACCCATCCCCGAAATGGACACATCACAGAAAACTACGAAGTCCTCCACTCCCTCTGCAAGAGCCAACACTGGAGCTTCGCACAATCTCTGGCGAAGAGTCTCGAATGATGTCTGCTGCTCAGGCCCCCAAACAAATGCAACGCCCTTCCGGGTCAATCCGGTGAGAGGAACCGCAATCTTAGAGAAATCCTTGATAAATCTCCGATAGTAGCCGGCCAATCCCAGAAAACTCCTGATCTCGGATGGGGATCTCGGCACCTCCCATTGCATGATTGCCTCAATCTTGGCCGGATCGACTAAAATCCCATTCTGATTAACGAGGTGTCCCAGGAACTGGACCTCTCGTAACCAAAAATCACACTTGGAGAATTTGGCATACAGCCTCTCCGACCTCAATACCCCAAGAACCTCGCGCAGATGCTCCTCATGCTGCTCCCTGGACCTCGAATACACCAAGATATCATTGATGAACACGATCACCGACCGGTCCAACATAGGCCTGCATACCCGGTTCATGAGATCCATGAACGCTGCCGGTGCGTTGGTGAGCCCGAAAGGCATCACCACAAACTCGTAATGCCCATAACGAGTCCTGAAGGCCGTCTTCTGAATATCCTCCTCTCGCACTCTCATCTGGTGATACCCAGATCTCAAGTCAATCTTGGAAAACCAAGATGCCCCCTGCAACTGATCGAACAAATCGTCGATCCTCGGAAGTGGATAACGGTTCTTAACCGTTAGCTTGTTCAACTCCTGGTAATCAAGGCACATCCGGTGTGAACCATCCTTTTTCCTGACAAAAAGGATCGGCGCTCCCCACGGCGAGCTACTCGGTCGAATAAATCCCTTTCGCAGCAGCTCCTGAAGCTGAGAGGATAACTCTTGCATCTCTGGCGGCGCAAGGCGATAAGGTGCCCTGGCGATTGGCGCCGCTCCCGGAACCAAATCAATCTGAAACTCCACTTGCCTCTCAGGAGGCACACTCGGTAACTCCTCGGGAAAAACATCAGGAAACTCGCACACTATCGGAACCTCGGAAATAGAACTCGGCCTCTCTGAAACAATTCGTGTATCCATCACGTACGCCAAGAAACCCATACAACCCTGATGTAAACTCTGCCTTGCCCTGGCAGCAGAGCAGAAGGCTGACCCGGATCTGGTACCCTCTCCATACACGGTAAGCACTCCCCCACCGGGGTCTCGTAAAGTCACCAACTGACGCTCGCAGTCGATCACTGCTCCAAAACGAATCAGCCAATCCATGCCCACAATGACACATACATCAACCATCGCAATCGGTACCAAGTCAATCAAGAAATCGGCACCAAAAATCTCCATTACACATCCTCGGAATACAATCAGTAGCAAAAAACCGCATGCTCATCGGCTATAGAAACCCTTAAAGGTCGACTCAACTCCTCGCATCGGATACTGATGTGACGACTAAAAGCTAAAGACACGAAGGATCGACTCGCACCAGAATCAAATAACAGTAAAGCAGGTACAGAATTCACAAGAAATGTACCTAGATATAGCACAGAATAAGCACAATAAATCTCATAAAAACCATAAAGGAATACGTACCTGCCACGACATCAGGTGTTGCGCGGACCTCCTCCGCTGTCAGCTGAAAAGCTCTCCCAAGAGCCTTCGGAGCCTCGGTCTTCACTGGTCGAACATCAGTAGCACGCAAAGCAGCAGGAGCGGAACCATGAGCTGATCCTTGAACAAGCTGAGAGCACTCGACCTTCCGATGGCTGGTCTGATTGTAGTGAAAGCAAACTGCAAATCCCTTGGGGCAATCCTTCGCCATATGCCCCTCCTTGCCACACTTGTAGCAAATCTCCGCTCTACAAGATCCCTCATGACTCTTTCCGCACTTCCCACAAGTGCGGCCCTTCTGGCCTCCTGATATCGAATCGGCGGGTTTAGCCCGCTTGGCTGCTGGCTACGACTGTACCGGCCGCCGGTCTTTTCCCTGAGACTTCGCATCCTCCCTAGCCTGGGTTTTCAACTCGATCTCCTTCCTCCTGGCATTTGCCTGAAGCTCCGCAAATGTCCGATAAGATGAGTTCGCCACGAACTCTCGAATATCCCTACTCAGAATGCTCAAATAACGGCTCATGCGTGCCTGCTTAGTCAACACATGCTCAGGTCAGAACAACGCCCTCTCGTGAAACATCCGAGTAATCACAATCACGGACTCCGTCTTCTGTATGAGAGACAGAAACTCCTGGGCTAACCGTTCCCTCTCCACCAGGAGAACATACTCATCACGGAATATCATCACAAACCTCTCCCAAGTCAATGTAGTATGCTCTGCAGGAGTAAAGCTGGTTGTCGCAAATTTCCACTAGTCATTCGCTCCCAAGCGAAGCTGGTTCAGCGCGAACCGCACCCTCAAATGCTCTGGGCATGAACAGGTATAGAAACATCCCTTGATGTCAGAGATTCATCTCATCGCAACAATCGGATCCTGAGTCCCATCAAACTCTGGTGGCTTCATGTTGCTGAACTCCCGATACAGCAACGAGTCACCGCCCTGCGGCCTGGCAACAGTGACAACTGTGGTGGCTACTGCAACAGCCGCCTCCGAAACAGCAGCATATCACTCATCAAACGTCTCGATCAGAGTGGTCTTAATAGACCCAAACATCTCTGGAATAACCTCCCGAATGGTTGTGGCCACCTCATCATGAATCATCATGCAAATCTCGTCATCGCTAACTCCACTGCTCTCTGGGGTGTGGCGTGTAGCTACCATGATGTCTCTAAAACACAACACAAAATCATCAGAGACTCGCTCGAGTATACTCACACTCGATCACTTGCTCCTTAGCATCCTATGGATTCGTACTTAGGCTGCCTGCAGATCTGGTGCTTTTAGTAGTACGGGCCCAATACTACCTTCCACACCAAGTCCGTAGTCACCCGAAGTCCTCCTCCTAGAATTCTAATTCACAAATACTCTATATCTCACAACTCATAGACTACCCTCTCGGAAGACTCCTCTCACGATCATCTAGGTATCTCCTCCTAGATTATCTCTCGACTCAAAACTCAACACATACTTAGAGCAAATAGCAGATAACACTGATCAAGAACATCTCCTAGGCTAAGGCATCACAAATCAGGCAACTCTAGCCCTAGAATATGAAATACCTAGCCTAATTTATATCATGCAACCCTAACAGAATATTTCGAAATATCTCATAACACAAAGTAAGGGTATCTTGAGAAATCACCGTCCGGGCTCTGGCTGTTTGTACACACCGCTCCAACTCGTTTTCTCTTAAAGTTCTTTCTCGTTTTAGAAAAATAATTTCTTTTAAAAGTTTTACTCAAATCCTCAGTTTGAGTCCAAACACACCCGGAGGTGCATCCGAATCCCTCAAACCAAGGCTCTGATACCAACTTGTACCACCGAAATTTTTCTAACCAGATTTTTCATTTTTAAACATAAAAATTGCATGTCATATTTCCCAAAAATCTCAAGTATCAACATTTATACAATTTATTTATCAAAATTTGTTCATCACATAAACCAGGATCCTCCAAGACATATCTCCAATGCGAGTGTGTGTGTACAATTAAGTCGGGGCCTTCCCGCGATCATTGGAACTACCTGAAACACATAACACATAACACGGTAAGCACGAAGCTAAGTGAGTTCCCTAAAATACCACACACAGCTCATTAGCCACTCTAGGCTATAACTCGATAAGACCCTCCGGTCAATGTGTCTCAGTGGGACCCTGCGGTCCCAACTCAGAAAGCTCATAATAACAATACTCAGCATAAATCACAAAGACATAATGCAGTATATCAAATACACAGATAATCACAATAAACAGCTCAATCACACAGGGTACCACTCAAGGCAAGTATAGTGAGAAGACTCACCTTGCAAGAAGTCAGCAAAACTCGAACTCAAATCACCGGTCTAGCCTCCGCCTAACATACACGACAATTATCCCTAATTAATCACAGTTCTCAAGAGGCTACACTACCTCACAGAAGGGCAAAAGACCATTTTACCCCTCAATGGCCCTAAATGTCCATAAATTGACCAAACCCTAAAAGTCAACAAAAGTCAACGGCAGGGAGTACGCCGCACGTACCAGCTCTTTACACTGGGCGTACTCGGCTGTCATGCAGACATCGGGGATGCGCGACCCCTACGTTCCGCGTACTGGAATTACGCCCAGCGTACGCTCTAGTTTCACCCTTCTCACTTGTTTGGTCCTAAACAGTTAACACCTTGGCTCATATTTCAGATCTAGACTCTCTAATAGCTCTTAACCCATAAAGTCAGGGACTTTAAGCCTTTGCATGGCTGGAAGGGTCCCAAACACACAAAACACTCACCCTCTTATGACAAAAAGCACATATCTCATGCATGGCTTGATCCCAACGTCCAAGATACGATTTTTATGACACTACACCACTGAATATACTCAAAGGGGGTGGATCATGGTCTCTGGAGTACAATATCACATAAAGTCTCCAAGTTTTGGGACAAAACCCTAGAATACTCTACTAAGATGCAAAAAAACCAAAAGAGGGAGAAAGCTATGAGCTTTATACCTCAAAATGAAGCTCCACACTAAGATAAGCTCAGATCCAAGGCCTGAAATCCCACTCCTTCTTCAAGACTCCTTTTTCACTCCAAAGAAACTCAAGAATGCTCCTAAGGCTCTCAAAGGCACTCACAAGCTCTAAGAACGAAAACTAGGGTTTAGGAGGGTTGGTGACTGAGAATGGTGGCCAGAAATGAGGCCATCATTTCCTTTAAATAGGGGTCTCATCCTAAATTAGGGTTTTCACTCTGAGCCTAGTACGCCCAGCATACTAGGTGGCTTCCGCGTCAAATGCACGCATATTAGTACGATGAGCGTACACTCGCGTACGCCCCGCGTACTCATTTACCACCTTTTCTCATAAAGGGACTAAAATGGCCAACTACTCAAAAGACCAAGGGTTATGAGGTATACCTGGACTCGGGATTTTACAGATGGCATGTGAGGTTGATTCTATCTAGGTCATTGTTGATAGATTGACCAAGAGTGCTCATTTTCTCCATATTGCTGAGAGCATTTCCGCCAAGAAGTTGGTTGGCGTCTACATCAGGGAGGTGGTCGCTCGTCATGGAGTTCCTGTTTCATAGGTCTCTGACCGTGATGTCCGTTTAACCTGTAGGTTCTAGAGGAAGTTTCATGAGGAGTTGGGTACTCAGCTGTATTTCAGCACAACATATCACCCCCAGACCAACAGTCATAATGAGCGAACTATTTAGATGCTCGAGGATATGCTCAAGGCATGTGTGCTAGATTTTGGTGGGAGTTAGGACACTTGCCTACCATTGGTCGAGTTCTTCTACAACAGCAATTATCATGTCAGTATTGATCGACCTCCCTTTGATATGCTTTACGAGAGGAAATGTCAGACCCCGATTTATTGGGGAAAGGTCGGGCATCGAGTTATGGGGAGTATTGAGGTAGTGCTTAAGACTTCTGAGTTGATACAGCAGGTGTGCGATCAATTGCAGATTGCATAGGGTCGCCATAAGTGTTATGATTATTGGTGACATTTGGACTTTGAGTTCCAGGTTGGAGACCTTGTACTTCTAAAGGTGTCACCTTGGAAGGGTATCATCCGGTTCAGGAAGCAGGGCAAGTTGGGCCCAGATTTATTGGTCCTTTTAGAGTTATCGTTGGGGTGGGTAAGGTTGCATACTAGTTGGATTTACCTATCGAGCTCAGCCATATCCACAACACTTTCCATGTTTCTCAGTTGCAGAAGTATGTAGCCGATGAATCCGCAATAGTACCATTGGATTATATTTAGGTTGATGAGCGCCTGAATTATGTACAGAAAGCAACTGAGATCCTCTACATGAAGACAAAGACCTTGAGCAAGAAGGTGGTAGGCTCGGTGAATGTGTAATGGCAGCACCGGAAGGGTTCTGAGTGGACATGGGAACCCGATGAGGAGACGAGGAGCATTATCCCAAGTTGTTTGTGGTAGTGGACTTCGGGGACGAAGTCTGATTCAAGTGGGGAGATTTGTAACATCCAGATCCTTGAGGTATGGAATTTTAAGTAAAATATGAGTTTTTAGTGGGTCACGACGTGAGGGAGGCATCATCACGATGTAACATGACTGCAAGAGACGCGAGTCTCATTTAAGTGTCACGACGTGACACCTGATTAGGGACAAACCCTAATTTACGGACTTAGACCTTATTTAATGGAAGTGAGAGGCTAGGTTTTCCTCCATCCTCAGCCTTCATCAACTCCTAAATCCCTCGTGAAGAAACCTTAACCCCCTCCACCATTTTTGAGCTCATCTTGGTGTTTTAGGTACATTTTGAAGGAAGAAAGAGGCTTTGGTGGATTTTTGACCATCTTGGCAAGTTTTGAGACCTCCTTTGGGTATCTTTGGAGCTTTGTAAGTGTTTAAGATCCAAACTAAATTGTTCTAGGTTGCTAGATCTAAGGTTTTACTCCCATTTTCTTCAAGTATTAGTTAGTTGAAATGGTAGGATTCCATAAAGTTAACAACTTTATGGATCCTTGAGGTCCCTTAAGTGTTATATGCTTTGGATCTAGAATTTCGTATAGTTTTAAATCCATGCATTGGATTTTGGTCCTATTTTCACCATTTTGGTTCATCTTGAGTTCAATACATGCAGTGGACATGCATATCCATAAAGCACCGATCTTTAGAAGGTTTTTGGGGGTAAGAAAGTCCTATGAGAAGTTAGGATGAATTTCTTGATGGACAAGGGGCTTAATGCATTAAGCTGCCTCAGGGGGATTCTCACGATATGACCACATGGGTGTCACGAAGTGACAACAAATTTGAGCGAAACTGAGTTGGATCGTGACCGATTTTGTGATTAGGCCGAGTTTGCTTTCCACGACGTGACCAAGGGCTAGTCACGACGTGAGGGTCAGGTGATGGAGAAGTTGACTATTAACTTTGAATCTGAATGTTGACTTGTTGACCTGGGTTAACTTTGGGTTAATTTACTAGTTCTAGATTATAGACTAAGGTGAGACCTGGTTTGATTTGATAGGTGAGTTGTAGGACCTGTTTCATGGCATTGAGCTATGGGTTGTCTAACTTCGTGAGAAAGGTGAGTCTTCTCAATACACTATGTAGGATGCTTTGTGACTCTTGCATTGTATGCTGGGCGGGGCTTGTTTGTATGTTGGGTTAGGCTCGTTTGTATGTTGGGTTGGGCCCGTTTGTATGATGGGATGAGCTCGTGTGTAGTTTGGGCAGCGCCCATTATGATCGGCGGGGCAGGTATGAGGGTGGGGTCCGATGTTATGTATGGTATGTGGTATTTTGGTGAACTTACAAAGCTTTGTGCATATCGTTTATGGTTTAAATATTTTAGGTACTTTCAGTTCCAATGGGAAGGGGCCGACTTGACTGCACACACCCCCTGATGGCTTTTCTGCATTGATTATTATTATATTCTGATGTTTGAGAGATACCTTTTTATTATGATTTGTTTGAACAATGCTTGTATGGTTTTTGATGGTTTGAAAAATGAAAATTTTTATCGATATATTTTGGGATGTTACATTTGTGGTTATGAGACTCTCTTTCCCTCTCTTCTTTCTTGCAATTTAGTGCATGAACTAAGTGCTTCAAATATTTGTGCAGCTTAGAGTTCCAAGCCCTTGGTGCTTGGCGCAAGCCATACAAGGTTTTTGATAGTTTGTAGACTTTCCTTGGCTGATTTTTCTTCACAAATCCTTCTGGTTGCGAGACGTAGACTTCCTCCTTTAAATCACCATATAAAAACGCCGACTTTACATCAAGATGATGTACTTTCCAACCAGATTTTGCTGATAAAGCTAATATGATGCGTATAGTTTCAATTCGAGCAACCGGAGCGAATATCTCATCGAAATCAATTCCGGGTTTTTGTACATAACCCTTGGCAACTAGCCAAGCTTTGTGCTTTATTATATTACCATTTTTATCTCTTTTGAGTTTGAAGATCCACTTCAGACCAATGGTTTTTCTCCCTGGTGGTAATTCTACTAGGTTCCAATTCTTGTTTCTTTCAATCGCATCTAATTCAACTTTCATAGCTTCTACCCATTCTTTTTTCATACTTGCATCAGAATATGTCTTGGGTTCCTCAATATCTTCGATTAGAAGTAATTGCTCGCAATCTTGATAAATATCATGAAGTGTTCGATACCTTAACGCGCTATCACTTGTTGAGTCTTCGCTACCTGTATTTGAGCTTGTCGAACTTTCTGGAGTAGTGGTGGAAACTTGAGGACTTAATTGAGTTGGCTCGCTCCATACCTGATTATCTTCTTCGTAACCTCCTAAGTCAGAATTTTCATCTTCCGTCATGTCACTTATAGTGAACCTATCAAACGTTAAACTTACACCTGGAATGGGTTTTATTTTTACTGCTTTTTCCCATGTCCACTTTGCTTCTTCATCAAATTTTACGTCCCTGCTAACACGAATCGTCCCTGTATCTAGATCAAGAAGTCGATAAGCTTTTGATCCTTTTTCAATGCCTAGATGAACCATCTTGCTGCTTCTATCTTCAAGTTTCTTTAGGTGTGTGTTTGGTGTTCTCACATAAGCAATGCAGCCAAAAACTCTCAAGTGCTCAACTTGTGGTTTTCTTCCTGTCCACATCTCGTATGGGGTGGAATCTTTAAGAGCTTTTGTACTCAATCTGTTAAGAATGTAGACGGCATGACACACGGCTTCTCCCTACAATACTTCAGGTACATCCATGCTTCTCAGATTGTTACGTGTCATCTCAATTATAGTGCGATTTCGTCTCTCCACAACCCCGTTCTGTTGTGGAGAATATGGTGCTGTGTAATGTCGATTAAGACCCGTTTCTTTAAAATATGAGGTGAATTCACTTGAGAGGAATTCCCCCCCCCCCCCCACGATCAGTTCGTAATGTCTTTATTTTCTCTCCAACTTCTGTTTCCACCTTTTTTTGAAATTCTTTAAAAAACTTTAGGGCTTCATATTTAGCTTTTAGAAGGTAAATCCACATTACCCTGGTGTAATCATCAACCAATAGGAGCAAATATTTATTTTCGGCTGGTGTGGGTGGAGTGATAGGACCACATAGGTCACCATACACGAGCTCTAGCCTTTTTGAAGCTCTAAACATTGTACTTGTTGGGTAGGGGTTTCGAGTTTGCTTCCCTATCAAGCAGCCTTCACATAAACGTGTGGGGAAGTTTATTTTTTGCAAACCAACAACCAAGTTCTTGTCTAACATTTGCTTGAGTGTGGTGAAGCTCACGTGTTCCATACGAGAATGCCAACGCCATGTCTGATCGGTAGCTTCTCCAAGTAGACATTGAGACTCAATTTCATTTAAGATTATCTTATAGAGTCTATTTTCATATTGCTTTACCTTCATGAGCAGTCGGTTCTTTTCATCGTGGATTCAAAGGAATAAGTCGTGCATATATATTTGATCCCCTTTTTCCGCTAATTGTCCCAAACTGATGATGTTACTACATAACCTTGGTATGTAGTAAACACTTTGAAGCACTCGATGTTCTCCATTCTTACATTGAAATACGATAGAACCTTTGCCTTCAATTCGTACTTTGGAACCATCTCCAAACTTGACATAGCCTTGAATCGAGCTATTCAGATCGCGAAACTTGGTTTTATCCCCGGTCATATGGTTACTTGCTCCATTGTCAAGATACCAAATCTTTGACTGATTGTTGTTGCTGCCAAGTGGTGTCAATTTTGGATTGACTTTTTCTTCATTCAAGAACACTTCCTCAGTTGTCTTGATCTCATGCATTGCTGCCAAGAGAAGGGCTGGTTCGTTATCAATTGGACCTTGAACCATATTAGCTTCTTGATTTCTTTCTTTCCGTGGATTTTTACATTCTGCTGCATAATGCCCGAATTCTTGACAATTATAGCACTGGATTTTGCTCTTGTCTCGATTGTCATTCGTGCCACGAGTATTCTCTCGTTGCTGATTATTACTACCTCTTCCTTGGCCTCCACGGTATCCACCACCTCTACCTCCTCCTCTACCTCGACCTCTTCCACGGCCTCGATAATTGTTTGAGTTTCCTTGGTTGTTTTTGTTAGAGGAGTGTGACTGATCATGGCTTTGTTTCTTTCTTCTTTTGGTCCATTCTTGATGGGTAAGTAGAAGCTTTTTTTTCTTCAACTTCAACATGCCCACGGATTCTCTCCTCATGAGCTTTCAGTCGCCCTACAACTTCTTCAAAAGACATAGTATCCAGATCTGCGAATTGCTCAATGGTTGAAGCAATTTGCACAAACCGAGACGACACTGCTCTTAGCATCTTCTTCACCACGTAAGCTTCTTTCATATTGTATCCTAAGGCTCGAATGTTGTTGACTATGTTGCTTAACATTCCAGAAAAGTCATCAACTGTCTCCGACTCCTTCATGGTTAACACCTCAAATTCTGCTTTGAGTGTTTGTACTTTTGCTGTTCTTACGCGATCAGCACCCATGTAGAGAGTCTTGAGCGTATCCCAAGCTTCTTTTGTTGATTCCTTCTCTGCCAAAGATAGTAGAATTTCATCTGGTACTGCTTGGACATGATGGCCATCGCAAGCCTATCCTTCTTTACACTAACCTGATTCTGTGGGTTTTTTGGTTCGATGGCTTCCCACACTTATTGAGTCTGCATTGCTATCTTCATCTTTATGGCCCAGACAACATAATTGCTCCTGGTCAACAACGGATATTGGAGAGAGAATGAGCCATCTTTCTTTTGTCCTTCCATGTTAGGGTTGTTATCAATGAGATTTTTTTCGAGCTCTGATCCCAAGTGTAAGGTATCTACCTGAGACCTTGCTGCAACCTTGTTGCCTAATAACATAAAACAAGACAGAACAGAAAGGAAGAAAAGAAAAAAAAACTGCACAGCAACAACAACAACAGACGAAGATGATAACATGGGAAGGAAAACGGAAGACTTTTTCTTGCTCAACAAGAGTTTTTAATGCCAGAGAAAAACTAAAACAAACCTGAAACAATACCCTTATTTATACTAAAAATACGGTATCCTAAACTAACTCAAACACGGCTACAAGGAAAGTTTCCATATAAAATTCACAAAATGCCCCTGAGGGCCAATTCCTGAATTACGCCAACAAACACAAACCATCAGCTTCAATTCATCCCACCACTGACTCCGCCTCACCCCATTTCCTCCCTTTCTGCCATGCACCACAATCCGATCAGACACCCCTACCCTGCTCCCGACAAGCTATACCACCCTCCGATTCACAAAACCAAATTCCAACTCTTAACATGCCGGTAAATTCCATTTATCCCACCTTAATTTCTGTGTGAAAACTCCTCTCATCGCCTTTTCGACGGAGAACACCAGCTGGTTTCTCTCACTTGCACCACCTGCACCAACTGAAACCTCTCTCTCTCTCTCTCTCTCTCTATATATATATATATATATATATATATATATATATATATATATATATATATATATATATATATATAGAGAGAGAGAGAGAGAAAAAAAAAAAAAAAAGAAGAAGAAGAAGAAATCCCTAACTTACACTTCGGCTCATGTTATTCCAAATCGCTTGCTAGATTAATGTTTTAATCCTACATTATTTTTTTCAATTCATGCAGGTCTGAGTCTCACCGGAGCATCAGATTGAGTTACAACAAAGCTTTTTGGGGTCAGGTACAATTGCATGCTTCCGATTCCATACTCGATCTTAGATTAACTTTGATTGGCATTATAGGAATTTTGAGTTTTTGTATCTAATTTATTGTTGTCGATCGGACTTTTGGAGCTGAAATTATATATGAATTTCCACTTAAAACATGTACAGAAACTTTGATTGATGTCATTACCCACAAATAACAGTCGAGATCAACAAATAGACAATGCAATTGGGATAATATCATATCATCTTATATGGAAATTAAAACTGCAGCAACGACTTTCCAGAATAACCCTGTAAAACGATCATCGATCTATGTTCTCTTGTTTAGTTGAAAATAATACAATTAGTTCATTTGTTATTTTCTACAAGTTACAACTAGCCCCTTCCAGTTTAGAAAACGACTCCTTTAACTTTTTGTTCGAGATACAATCATCTTTTCCTTGTTTCACTCAAACCGCAAACAAACTTCATCAACAATTTTCACCGTAATTACCTTAGCCAAATTGACTAAATACTTGAAGATTTCAGCAATATTGTTACATATTCACAGCTGTATTTAATATTTTCTTGGTTAACCAAAGTTGACTTTAGTTGACTGTGTTTAATTTAGTTTGTTGAATAGCAGGATGGATTTTCAGTATGCTTCGGTGATTTTTTCACTAAGCATAGCGTACAGTATGGTTGCGTGTCTGGTACTATTCCCAGGAGGGATTGAAACCATTGGGGAGATAGATGGCGATAGAGTGTTCATGTTTGCGGAGTTGATAGCTATTTGTATCTCCATGATTGTATATGCTGTTGCACTGAGTGTGGGACCTATACTCTGGAGAAAGATCGAGGTGCATGCAAGGAATGCCATGCTTATTGCAGCTGCTGCTATGGCGATAGCTGTTCATATGGTTATTCTTAGGAAGATAGGGGGCGACTACTGGTTGAGGCTTTATGCTAATGCGACGTTCACTGTGTTGGCGACTCTCGCTTGTGGTTTCATCTTCTTTGTGACAAGTAGAGACTCTGTTGGTAGCGTCGGTTATTTTCAGTAAACAATGAACTCATGATTCTCCATCTGTTGGATGGTTTTGAATGATGTCGACTCTTCTATTATATTACTATTGAATATGAATATTATTAGTTTGGATATGTGACCAAATTAGTCTTTTATTCTGTTTAAGTTTTAGGCAATGTTTTTTTTTTTTTTTTTTTGAAAGAGAAAAGAAATATTTTTTTGAAAGAGAAAATGAAACAAATAGAAGTTTTAGGCAATGTTATGGAATCAACAAGCCAGCTTTTTATTTTCTTCCATTTTAGTCGACCAATTACCAAGAAGACCTAGTTTACCAAAGTTATGGATAGCTATTTTTATGTTCCCTGCTAAAAGTTAGTAGAATATAATACGGATGTTGAATTCTAATCTATATTGTTAGTTGTTGAATTCTAATCGTACTTGGTTTAAAAAATGCTTTTAATTTTGTTCTTAGGCAATATATGTAGTCACCTGGTTGTCTCAAATAGATAACCGTTTTTTTTTTTTTTGCCTATAGAAGTGGTATGTTATGGCGGTAAGATATGAGAATCTCAGTCATAAAAGTTAGGACATCGCTTATATTACTTTGTGGGCGCTATTAGTCGGTATATAAATATGGATGGAGGTTAATGTCATTAACATGCAATAAGCCATTCAAAATTTTATGCAATCTATCTCGTCTATTTGTTTATTTTAAAGTCATTAGATTAATTTGTACTTTAATTAGTCAAAATGATAGTTTAGTAAATGGTTAATTGTGTAGTTACCTTCCTTAATTTAATATTTATGCTAAAACATCATTGTTATTATTTTATTTTATTAATGTTTAGGCGTAAATTTTATATATATATTTTTTAATATATCAAAATTCATAATCATTTCTTTTGTAAAAGAGATAAGGGTTTGAAATTCAAAAAAACAAATTCTCGTTTACATTCGGCATGTTCTTCCAAATCCCTTGCAATATTAGTGTTTTAATCCTACATCTTTTTTTCAATTTCATAGGTTTGAGTCTCACTAGAGCGTCACATTAGATTATAACAAAGTTTTTAGCCATCAAAAAATTAAATCCATATAAAGTTTTATTCTTTTTGTTCTAGATTTTTGGCTTAACTTTCATTGATGTTTGAGAATTGCGTGAGTTTCTGTATAAAATTCACAAAAAAATTGATTGTTGTGGGACTTTAGGAGCACACACATTACACTCATATCCGTTGAAATTATATTGTTAATCTTAGTTACCATGTCACAACCCTATGTGGTAGAGGATTGATTGTTCCTCAGTGAACTTCAATCGGGGCCTCTTGATGAATCATTTAGAACTATATATCCTCCTTAATGGCTTCCACTTCATCGTAAGCAGATTCATTTTCGACATCTTTTTCTCGTTGAAATTTCTCCACATGTTGATGAAAAACCCTTCGGAATTGACCTTTGGAAATTGGCTTCTAGGTGTCACCATTTTCTATAAAAGAAATATCAACCTAATCTTTGATACCAATTCATGTGAAATTATATATGAAAATGATAACACACCTAAAAATATAAAACCAACTATGCACTACTTAAAACAAAGAACTCGAACATAAACAGTTAGTAATTGGATTGATTATGATCCACGATGAAAATCTATAAAGGCAGAATCACCATAATTAACGATAAATGAACTTTGATGAGAGTCTGTAAAGATTTTGAGAAATCGGGACTAACGATAAATATTTTGGATAAGTCCTCACTACCCGGATTCATATAGACAGGGCCACTAGAATCAAGGATAAAGGGAACCACCGGGATCTAGGATCCATAAAGGTAACAAAGATTTCATAAAAGAGTAAACACTTAGTTTTTCATATCATTTTACTAGGTCAATTACAATGGAGAAGGTCATCAATTTATGGAAGAGAAATCCTACGACTAAAAAGGAAATTAAATAAAAGATAAGATCTTCTATAATAGCAAATCTCATAAAATCTTGAAAAGTGACTACACAAAATCTGTAACAAAGATATGGTTTATCTTCCATATACTTAATACTTATTCCCGAAATGAGTTGGTAATTTTTATTAAGAAACGAAAAATCATCATACTAATATAATACCATATAAAAAGAACCATATAAAAAGAACTCGACACAACTACTAGATTCTGGTTATTCTAGAAGGAGGATGTGTTGGCCTAGGAAGGTTGGGTTTTGGAACTTCACAAAGATCTTCAGTTGCATTTTTTTTATAACGAGGATGATTGGAAGGGGTTGTTGAGAAAAGTTAGCATAGGACTGTTGTCTCTAGAGACTATGGAAGATCATGCTCCGTAAGGCTCATAATCTTCGAATACAGGGCCTTCAGATTAAGGGACCCCATATAAAATGTTTTGGATATAAGGTAATATAAAGTGGTTGATACGATAGGTAAGAAGCTTTAGAAAGCCTCAAATAACATGGTGTTTCAGAGTAATAAGGCTTCAGATGGTTGAATTTTGCTTCAAGTCAAAAAGGTTCTCCAGAACGATAGTCCTTGGAAAAAGGTTTTCGAGATGGAAATCCTTGGACAAGTGTTGCTAAGGAGACATGTCCAAGGTGTTCCTCCTGAAAACGTATACTTTGAACTAGAAGGGGGGGGGGTTGATTTGTTTGTTGATGCAACGGTGGTATAGAAACTATTTATATTTTTTTGTGTTAAATATATAAAAATGCGATAAATATGGGGTGAGGTAGAGTTGATGGAAAATATTCCATCAGTATGGCTTTAGGACTATTTTGTAATGATTATTACATGTTAGGTACATTTATATTGTGTACCATAATAACTTTCATCATGACATATCAGATCCCTAGACTTAAATATTTGTAATATGATGAATATGAAAATTGTTTGTAACTTGACGGACTATATTTGTATGGTTCCAAATCGCTTACCTATAAGTTGTAACTAATGAATTAATGCGATTGTGCATATAAACAATCAGGGGAAATAAAGAGCACTTCATTTATGTTCTAACCCCTTCATAACACCATGATCATTTGTATCAAGGCATCAACTCAACACACTCCATCAAGCAATCAGAGAGGCAACATTACCGGAAGAAAGGGATTACTAAGATGGCATCATCTTCTTCTTCAAGGCTTACACTTCCAAGTAAGCTAAGTTGTTTTCTTAAATGATCCTGATTATTTTACAAGAGTTATATGTGAGTTGTATGAGTTGGTAGAGTTTAAAGGGAAGGTTGTATGATGTAACAATCCATTAAACTTCTATAGATTTGTATGTATTAAATTGCCCTTATATATGGTGATGCAACAGTGGTATAGAAATTAATTTTATTTATTTTGTATAGATATATAAAAAATGCGATAAATATGCTATATATGGAGCTCGGTAGACAAGAATGTTGAAGATGATAATTAATCATTGGATGTTGCAGGAAGGTAAGGTGAAGGTTATATCGAGCTTGGCCTAGGAGGGAGGAGCGGAGGGGGAAGTTAGGCGAATGATCAGGACCCATAGATGGCTTAGGGGGCCCTACTATAATTTATGTATTATATATATATATATATATATATATATATATATATATATATATATATATATATATATATATATATATATATATATATATTGGAATTGATTATTAAAAAACCTATGCAATTGTTGACTAGTTTGGAAATTCCCAAGGATTGTTTAATGCCAGTTCAAACAATTTACATAAAATGTATTGAGATAGTGCACAATAGTTAGAATTTATAACGCTCTCGAGATAGGGCTATATGATTAAAGAATAATAGGATAATTATTCTTCACAGCGAAAAAAATGTGTTTTTAATGGAAGATTATTTAGGGAAAATAATCTAAATAAAAGTCGTAATATTCGTAAAAGCAAATTTGAGCAAAAAGGGAACATCCAAAAGCTGACTTTAAAAGGGGAAGTTATGATTTTTCTCAAGTTTCAGCATAGCTGTGTTAGCACAGAAACCGAAATTCAAATTGGTCGATTGTTAGGAAAAACAATCTAAACGAGAGTCGAAGATCTCGTCAATACCTGTCCGTCGATATAAAGACAATCGACAACGGATGTCGTATGGAAGAGTTATGATTTTGACACGGACTTTAGCAATCTAAGCCCGTTAAAAATATAACTTTAAAAATAAAGTGAGAATTAGCTGACGGAGTCTAAAAGAAGGTTGTAGATCTCATCGATAGCTATGTGTGGATATAAAGAACGTTGAAAACAGAGTTCGTATGAAGAAGATACAAATTTTTAAGTTTTCTGAGAAGCGCCACGAGTAGGTGGGTTGCACGGCACGCACCTTCTAGAAGGTGGGGCATGGATTAGCATATTTGCAATACGTGGCAGAAAACGGGAGGAAAACGTCTCAAGGGTGCAGGGCGCGCATAGTTTGGGCACAACGCGTAGGTCCAATTTTGGCCCTATAAATAGCCAACCCCCCTCATTTGTTTTCCACACTTCCCATTCTTCTCTTTCTCGATTACATTTGATTCTAGCCCCATTTTCCCATAGTTTTAAGTATCTGGAGAACCCCTATGGCCCTTAACAGCCCAACATCTAGTAGCTAGCAGGCCGGATATCTGCCAGCATAATTTCTGGACTTTTGTCTAGGAAATCCATGTAAGTTAAATTACACTCAACATTATTTTTGTGTAATTTATATTTATAGTCATAGTCGTCATTATGAACTTATAAATAAGATTTATCAATAATTTCATGTCAAAATACTAATTGATCTACTAACGGAAGAGGTGTCTAGAATGGTCATGTTGGCTTAGTTGTTGGATTTAGAAAAGTTATATACTGAAATAACCATGCATCCCAACTGTCCTTCCTTGGTGATCCTTATTTGATAGTTCTTGACGTAGACATTTGGATTAGTGATGAATCTAGAATATAATAATTATAATCACCAAGATTACGAAACTAGACTAAGGCTTAGTACTGTATGCGTCTAGGTCTTTTGAAAGTATGAAGCGAAGCGCTGCCAAAATAGTAGGTCATCTACTTTTATCAAGTGAGTAGATAATTATTTTCATGTTACACATAGATACGAAGTATTTAGATAATTGAATGTTATATGTGCTTATGCCAAGATGTTATGTGTTAGATGAAATATTATAAAGATCGTTCTTATATGATATATACCGTATATGTATTTTATAAATATAATACATTTGGGTAATGAAAGGTAGTGAAAGATGTCATAGTATGATGGAAGATGTAGGCAAATATAGGATGCCACAACTTTAGGAATGGTACAAGTGTACTGCCAATGTAGTCACTCAGCAGAATATAGGTGACAACCACCAGACTAATTGAGGACAGTCCTGTGGAACACATGCAGTGATGAACTTCATGCCTATTAGATGAACACATGCAGCGATGGACTTTGTGTCTATTAGATGAACACAGACAGCGATTAACTTTGTGCCTATTAGATGAACACAGGAAGCGATGGACTTCATTCCTATTAGATGAACACATGCAGCGATGGACTCCGTGCCTATTAGATGAACACAGACAGTGATGGACTTCATGCTTATTTGATGAAAACAGGCAATGACGAACTTCGTGCTTATTTGAAGAACATAGACGGTGATGGACTTCGTGCCTATTTGACAGTCGTGTAGAACACATGCAACAATGGAATTCATGCCTTTCCTTAGGACAAACCCTTAGAAATAAAAATAGAAAGAAACCTACTGACATGTATTGCAGAGAAATTCATGTACCGGTACTATTAGCAACGATGATAAAGATGATCCTTAGGACAAATCCTTAGGAATGAAAATATAAAGAAATCTACTGACATGTATTGAGGACAAATCCCTGTAACAGTACTGTCAACAATGATGACTAAGATGACCCTTAGGATAGATCCTTAAGGAAGAATAAATAAGAAAACGAGGATGTGTAATCGGGTTAATTATTTTATAATTAAACATATTAACTATATTATTGTGGGTTGAAACCCCTATGTACTGAGCAGGTTTCCCAACCTGACCTACTCAGCTTCTTTGTATCATAGTAGCAATACGAAGGTACTGATAGAAAATGTAATTATCTGTTAAGAGATTCAAGGAGATGTAAGGAGATGTAGACTAGGACACTGTAAGGCCTGTTTCTGCTTATGATTTTTATCAGTTTTGACATCCCAATTTTTAATGAATTAATAAAAAAACATTTCTTCGGAAATACTTTTGTTGGGACAAATTCCACATTTATAAATAAACTCTATTCTAAATACGCATAAACAAAAAGTTTAAAAATAGGGATGTCATAGTTGGTATCAAAGCGTTTGTTTACGCGGACTATGAATTTAGAGGATTTCTAGACTTAAACTTAGAATGTTAAGCGATGATCATGAGTTGTGTGTCTATTATATTTAAGGTAACACACCTAAATTAACACAAGCACTAGTTCACGTTACGATAAGATGCCTAATTTGCTTTTATGTGCTAAATGCTTTGTATTATAGCATGCCTTAGGTTGCTTATCTAAATTGTTGTTATTAGGTTTAAGCTCTGTTTCCAACCTAGAATTAGGAAATTTTATGTGTTTAAGTTTTTAAACTTTTAATTATGGTATTAAAACTAGCTTATAATTTTTTGGGGTAATAAGGAGCATTACGCGTCTAAACCTTCCCAATCTATTTTCTCGTCTCGGTGCGCTAAACGTCGCTTTGGTGTATAGAATGTTATGGTGAGGACACGAAGCGGATTAGGTAACAGTAATGGGAACCGAAAGCCTGTGGCTATGTGAGTAATGGGTCATGCACCGGTCATCGCACCTGCACCCAAACCTATCACAATGGCGATGATATAAGCAAGATTAGATCATCAGATGGAAGAGACAATATGTCTACTTCAAGGGAATAGGAAAGAACCTACTGCACTCATTGTGCAACGTAAGCTGGAAGAGGAACAGTCGGAGGAAGGAAATTACAGTCGGAATGTTAGTCAGGTTGAGCCCCAAATAGTAAGAAGTAACAATCCTGATGTCAGGATTGAGAGAAATGGATGTAAGTATAATGAATTCATGGCTGCCAAGCCACCAAGTCTCTCCAGGAACTCCACACCAGTGGAAAATTCTGGATTGGGTCTCTGAGATGGAAATGGTGTTTGATAGTTGCGATTGTAGTGACCGGAAGAAAACCATTTTAGTGGTCAGACAACTGAAGACCAGCGTGTTGAACTAGTGGAATTTGTTGGAAAATTCTATGCCAAAAAGAGAAGCGAAGAAGATGTCGTAGGAAGAATTACTTGTGCAGCTGAAATGAGAGTACTTCTCTGAGCAAGACCTTCTGGTAATTAACAATGAATTCCAGAACTTGAAGAAAGGCAAGATGAGTGCATGTCAGCGAGTATGATACCACATTCACTAATAAGATGAAGCTAGTACCACATTTGGTACCCACTGAACTCTCCAAGGTTAACAAATTTGCTAACGGACTGCCAGCGAAATTTGGTCCAATGGTAAAAATAGTAAGGACTTTGAAGGAGGCTATCTGGTTAGCTAGAAATGTAGAGACCCAGATAGGAGAGAAGGGTCTGGAGAGAGCTATAAAGGAGAGAAAAGGAAGCTGAAGGGATCTTCAAGATCTAACTAGAAGAATAAGCTCTCAAAGTCTAACCCCAATGGAAAGATGTATGGGGGTAACGATGAAGCAATGTGGTGTGACAAGTGTAGAAGGAAGCACTTTGGGAAATGTTCTGAATAGGTGACATGTTTCAAATGTGGGAAGATTGGCCACTATGCGTATGATTGCACGACCAAGAAAGAAGTTTGCTTTAAGTATGGTGAAGAAGGACACTTCAAGAAAGACCATGTAAAGAAGGAAGGGGCTACAAAGACAAATGTGTCGCCAAAGCCAAAGGCCATAGCATACCACATGATACTTGATAAGGAAGCGAGAGGGTGGGAATTTGGAGCTGCTTTTCTGGAGTACTTGAGGAAGGAGATATATAGTATTATCTTATGTAGCCTATTGTATAAGGCATTGAGTATGATGAACTCAAATAAATATTGTAATCGTTCTAAAGGCATTATAATTTCCTAAATTATGTGATGTGTTTTCTGTGTGATTTCATTTTGTAGTGACTTAGTGGATTGCGAGACAATACATGGGACGAGATTATGAGTAGGTGTAAAAGGTAGTAGAGACCTATACTACCGGAAGCACATGACTCGCACTTGGATCAGGGAAAGTCACAAGGTTACTAAGTCTTTAAGTAGTTGAGGTATTTTGTTCATTTCCATCATTACCTTTGTTTCGGTAATTACTATGAAGATCAATACTATTCCGAACCTAGTGGTCATATCGAATCGAGTCTGACTGATATATGTAGTAAGTTCGACATAGCATCTAACTTTAGATTAAAGGAAAGGATAATCGAAGCGATCAATAGAAGTATCATGATCGCCTTTAAAATTAAGCAACTTCTAGCTAGAAGAGCTACATGCTAAAATGTGATTACATCACATTAGAACATGAAGGAAGACAGCGTCCATGATGGAGTCTGACTTAAAGAAACTCGAGTCTATCCATCACATCATGAGAAGGAAGGTCATTAGAACTTGACGCATCGATGTGTTACGATAGTCGAAGTAAAGACCTTATCTTAGGTGAATTCAATTCCAGAAGGAGCAAGAACCTCCAATAAAGATCGAATTTAGAAGGAAGAGCATGTGTTGGATTGAGCACTGTCAGTAGTCAAGAAGTCCAAGAGTTTAAAACTCATTTGAAAAGACATGGGAGTTACGATTAGTACCTAGGATGGTAAGGTAACATGCAGATCCATTATGCAAGCCCTGTTTTGCTGATGATTCTGAAACGTAATCATCCTAAGGGGAAGATAATTGTAACACCCTTAAGATAGGGCTAGATGATTAATGAATAATAGGATAATTATTCTTCACTATGAAAAATAGGTGTTTTCAATAGAAGATTATTTAGGGAAATTAATCTAAATAAAAGTTGTAATATTCGTAAAAGAGAACTTGAGTAAATAGGGAACATCCAAATCTGACTTCAAAAGGGGAAGTTATGATTTTTCAAAAGTTTCAACATAGTTGTGTTAGCATAGAAACCGAAATTCAAATCGGTCGATTGTTATGAAAAACAATATAAAAGAGAGTCGAAGATCTCGTCAATACCTATTTTTTCAATATAAAGACAGTTGAGAATGGATGTCGTGTGGAAGAGTTATGATTTTTATACGGACTTTAACAGTCTAAGTCTGTTAAAATATAACTTTAAAAATAAAGTGAAAATTTGCCGACGAAGTCTAAACGAAAGTTGTAGATCTCATTGATAGCTATGTGTGGATATAAAAAAACGTCGAAAACGGATTTCGTATGAAAAATAAATGATTTTTTAAAGTTTTCCGAGAAGCGCCGCGTGCAGGTAGGTTGCATGTCCCGCACCTTCTAGAAGGTGCAGCATTAACCACCATATTTGCGACACGTGGCAGAAAAACAAGAGGAACAACGTCTCATGGGTGCACAACATACACAATCTGGGTGCGACGCACAGGTCTAATTTTGGCCCTATAAATAGCCAGCCACCCTTATTTGTTTTCCAAACTTCATATTCTTCTTCTTCTTCTTCTTCTTCTTCTCTCTCTCTCTCTCTCTCTCTCTTTATTTCCTTCGTTTCTAGCTCCATTTTCACTTAGTTCTAAGTATCTTGTGAAGCCATAAGGCCCTTGAGAGCCCGACATCTAGTAACTAGTAGGCTGGAGATCTGCCAGTGTAATTTTCAGACTTTTGCCTAGGAAATCTCTATAAGTTAAATTACACTCAACATTATTTTTCTGTAATTTATATTATATTCATAGTCGTTGTTATGAATTTATAAACAAGATTTATAAGTAATTCCATGTTAGAATACTGATCGATCTACTTTTGAGAGAGGTGTCTTGTAATACCCGTTTCCCAAAGAAGGTTGGCTAAGACTTAAGGAATCAAAAATAGAGATTTTAGAGAAAACCCTACCTAAGCTCATCAGCTCATCTCCACGTCGTGGCCAGCCCATAGCCACGTCGTAGCTAGCAAACAAAACCCCTACCTAAGCTTCAAACGTCCTCCACGCCGTGGACAGACCATCGACACGCCGTGGCTATCTGACAAAGTCACGATCCAAACTTTTACGATGTCGTAGCGCTCAATCTGCCACGTCGTGGCATGCACCAGACAAACAGATCGTGGATAACACAATCTCCACGTTGTTGCACCATCCTACCATGTCGTGGCAGCTGCCTTTAGGACAGCTTAACCAATAAGTTCTTAATCATTTGACCCGCTCATCCAAACCTTCCATAAGCCATTCATACGCCTCAAACATACTAAAAATCATTCTTTTCCACACATGCATGACCTATGCAAGTCTTGGGCTTAAGTTTGGTCAAAAAGGTGAAAAAGAGGTCAAAACCACAAGCATGGAAACAAGACCTTACCAACTGATAGATCCATAATTTATGATGACCAAGGGACCAAAGTGAGCTCTAAAGTTTCAAACATTATCTCTTTCAACCATCCAAAACATAACTATAGACCAAAACATACCAAATAACCTAGATCTATAAGGTAAACATCATTAAGAAGAAAACTTGAGAACTCATAAAAGATCCAGAAGATGAACACAAGAGTAGAGATGAGTAGCTTGCTTGATCTATTCACAAAAGCTCCTTTTTCTTCCTTCCAAGGCCACAAAACACACAAAATGAGTCAAGAGCTTCAAAAGGGGCTAGGATTTAGGTTTCCTCTTGTTGGAGGTTGTTAAGAGGTGAAACCCTAGCTACTACTTCCTTTAAATATGGTGCAAAACCCGGAATTTAGGGTTTAGACCTTCAGACGGCTGCCATACTGTGGTCAAAATAATGTCACGCCGTGGTGTCTTAAATGAATTTCGCGACCAATCTGCGCTAGCCACATCGTGGTGATTCCTCCACCATGTCATGGCAACCCCCAAAACTCATAAATCAACAAATAAAATATATCTCAAGAATCCGGGTGTTACATCTGATTTCCATCTTACTATAATCATATCAAGTGAAATACAAATCTCATTATCATTCATATCTTTTGTTCTTAGTTAGTTGTTCATCATTTAACAACTCGTGTTTGATTGCAAACCATGTTATGTTTCAACTCGTATCCATTTAACTTGCTTACATTTAATGTTGTATTTTGTTGTTATGTTTCCTACTTAATTTCATTATCTTTTATTGTTGAGCTTTAAAAAGATCCATGGGATTAACTTAAATTCTGCACCATAATCTCTTCATCATTAAGTTATTATCTCAACAATGGACATGTTTTTATTTTATAGATTATCGAAATTTATAAGTGAGTAAAAGAAAATAGCAAAAGAAATTAGAAAGGGCAATATAGTCTATTTATATGGATCAAGGACCAAACCTGCAAGATTAGGAAACCATGGGGATGCATCTTGTCCATGTTCCAAAGGTTGGACCAAAAATGTGAATCAACCTAAACCACAAGGACCAAAACTATAATTTTATCCCAAAATTAGATAAAAGGATAATTTTCTTCCTTTCTTACGTACTCTGATTTGACAACAATAAAAAAAGGATTTCTTATTTTTTTTCTATTTTATATTTCAGGGAGCTAAAAGGTAAAAAAGAGGTATTGTATTGGGTTTTGCATCCAAACAACCCAATTCAACCTAACCTTAGAGTTTCGAAAACCAACAAAATTAATTATCTACAATACGATAAAAAATAAATTGTTTTTTAAACTTTGACTGTTGAAAAGAAAAAACATTTTGGTAAGTCCAAAAAACCCAAATGACCACCATAAAAGAATCAATGATAATCATTTCTAATCTCGCCACCGACCTTGCATCAATCCAATCCACCAAGTCCCCGTAGAATTAAATATTGGAAGATCTATGTAACACCTGGTTCCTGGTACGTATTTCTATTATTTAAAGAAAACTCATGTTTTGCTCTGGGACTCGGCGAGTTGGAGGCCCAACTCGTCGAGTAGACACGACTTTGGATCGGCCGGATAAGTGATCTACTCGACGAGTAGGAGTTGTAGGATGAAACCCTAATATTTAGGGTTTGCACCCTATTTAAACGATTTATAGCGCCCCAGCATATCCTCCATCGTTCCTCTCAACCCAGAGAAAACCCTAACTCGCAACCCTAAGCCTTTATTGAGTGTTCTTGAGCTTTTGGTGCCTTTTGTGCATATTTTAAGTTGGAAGAGAAGAAGGAAGCTTGGGAGATCAAGAGAGAGCAAGTAGATCCAGAAGATTTGGCACATTTCCTTCTCACTTGAGGTATAAAGCTGATACCTTGGCTATTTATTAGTTAGATCTTGATTTGGGGCTACTTTCTATTTTTTCCAAGCTTTTAATGAAGCTATGCCCGGATTTGTGTGTATACTTGGAGTTGCACTTCAGATTTGGAGCCATTGAGGGTTCCCATGGCATAAAGGTGCCAACTTTATGGCCATGGGAGACCCATGCAACATATAGAGCCCTTTTTATGGCTTTTTGAGCCAAAAACCCTCTTGCATGGACATCAAGTTCGTAACTTTACGTATAAAATGGACCTTAGGAGGTCAGATCTATAGTTTTGATGCATTAACACCCGTTATAATCGACTGGATAGTTTTGAACAAAGAGAGACTTGGCGGGTCGTTTGAGTGACTCGGCGAGTCGAGTCGCATTTTCCTTTGAATGTTTTCTGGAAATGGTATGTGGTTGAGTGGAAGGAACACTCAGCCTGTTGAGGGTTGTGAGGGACTTAAAGATCGAAGGACTCGACGAGTTTAAGAAGAAACTCGGCGAGTCATAGACTGAACATCTTCATATCGATGAAGATGAACTCGATGAGTTCAAGAACGAACTCGGCGGGTCGGTTGAAGACGGTCCGATGTGTTGTTAAAAGCAAACTCGTCGAGCCCTTGCAAGACTCGACGAGTAGGGACGAGGTTGTAGCTCTTCGTAGACGAGGGACTCGACGAGTTGGCAAACCAACTCGGTGAGTCTGGTGAACCAGATGTTGACTTTGACCAGAAGTTGACTTTGACCAAGGCGTAGACCTTGACTTTGACTTGTACTTGGGTTGACCCTGATAGGGGTTATGAGTATGAATGACAATGTAGAAAGGATATTGTGTAGGGATCGGGGAGTCGAGAAGAGCTGATTTCCGTATCGAGGACACTGCAGACACTACACGACATTGAGGTGAGTTACCTTCCAGTAGAAGTGGGTCTAAGGCCACAACGCCGGCCCACTAGTAGGAGGTTATAGTTGGATGATTGTCTGTGTGATAATTATCTGGTATGCCTCTAACTGTATGCTTTATATGCTAGTATGTTATGTCATTATGTGGTAGTGGTAGGGGTGGAATAGCCCTGGATACCAGTGTTGGGTTTTGAGCATTCTAACACTCCTATGGTGTACATGCAACCCTATAAACCTTGGATTTATGTTTTCTCTATTATACATGCAAATATTAACTATTCCAAGGTTTCATCCTAACTAGCATATTATGGAGCACCTATACTACAAAGTTCTAGTTAGATGACATACCTTTTGATGTAGCTTGATGTCTTCAAGCTTTAAGAGCTTAGCCCCAATAGTGTGGAAGCCTCAAATGGAATCACAGATCACCAAAACACCTTGGAAGAACTTGAGAGAATATGTATGCACACTAAAATCGGCCCACTCTTATTTTCACACACTTGTGCCAATTTTGTGAGCCAATGACCCCTTTATATATTATGGAGGATTAGGGTTACATCCATGTAAACCCTAATACCCATGACCTTTCATTTACATAGGATCCATGGGTTAAAAGCTCCATGGACCATCCATGAAAGCTTAGCCCAACCTAAATGAACTTAGCCCATTCCATATATATAAGAGTCCATATTTAATTAGTTCTTTTTGATCACTTAATTAATTCTAAATTAATTCTTGATCAATACTAATTAAATAATATGATTCCATATTAATATATTAGAACTTATAATATATTAATATAAATCATAAATATACTATTCTCAAAAGACTATCCATATAAATTGTGTCGGTGAAGTGCAACCCAAATGGACCATGCCGGGTCGGGTCAAGTATATACCAAATATAGTTATGGACTTAGACATTAATCCAACAGTCTCCCACTTGGATAAGTCTAAAACTATTATTGAGTATGACTTCAAAACCTAACTGGCAATCTTAGCTCTTAAAGCCGCTGTCGAACTCTGACCTTGTCAATGACTTGTCCATTAGATAAGGGATCATATATTCCTCCATTCTAGATATCATATGGACTGAGACATGGATTATAATCATTCTCTCTGTCCATTTGTTGTTTCCCGATTTTCGATTTATGATGACTGACTGATTGAACAAATCAAATCAGTCCTGGCTTGGCCAAGCACTCACATGTGTCATCGCTAAATCATCGAGGGGCCCACAGATATCGCTTTTATCCCGAAGGTAAAAGGAATGGATAAACTTCGACTCATATGGCTTGTTCTACTACTTGTTGAATCATACACAAAGGCACGTTTTATAACATTGAGTTACCAATGCGTTTTCGTGCAATCAATGTATAACCAACTCATAGTAACAACTCATATCTCTAGGTTTGAAGAATATAAGATATTATCGTCTCATGATCACTCGTGATAAAATCCATGAAGTGATTCAAATGAGCGCGGGTTGAATCCAATACTCAGAACTTATGAGCACTCATGAGTGTTGTAGCACCACTTTGTCCACCAACTTGGACCTCTACAAACCCACCCATGACAGTCTTGATTCATATCTTCTTCCAACATATGACCGACTGTGGATGGTTTGAATAACTTAATCATTCAGGAAGAGCGACTTAGTTATTCTGGAAGTCAAAACATGCAAAGTGAAACACAAGAATAAATGAATCAAATATGGTATCAAACCCTATGAATATAAATAAACACTTTTATTTATCACCATACTGATTACTCATTATTCATTGTTTCGGTTTTATCAACTTTATACTTGAATTAAAAACACTAGTTGTCCCATGCTCCAAGCATGTACACTATGTTTTTCTTAAACAATAGCTTTGCCATACACCAAGTATGCACTCTATGTTTGTCTATGATCCTTACTTTGTGAAATAAACCAATTGAACATAATTTCAATGATTCTAATTTCACACTCCCAAATCCTTATCGAAAAATGTGAGAATTTCAAATTCCTATCATTTATCGAAATCTGTTTAGATTTTAAACTTATATGCACTGACCCTCCTGTAATGAATATGTACAAAGTCACAAAGACTTGTCAACAGTCATTATAAGGTATTCCAATAGATCAACTCCATGGAAACTAAGTCTCATATTCAAAGTACATTGCTTTGGACATGCTTCTTGCATTAAGTTTTCTAATCTTACACAGATAACTTCCACCTATGGAGACAACTCCATATTCTCATTTTGACTATCACTTCTGAATAAGAGATGCCTCTTTTCAGAATATGTCAATATGGTCCTTCCAAAATTAGCACTATACTTCCAACTGTCCCTGAGCAACAAATCTTTGGTAAACCTCAGATTGTCCTCGACAATTGCTTAATCATTTTAGTCATATCCAATTCTAGACCTTTTCCCTTCTTAATGCCTCTGGGCATTTGGAAAAATTTAGAAATGACAAATATTATAGCACATGCAATCGATCCTGTACCCAAAGCAAATGGTACACGATTCATGATGTCTCACATAAAGACATGATTCTAGACCAGTCTTTTGCTACAATATTTTTATTTGCCATGTTTTCAAAATTTGACTATGAAGAGGGATGCCGTAATCATAATCGAATTTTGAGAACGCTATATATAGAATTTCCTTAAGTTGAACCAATCCAACATGAAATTCATATATATATTCTTGACTAAAGATGATTTAGGTCTCAATCTAAGCCTTTAGAACTGAAATGAAGTATATCCTCTCCCTTAATTATAGCAAAACAACTTTTTCAATCCCTGCAGCCTCACGAATTGAAACTTTTGTTTTCTATAATTAACATTGCTAACTTGCAACACTAACAATAATTATCATGCTCCCACTAACATGATGATTATTAGCATAACACTTATGCTCCCACTAGCTTTGACATGTACTCAGAAATCAGCTGGACTTCTAGAAATCAATACTTTATTGACTTTCTTACCAAAGTTCAGATTTCTGATACGAGATTCTTTGATAAAACTTTATCAAAATCATACACCTTTCCTTAGATAGCATGCATGTGTATCTAAACAATTTCAGAACTATGAAAAGGGATGCCGTAATCATAGTCTCAATTGTTTAGACCTTTTGCCATCTGCTTCAAATCTACTTGGTGGAAGTGTTTCCTCACCATCATTTTCATGAATCGGAGAGAAACCTTATACCCTTAGATTTTATGGTGTATGTGTTCTTATCCACGTGAATCGTCAAAACCATAGTCACAAGACAAGGATAATGACAAATCCAAACTCATATGGACTGAACTTATGCAATCTTAACTTCTTGCCACCTGGCAGTACAGGGCCTGCCATTGCTTCCAAGTTGTTATGCAACCAATTGAGAACTTTCAGAACTCCTATGCAAAGCCAACTTTAACTGGAATGGGCACAGAATATGTCAACACGATAGGTTATAAACCTCAAGTCGTGTGCTAGTGAAGAACCTCAGGTTTTATTCTTGATTAGTTCTTGAAATTCTTTTTAGGATCTTTAAGACTCCCACTATCCTCTTGACATATAAGACTATCTTGCCAAATATTCAAGAGATAGTGCGGATTCTTTATCAAGACAAACACTTCACACAATTGGCCTTAGTTGGTCTTTGTTTTATCCAAAACATCACAACTTACCAATTTCAAATGTACAAGAGTAGGACACTTTTACTCTTACATTTGACAAGTGTTTTAAACCTTTCTTTAAGATATGTCACTCAAGTTACAATCTTGGAGTATGACTCTAAGAATTGTTTTGGAACGAAGTATGACTCATCTTCGTGATCTAACCATTTCAACAATTCATGACTCCTCTTCTTAGTCATAAGAATGCACTAAGATGACCTTTAGAGGACTAATTGTGATATGATTTCTAAATCATTAAGATGATCACAAACATGATACTAAAGTACTCTCCCATCTTTTCAGATTTGAGAAACTTTTATCTTTCTGCCTAATTTGATTCTTCCCATTCGTTCTGCCATACATTGAGACTTTTCCAATGTTTCAGAATTATACTTAAACTTGTAAGTATAACCATATTTACTAAACTTTAGTAAATCAAATAATCTTAACGAGCTTTGTGGTGGACATGACCAGTGCACAAGAATGTGTACTCGATCCCTTTAGTCCTTCACTTGACTCACACATCCATGTGAACAAGTAATTAGTCTTGATTTTCCAATGCTTGAAAGTTCTCATTCATCGTACTATTCAACTTGCATGATTCCAAGTTTCGATCCAATTGAAACTTGGGTGATGAGGAACTTTTCTGATTTGGTAAATTTAAACACTACCACAAATGAAAGAATCAAATCCATTTTCCAATATTGCTGTCAGTGGAATCATATAAGCACCAATTTTCCGCAAATGTCATTGTAAGGATACTTCAAATAAATAAAATTAAACAATTTTCTTTTATTTTAAAACTTTGCGGAAAAACTTATCCTTACAATCCACATGGAAAATTGTTGTTATCTATTCCTTAGCAATATATCATAACTTCTTAAGCAACTGCTCAAAATTCTGATGCGATCGAAATCCACCTTCGCGATCAGAATCAGCATATACTTCCTTTAAGATTTCTCTCTATTCTTCGATTCTTAAAACATCAACATGTGACCCAGTCACATCATGTAATGAGGGTCTCAGAATAGAACTTAACAGAGTTAGATAATGGGATCTACCTGATGTAGAGTCAAACTTATTGACTTTAACATCCTTAGGTAAATTTGGCAGCTTTGCAATCAACGCCCCTTCCTTTGGCAAAATAAACATATGGACCCTTTGGTAATGGGACTATCTCAGACTTAGCCTTTCTCTTTACCATTTGGTCAACCGGGTTGACTATGGCCAATCCCTTTCCATTGGGAAGAGAATGCTTTTTTCTGGATTTCCAATGTCACCATTGTCACTGTCCATAAAGTTTTTGGGAAGTTGATCTTCTAATCAAATTTGATTTACTATCATTCCAAATCATTGCTGATTCAGCAGCACCAAGCAAATAGATATGATCATTAAGGTTCATGTCATAGTCTGTTTGATAGTAGTCCCAAAGGAACTCACTATGTGACTTAGAAAGTGATTGAACATCCAACTTTCTCAAGACTTTGACATCCAACTCTCCCGGCTTGTGGTGACTTCATCTCTAAGATGTGATCACACATAGACCTTTCTTGCCATTCGGGCTTGAGTGACCTTGAACTTGTGGGTTAGGGAGAATAATTGGAGGAGGTGGAGGAAGAGAAGTATGACTTCCATGAGCCAAACTCGGGAAGTCATATTCATTAGGAAAGCTTGGTTTGGGAAGATCATTGTTGTCTAAACCAGACATCAACAATGGGAGAAATTCACATAAAGTTGATTTAAGTCCTTAATATAACACCCAATATGATATATTAAGGCTAGGACCCAACAAACTATTTTATAACTTGGAAGAGGGATGCCGTAATCCAAGCTATAAAATATTTGAAGGTAGGTGAATGACGATTCACCAATTTCCATCAAGATAAACGAAATGTATTATTAGGTTTTAATTGGTTTTGAAACTCCTAGATTCTTTTGAGATTCATTGAACTTTTCAATGGCATGTTTCAATCTCGAGTGTGCCCTTCAGGTTTTTGTGACTGGGATGCCGAGGATCACAAAACAAGGTGTGAAGTAACCATGCAAATATACTTGGTACCCTGAATATTTACCCCTCAACCGATGTGCCGGTTAACCACACACGCTCCAACGATACTATGATAAACATTAAGTTACCCTTTGCCTACTTTGTTAAGTCCAGGTTAGTGTGCCGGTTAACCACACACGCTCCACTAACGGTTTAAACAAAGTGCAAAGTGTAATTTCATGGATTAGCACCTTATTCACATTTTCCTAAGTAACTAAGATTGGGAATTTATAAGTGTTTAGTTACTTAGTATTTATCATTAATACTTTTAATGAAGGGAGAATTATAGTCCTTGTCCTACCCGTTCGGCTAACGACCCTCCACTAGTCAAGGAAGCGGTGGGTGAGAGTGGACACCCATTAAACTGCCATTTTATAGGCAGTAACCTTATACCCCCCTTATAGACCGGCTTCGTGAATGAGGCCTACTAACGGTAAGACTGACTTGCTCTTATACATATATTTATTATTAACTTATAATACTATAAAGTATAAGGGTTGAATTTTAACTTTTAAAATTCTAAGGGCTAACTTGGAATTAAAGTATTCATGGGGAAAACTTTACAAATTCCAAAACTTGCGGGCAAGTTTTGAAAATATTCAAAACTAATTAATTCCATAACTTATGTGTTTAAAGTAGTTTTAATTAAAAAAAAACTCTTCAAGTTCCATAACTTGAGGACAAGTTATGGAAGACTTTAAACTAATAAAAGAATGTAATTTTTCTTTATTTTTGTAACTTATGGAACTAATTAAGGTTACACATTTTATCATTTAATGAAGTGACTCTTGAACCTCCATAACTTGAGGGCAAGTTATGGAGTCATAAAACCATTTAATGAGGACAAGACTCTTCATTTTTGTAACCATTGCCAACTTTCTATGAGTTTTATGAAACTTAAATGTGACTTTTCATATAACTTGAGGACAAGTTACAAAAACACATTTTAGAATCAACTCTTAGATTAAAATGGATTGAAAACACATAATCAATTAACTTTTCTATTAATCTAATAAACTCATATGAACAAAGATAATTCACATCAAAAATTTTTCAAGTAATTAGCATAACTTTTAAACTAATACAATTCGATTTTTCAGCTAATTTTGCAAGTATAACAAGAAAACAAACCTGGCTCTGATACCACTGATGGGTTTTGAGCATTCTAACACTCCTAAGTGTACATGCAACCCTAAATACCTTGGATCTATGTTTTCTCTAAGATACATGCAAATATGAATATCCAAGGTATTATACTAACTAGCATACCAAAACTTTGATTCATATGAAATATAACATGTTAGAATACATACCTCTTTGATGTAGAATGACTTCATGAAGCTTGAGTGCCTAGTGCCCCAAGTGTGACACCTCAAATGGTTCACACAACACCAAATGCACATGGAATGACTTGAGAGAAATGGAACACTCCTTGAAATCGTCTAGCCCTCATATTCACACATTAGTGCACGATTTCTTGAGCCATGGGATTCTTTTATATGGTGGCTATTAGGGTTACACCATGTAACTCATAACTTTACCCATTCCTTATGCTCCATGGATTTTAACCTCCATGGAGTATCCATGGGTCACCCCATGGACTTAGTCCAACATAATGAATCTTGGATCACAAGCCCACATATATAAGAATGAATGATTTACACAATCAACCCATATATTTAATTAGTCTCCTTTTGATCACTTAATTAATTCCAAATTAATTCTTGATCAATACTAATTAAATAACCTTATTAATATATTAGAACTTATAATATATTAACCAACCTTAAGTGTTATTTCTCTCATTATAGTCTATCCAAATGCATGATGCCATGCAACCCAAATGGACCATGCCGGGTCGGGTCAAGTCTTACCAATTATAGTTATGGACTTAGACATTAATCCAACACTAACATGGTGGAATAGCCATGTTAAAGCACTGGCCCTATCAGTGGCTAACTCGATAGGTTGGGAGCACCTAAAAGAGATGATGTTAGAAGAATATTGCCCAATAGGCGAAGTTCAAAAGCTGGCACAAGAACTATGGGAGCAAACCATGGTCGGTTCAGACATAGTGACCTACACTGACAGGTTTAGCGACCTGGCATCATTGTACCCTGGGATGGTTACCCCGGAGAGTATGAAGATAGAAAAATACATTTGGGGGTTATCTACCCCGATTCAGGGGGATGTACTGTCTTCTAACCCAACAACCTTCGATAGCGCCAAATGCCTGGCCCAGAGACTCATTAACCATGGAGTCCGCAATGGCATGGTGGTCCCAGTTCCCGAGCCATCTAAGGGAGGGGACTATAAATGAAAGTCAGGGAACAAGAGGAAGGAGCGAACAACACAGGAAACCCCGTAGGAGCAACAAATGGTTACTGTATACGCCGCCACAACACCTGCTACTCCAGCACCTGCTAGTCGATATGTTGGAACTCTCTCGAAGTGTGATGAGTGTAACTACCACCATACCGGAGTATGTCGGGAAATGCAGTGCATGAATTACCGCAGGAGCGGGCACACTGCCCGGTTCTGCAGGGCGCCAGCACAACCGTTCTCCCAAGTCCCCGGAGTAGAAATAAACCAGGCCTGCTATGGCTGTGGTGAGACAGGGCACTACAAGAGGGACTGCCCAATAACGAAGAACTCAGGAGCGGATGGACGAATTCTGATGATCACCGCAGGAGAAACTACCCCGGAGTCACCAGCGACCAGTGTTACGTCTTCGAAATAAGAATTACTTTAAAATTTAATTTATATTTATATAAGATTAAAACTTGGGGAACATTTAAAAGTAATTAAAATAACTCACTCGTCTGAACAAGTCACAACATTCATAAAAGAACTAAAGATCCGTACAGGTGAGCTATGATGGCTTAGTATGTACATCAGGGTTGTGCATAACTAAGATTTTGCAGACTTAGAGTGAGTGATTCCGCCTTAATTCCTATTCCTTGTTTGGTTGTGGATTTAGGGCAGATTCACTCAGTCGACCGTCTTATTCATCTCAATTATACATAACTTGTATATGTCAGGCGATCATAGAGGTACCAAGGAGGATCATAATATAAAGTATCGACACTAGTTATCAAAACACTTTCACTATTGGTACTCGCTCATCGCGGTGCAATTTGTGACAGTGGTAATATCAAGGATAAATCTGAAAGCACTAGAAAGTCTACACAAAATACATTGTTGGACACACTCAGGATACACCATCGTATAACAAACGTTTCTTTCAAATCGGCCTAACATTTGTTTCTATAAACAGTCCATCGTCATCTTTCGTCATGAATTTGCGTGGTTCTCACCATACCAAGTTCATGTGTTTCGAAAACCCATCGCCTTAACCGACAAATTAATGAAGACCACGTCATTCATAACGACAACCCGACCTAGACCTCAGTATTGTCTCTTGTCTTCTAAACCCCGAAGTACTCATGCGAGGAGGACCTTGCTCTTCGAAACCTTAACACCGTATACTCAACATACCTTCCTGAACTACCACTCGTCCAACGGATCAAGTTCAATCACATATGTTATGGACGAATATAGCCCACCTATCACTATTAAGTGTACGCGAGGGTGGTATATAATTATGATCATGCGGATTTAGTATGTATATTTCTGCCCTATCTCCTGTTCCTTGTTTGGTTGTGGACCTGGGGCAGAGTCGCACATCTGACCGTCTTACTAATCTTAATTATATACGACTTGTATACACGAGGTGATGATAGATGGACCAAGTATGAATCATATCATGAGCGTAAGGGCAAAGTTACCCAGGTCTACGAGTGGATAATCTACCATTCAGAGGAGCACAACCCCAGGAGTAATACTAAGAAAGCAAATTTCGGGACAAAATTCCATCTAATGGGGGGATGATGTGACAACCCGTAAATTTCTATCTTGTAATGTCAATCCAATCAACCAAAAGTCAGACTTAATTCTATTGCCTTTTAGCCTTGTTAAAGGTCATTCTAATGAGTTCTAAGCCTAGTACACTTAAGGATTGAGTGTTTTGAAGTATTAGCTCGAGGTCAGAAGGTTGCACCCGAACCAGAAAACCAAACACATGAGGTTCACGGCCGCAAACCCTGTTCACGGCCGTGAACACTCTTCTAGCCGTGAACTACCCTCCATATATGAGAGTTTGCTTCATTTTTCTTCATTTCTCCAAGTTCCAGCCGCAAACACTCCATTCTCTCTCAAGTATCATCCAAGAAAAGCTCTCATTTCACTCCCAAAACGTAAGCATCTCATCCTTTACTCGTTCATGCTTAGCAACCCCTTTTTCTAGCCTTGATTCATCACTCTTTGTCACCATCTTCAAGATCTTGAAGGGTTTACAGCCGTAAACCCTTCATAAGGGACGTAAACCCTTCATAGGATCTTGGGCCGTAAACCCTCCCAAGGCCGTGAACTCCTAGAGTTTGGCCGTGAACTCCTTGTGATCAATCACATGTGATTCTAACACTCCATTGAGAGTGTTTCCTAGTTCCTAAGGTTGTTTCCCTTCATGTTAGTTGTTTTAAACACTAATTATATACATATATGTATCAATATATGTCAATTAGGACTCGTTTGTGCCTCGGGACTTCATTCGTGGAACTTCTCATCCTCACTCGAATCTTCAATTGAATCACCCACATAAGGTGAGTTCATATGTAACAACGTGAATTTCCAACACAATTTTTTTCATTTTTAAAACATAATTTCATTCATAATAATTATCAAGATCCAATGTAACACATGTCCTCCAAATAAAACAATCCCAAGATCTCAAATACATAAAACTCCATCAATGTGTACAGATCATGTCGGCGCCTTCCCGCGATCCTCGCTGGTACCTGAAACACATATCACATAAACAGTAAGCATAAATGCTTAGTGAGTTCCCCAAAATACCACATACGCACATACGCCACTCAAGGCTATAGCTCTACAAGACCTTCCGGTCCTTGTGTCTCAGGGGACTTCCGTCCCATAATCCTGATAGATCTTCTGGTCCCACTTCTCTGACCTTCCGGTCCGTATCATCTTGACCTTCCGGCCCATACACCGTTGACCTTCCGGTCCATATCATAATACTCATAACATAACATAGCAGATACATATCATATAACGACATACATCACATACTCATCATAGCACATAAGACCTTCCGGTCACACATAATTACCACTCTAGGTAAAGTATAGTGAGAAGACTCACCTCACATGATGTCTAGTAAACCTTCTGGCTTGATAATCTCGATCGAGCCCCCGCCTAACACATAAGGCAAACATTTCTAATTAATACTTCCTCTTGTCCTCATCTCTAAAGAATGGGTAGAAGACCATTCTACCCCTTCCCGACCTCTCTTGATTCAGCATGACCAACACCCTAAGGTCAACTGAAGTCAACCCTAGTCAATGGTCAAATTTTGACCAGACTCGTCGAGTGCACTCGCGTGACTCGGCGAGTCCATGCGTGTCCTCTGAATCCTCATAAAGCCTCACTCAACTCGCCGAGTTAACCTTTCACTCGACGGGTTACCACTGGATACGAATCGGGGCAACCCGACTCGACTCGTCGAGTCCCCTTATGGACTCGGCGAGTTCCTTCCATGGCAATATTCATATGACCTTCTGAGGTCAGATCTGTTTCTCTAACCTATAGATCTGACTTCCCAATGCTCAATAATCACGAAAAGGTCCAATCTTTACGCTCATGCAACACACATAAAGCTTCTTTTGGTGAAATAGCTTCTAACATGGCAACCTAGGCTCATATCTCCAAAGGAACAGCATAAAGCAGAATGGTTGGGACTCTCTGGACCTCTTAAGGTCCAGATCTAAGACTTTTCCACATTGGGACCTCATATGCATCATATACTATCCAAGAAAGGGTAAAGAAAACCCTAGATTCAAGGATTCTACACAAAACAGAAGGAAGGGGCGAAATACTACCTCAGAATGGAGATCCTTGCTACCTCAGAATGGAGATCCTTGCTTGGATGTCTCAGAATAACAACCTCCTTTGGTCCTTCAAGCTAAATCCCTTAACTTCCTTTGCAAAATCACACCAAAATTACTTGATTTCATCACAAGAACTTCTCTCATGGCTCCAATGGCGATTTAGGGTTTCTCACAGGGGATATGAGGCGCATCCAAGGTCATAAGTTCCTTTAAATAGGCTCCAACCCCGGAACTTAGGGTTTTCTCTGCCCAGTACCTACTCGGCGAGTCCATACTTGGACTCGTCGAGTCCGCTCATTAAATCCATGTGATCAATTCGACGTGACTCGGCGAGTCAGACCTACGAGTCGTCGAGTCCCTCCTAAATCCTCAAAATTGAAACACGAACTATCATACCCGAAATTCCGGATGTTACAAATCTCCCCCACTTAATTTGATTTCGCCCTCGAAATCGCTTCTCAAACCATATATATAGAAACCAAACACCCGAAAAGGACCACTGAAAGGATCTCACACCAAAACGATATCTTTCTCTATGAATACCTGAACCCGACCAGGAACTCCTGAATTCGAAACAAATCCAGCCCCTCTGCCACTAAGATATCCCTTCTGACTTCCAAATATAAACCTAACAATCGGTTACCGATCACCCATGCCATACGTACCCAACAATCTCGAATACACTTCCATAGACGAAAAGGGCACATTATACCAGAGAACCGTCTCTTGCCTTCAGATATAATAAGGTGATCATGCTCCCTCACAATGTCTTCTAACATTTATAATCATAAACGCCTAACTTACTCCACACTGGATACTAGGTCATCTCTCAACCAGCCATTACTTCCAAAGGTTACTCATAACATATTCCAAGAGTCTCACTGACTTCCTTCTCACATCAACTATCTCGGCCCAGTGACACATAAGTCACGAAGCTCTCTTTACCCTAACGAATACTATACTCCCAACTGAAATCGTCTCATCCTCGACCTCAGCCGAAATAATAATCATTTGCCTCATGCACCTCATGGTATCTCCCGTACTAACGAACTGTCCTCACTAGGGTCTAAGATATCAGGTGACAATAATACCCCTCAACCAATAATCCACCTCAGAATCTAGAATCTTCTCTCGCCTACCCAACGTACTACCAAAGCCAAACTCAAACTCGAGAGTCTGGTCCGACCCAACGTTGGAACCACTTGTCCCAATGAAACAATCATCTCATGACTCAACCTGCAATCCGCACGAATACCACTTTTTTTCTAATTCCCTCATGATGCGACAACCACCACTCAAGTCAAAAGTGAACGATTCCCGACAAATATGGGGACCCCAGTCTCTTTCCTGGTTCGACCGCCAGGCTCCCAAAAACTCAACTATTAGGGCTACCCTCGCCCAAAACTCTCTGCGTCGTGCTTTGGTCAAAGAGTACTTCCTCATAACCACCTCTTGCTGACTCAAGAGTATTACAGCTCCCCGTGGCATCGCAACAACCTCCCTCTGACTAGTGAGTACTACGGCTCCCCGTAGCAATCACGACAACCTATGACTAGTGAGTACTACAGCTCCCCGTAGCATCACAACAACCTCTGACTAGTGAGTACTACGGCTTCCCGTAGCATCACAACAACCTCTGACTAGTGAGTACTACGGCTTCCCGTTGCATCACAACAACCTCTAACTAGTGAGCACTACGGCTTCCCGTAACATCACAACAACTTCTGACTAGTGAGTACTACGGCTTCCCGTAGCAACACAACAACCTCTCTCTACTGAAATCCTCATTCTTAAATAATCCCTCCTGATGTCAATACCCAAGGGCTCCCACTGGTACCGCAGATACACAATACGCCACTTGCAGTCTCAACCCAAGACTCAAAACTAATCCGAACTTCAGGTCATCATACTCGGATATCTCGGCAAATTATCACAGAACCTCATGATGTACTGCCTCAACCCCTGATCTCCTTCATCATTCACAGATACACCCACGCATTCCCTTAAAATCTCACAACAAATTTTCCTTTCATCTCACGCCACTATGGAGTATCCCAACTCTCAATTGAAACATGAAGTAATCGCTAATGACCCAGAACATGTTGACGACAATCCAAAACTTCCTTCTATATAGCTCAAAATTCATGCAAGAATACTCATAATGACCTCGAAGTTGTTGCTTAATCAGTTCCTGCCCTTTCCCGAACCGCATAATAGCCCATACAATGAACCAGAATTCTCCCCACTGCCGGACAAATCTTATGAGCCAACCATCTCGAGTTCACCATAGAATCTCGCAGAATTTCCTAACCACCTCAAGGTCTCCGACCAACGGCTACTTGCCATGGGGACACTCATCCGTTCTCAACATGCACTACATGCATTATCTCGCTCTACGTCTCGCCTCGACCACCAATACCCATGATCTCATGAACCTGAACCGCAGATCTCTATATCCAGATTTCTAACCGCTTTTGAACAAATCTCAGATCCCCTCAATGAAGTACCCAGTTCTCCCCCACTCAGGGTTCGGACAATCACCAATTGGCGTACTAACAATCTATCTCACAGACCGTTTCCGCCGGAAACATCACACTTACTCTTGGAAGGTGTTGTGCGATAATCTCCCCGGTGGAGATTAAGCAACTCCAATATCCCGGATTTCTGATGAAATCCTCAGAAACTTCTCATCATGACTGCCTTTAATCATTCCGAATCTCATACCAATCCATTTCCAGACATCTCGACTGTCCACTAAAAACCCTGACTCTTAGTTCGGGAATAATGAATCATCATACTCCTAATCCTCGACTACCAAACCATCGTTCCATCCTATATGCTACAAACCCTTTACAGCCCTGCTGTAAACTCTGTCTCGCTCTGGCAACCGAGCAAAATGCTAACCCACATCTGGTACCCTTGCCATATACTGTCAGTACTCCCCCACTAGGGTCTCGTATCGTCACCATCTGACGCTCGCAATCTATAACAGCTCCAAATCGGCTCAACCAATCCATGCCCATAATGACACAAACGTCCCCCATTGCAATCGGGACCAGATCTATCGGGAACTCAGCACCGAAGATCTCGAGTACACATCCTCGAATCACCTCAGTAGCATACACCGCTCGCTCATCGGCTATAGAAACTCGTAGAGGTCGACTCATCGCTTCTCGTCGGATACTGATGTGCTGGGTAAATGCTAACGACACGAAAGATCGACTCGCACCCGAGTCTAATAACACCAAAACAGGTACGGAATTCACAAGAAAAGTACCAGCCACAACATTAGGTGTTGTGCGGACCTCCTCCGTTGTCATCTGGAAGGCTCTCCCTCATGCCTTCGGTGCCTCGGCCTTCTCTGGCCGACCCTCAGTAGCTCATGTAGCAGCAGGGGCAGATCCCTGTAACAGCTGCGGACACTCGGCCCTCCGGTGGCCAGTCTGGTTGCAATGAAAGCAAACCATGAATCCCTTGGGGCAATCCTTAGCTATATGCCCCTCCTTGCCACATTTGTAGCAAGCACCTGCTCGACAAACTCCATCATGTCCCTTACCGCACTTCCCACAAGTGCGGCCCTTCTGGCCTCCAGATCTCGTATCAGCGGGCTTAGCCTGCTTGGCTGCCGGCTGTACCTGTACCGGTCGCCTGTCCCTCCTCTGAGACTCAGCCTCCTCCCTGGCCTGAGTCTCTAGCTCAATCTCCCTCTTCCGGGCATTTGCCTCGAGCTCAGTAAATGTCCGGTAAGTCGAGTTCGCCATGAACTCCCGAATGTCCCTCCTCAGAATGCTCAAATACCGACTCCTGCGTGCCTGCTCAGGCGACACGTGCACAGGGCAAAACAACGCCCTCTCGTGGAACATCCGTGTAATCACAGTCACGGACTCTGTCCCCTGCTCGAGGGATAAGAACTCCTGTGCCAACCGTTCCCTCTCCACCGGGGGAACATACTCGTCTCTGAACATGGTGGTGAACCTCTCCCAGGTCACCTCTGAGATCTCTGCAAGAGTGAAGTTTGCCGTCACAAACTTCCACCAATCCTTCGCTCCCAAGCGGAGCTGGTTCAGTGCGAACCGTACCCTCAGATGCTCCGGACACGAACAGGTGTAGAAGCATCCCTCAATATCAGAAATCCATCTCATCGCAGCAATCGGGTCCTGAGTCCCATCAAACTCTGGTGGCTTCATGTTGCTGAACTCCCAGAACAGCAACGAGTCACCCCCCTGAGGTCTAGCAGCAGCAATAGCTGTCGTAGCTGCAGCGGCTACAGCTTCAGTAACTGCGGCGTACCGCTCATCGAATATCTCAATCCACGTGGTCTTAATAGACCCAAACATCTCTGGTATCTCTGCTCGGATAGCCTCAGCAACCTCATCATGAATCATCGTACGAATCTCGTCATTGCTGACTCCGCTGCTCTCTGGTGTGTGACGTGTACCCACCATGATGTCTCACAACATAAACGAAAACAGAGACTCGTTCGAGTATGCTTGTACTCGATCACCCAATCCTACTTGTTCCTGGGAATCCTAAGGATTCTTACTTGGACTGTGCATTGATCCGGTGTTTTCAGTAGTACGGGCCCTATACTACCTTCCACACCGCATCAACATTCATTCCAAGTCCTCCTCCTAGGATCCCAGATCACAAGTACACTACATCTCGCTAAGCATAGGCTACCCTTCGGTAGACTTCTCATAAGCTCCTCACTGCTACCTACTCACTCTCGAAGCATCTCATAGCAGCAGTAATCTCCTAGGCTAAGGCATCACAAATCAGGCCACTCTAGTCCTAATAGGAATACCTAGCCTACTCTAGCATGCATAACATATCATATCATATCTCATAACACATAATGTAAGGGTATTTTGGGAAATCACCGTTCGGGCGCTGGCTGATCGTACACATTGCTTCTTTCCGCTTTCCTCACATTCCTTTACTTTTTAGAAAAATTATTCCTTTTATGAAAAACTTTCTCAAATCCTCAGTTTGAGTTCAAATACACCCGAAGGTGCATCCGAATCCCTCAAACCAAGGCTCTGATACCAAATTGTAACAACGTGAATTTCCAACACAATTTTTTTCATTTTTAAAACATAATTTCATTCATAATAATTATCAAGATCCAATGTAACACATGTCCTCCAAATAAAACAATCCCAAGATCTCAAATACGTAAAACTCCATCAATGTGTACAGATCATGCCAGCGCCTTCCCGCGATCCTCGCTGGTACCTGAAACACATATCACATAAACAGTAAACATAAATGCTTCGTGAGTTCCCCAAAATACCACATACGCTCATACGCCACTCAAGGCTATAGATCTACAAGACCTTCTGGTCCTTGTGTCTCAGGGGACTTCCGTCCCATAATCTTGATAGACCTTCTGGTCCCACTTCTCTGACCTTCCGGTCCGTATCATCTTGACCTTCCGGTCCATACACCGTTGACCTTCCGGTCCATATCATAATACTCATAACATAACATAGCACATACATATCATATAACGACATACATCACATACTCATCATAGCACATAAGACCTTCCGGTCACACATAATTACCACTCTAGGTAAAGTATAGTGAGAAGACTCACCTCACATGATGTCTAGTAAACCTTCTGGCTTGATAGCCTCGATCGAGCCCCCGCCTAACACATAAGGCAAACATTTCTAGTTAATACTTCCTCTTGTCCTCATCTATAAAGAATGGGTAGAAGACCATTATACCCCTTCCCGACCTCTCTTGATTCAGCATGACCAACACCCGAAGGTCAACTGAAGTCAACCCTAGTCAATGGTCAAATTTTGACCAGACTCGTCGAGTGCACTCGCGTGACTCGGCGAGTACATGCGTGTCCTCTGAATCCTCATAAAGCCTCACTCAACTCGCCGAGTTAACCTTTCACTCGACGGGTTACCACTGGATACGAATCGGGGCAACCCGACTCGACTCGTCGAGTCCCCTTATGGACTCGGCGAGTTCCTTCCATGGCAATATTCATATGACCTTCTGAGGTCAGATCTGTTTCTCTAACCTATAGATCTGACTTCCCAATGCTCAATAATCACGAAAAGGTCCAATCTTTACACTCATGCAACACACATAAAGCTTCTTTTGGTGAAATAGCTTCTAACATGGCAACCTAGGCTCATATCTCCAAAAGAACAGCATAAAGCAGAATGGTTGGGACTCTCTGGACCTCTTAAGGTCCAGATCTAAGACTTTTCCACATTGGGACCTCATATGCATCATATACTATCCAAGAAAGGGTAAAGAAAACCCTAGATTCAAGGATTCTACACAAAACAGAAGGAAGGGGCGAAATACTACCTCAGAATGGAGATCCTTGCTTGGATGTCTCAAAATAACAACCTCCTTTCGTCCTTCAAGCTGAATCCCTTCACTTTCTTTGCAAAATCACACCAAAATTACTTGATTTCATCAAAAGAACTTCTCCCATGGCGATTTAGGGTTTCTCACAGGGGATATGAGGCGCATCCAAGGTCATAAGTTCCTTTAAATAGGCTCCAACCCCGGAACTTAGGGTTTTCTCTGCCCAGTACCTACTCGGCGAGTCCATACTTGGACTCGTCGAGTCCGCTCATTAAATCCACGTGATCAATTCGACGTGACTCGACGAGTCAGACCTACGACTCGTCGAGTCCCTCCTAAATCCTCAAAATTGAAACACGAACTATCATACCCGAAATTCCGGATGTTACATCATACCCCTATAATCAATCTTTTAAATGTTTTAATTGCTTTTAAGGGGGGAGGGGGGGAATACAAGTTGAACACATTGATATTGTGTTAATATTTATCTGTAATAACAATCACATTAAAGGATTTCTTATGCTTTTATAAGTGATTAAATCAATTCAAAAACTCTTCTAAAGTCATGTTACTTTGTTGTTTATAAAACTTTGTTTTTTTAAAGTTCAAGCATAACTCAATAGATAATCGAGTCTTTTCTACCAATCAGGGACAGTTCAAAACAAACATACTAGTAAACTATAATAGGTATAGTTTAGGGGTTCAGTTCATACTATAACTAGAACAGGGAGGAACATACTATAACTAGAACATGGAGGAACATACTATAACTAGAACAGGGAGGAACATACTATAACAAGAACAAGATAACAATAATGTGAAACCACTACTTCACGGCTTAGCAATATATTTGTTATGTCGCGTTTTGTAACCAGAGCCTCCTGGAGGGAAAGCGGGCATTGTGTGTATAGATCTATAAGGGACTGACAATCCCGCATCCTGACTGTTCACTGCAATTTGGCTGGCAGGCCAAGGGGTGACAAATGTCACATTAGTTTCGACGCCAGCAGGTCGTCGTGTTAAATACTAGTCAATCAGCATGGTTATAACCACATCACATTTTAACCTTAATTAAACAAATTGGTTTTATGGTAGTTTAGTACTTCAGTAGTTATTTTATACAATACTACTGTATACTTTCATTTTCCCATTACATTCATATAGTAATATTCTCACATAAAAGGTAATGCAAACTATTTTCTAGTAAAGATAGTCATAAAACTTAGGAAAACATACACTTTTTTGAGAGAACAAACAAACAGAATAGTCGAGTCTTAGTACATTCAGTTAGAAGGGGGCCTATAATGCTAACTTTATGATTCCTCGGTAGATACATTAGGGATATATATTAATCAGATCCGACAGAGAGTAGGATGTGTGCTTTCCGCTTCATTTCCTGTTCCTTGTTTAGTTGTGGGCTTAGAGCAGATTCACCCAGTCTACTATCTATTCGATCTTAGCAAAATATATATCCTGTATACACCAAGTAATCATAAGGAGTATCAGGTATGGGCCAGGTCATAGCATACAAATTCAATATACCGTTTTCTAGTACAAAAACATACTTTTCAGATAGAACATTTAGTAGGCTAAACTAGAAACTTATCCTTAAAAGGTTTAATTCATTTTATTAAACCAGTATAACTTAAACGACCTTTAGTGGTTAATTCTATAATACCTTAGTTTATACATCAGGGTTCTATATAATTAATATCTGATAGGCAGTCGGATGTGTGCTTTCCGCCTTACTTCCTGTTCCTTGTTTGGTTGTGGGCTTAAGGCAGATTCACCCATTTAACTGACCGTTCGATATTAGATTATATATAGCTAGTATAAACTGAGTGATCATAGAAGGAACTATTGCGGTTATCATTTTTACTAAAGGAAATATATGATTTTCTTAAAGAATGTTTTCATCAAATATAAAGAACTATTACAGTTAACTCCGTAAGTACCAAATGAATATGCCAGGGTTATATACAGTGAAGATCTAACAAACAATGGGATGTGTGACTTCCACCTCATTCCCTGTTCCTTGTTTGGTTGTGGGCTTAGGGCAGATTCACCCAATCGATTGTCTGTTTACTCTAAATTGTATCTAACTTGTATCCATTTAGTACTCATAGAAGGGATTGTAGAGTCATTTTTACTTTCATTCATCACATCAGAAAATATAGGATTTTCTGGAGGAACAAGCGAACTTTTCTAAAAGAACTTACAACTTACTTTTCATCACATAAATACTTATGAACTCACCAGCTTAAATGCTGATCTACTCTTTCAAAATAACTTGTATTCTCAGGAAACTAGTAGACAGGTACGCGCTCAAGGATTCAGAAGATGGAGCATAGTAGCTTCATGTCTTGTTTTGTTATTTACTTTGGAGTTAATCTTTTGTGAATCTAATACATTGTAAACACTTTAATATTAATGCAATGGTTGTTTGTTACTTTGATTACTATGATGCATGTGTTGTGATACTAAACATGACGTCCTCCGCCCCCGAAGATGTATAGAGATCTTCGTAATGATTATTGATGGAGGAGGCGCACAAGTCCAGGTTTTCCATCCATCCCATGGCAACGAAGATGTATAGAGATCTTCGTAATGATTATTGATGGCCCTGCATGAAGCGGGATGTGGCTTGGTACGTTGAGAGATGCCTGACCTGCAGGAAGGTCAAGGCCAAGCACCATAGGCCTCACGACAAGACCCAACCGTTGGATATCCCGTTGTGGAAATGGGAAGATATCACTATGGATTTCATCACAAAGCTTCCCAAGACTGCGCGGGGAGTAGATTCAATTTGGGTCATAGTGGATCGATTAACCAAGAGCGCCCATTTCATTCCGATTCAGGAGAGCATTTCTGCTGAAAAGCTGGCCGACATTTACATCAGGGAGATAGTTACTCGGTATGGAGTGCCAGTCTCGGTGATTTCTGACAGGGATGTGCGGTTCACTTCCAGATTTTGGAAGAAGTTTCACGACGAGTTGGGTACTTGTTTGCATTTTAGCACCGCCTTTCACCCGCAGATGGATGGTCAGAGCGAGCAGACCATCCAGACTTTAGAGGATATGCTGCGGGCATGCGTTTTGGACTTCGGAGGTAGTTGGGATACTTACCTTCCCTTGGCTGAGTTTTCCTACAATAACAACTATCATGTGAGTATTGACTGCCCTCCCTTCGAGATGTTGTATGGAAGGAAGTGCAGGACCCCGATATGCTGGGGTGAGGTGGGCCAGAGGGTCATGGGGAGTACCGAAGTGGTACTCAAGACTACAGAGAGGATCCAGCAGGTCCAGAGCAGGCTTCAAACTGCTCAGAGTCGGCAGAAGAGTTATGCCGACAAGCGTCGTTCGGACCTGGAGTTCCAGGTCGGGGATATGGTACTCCTGAAGGTCTCGCCTTGGAAAGGTGTCATCCGGTTCAGGAAGTGGGGCAAGTTAGGCCCCAAGTATATTGGACCTTTCAGGGTTGTAGCCCGGGTGGGCAAGGTGGCGTATAGGCTGGATCTACCAGCCGAACTCAGTCAAATTCACAGTACTTTTCACGTCTCCCAGTTGTGGAAGTGCCTGGTGGACGACTCGACAATGGTGCCTTTGGAGGATATTCAGGTGGATGACAGCCTGAACTATATTGAGAGGCCCGTAGCTATCCTCGACATGAAATCGTGGGATCTGAGGAACAAGAGGGTGGAGCTGGTTAAGGTGCAATGGAAGCACCGCAAGGGCTCGGAATGGACATGGGAGTCGGAGGCCAAGATGAGGGAGCACTACCCCGAGCTCTTTTCGGATTCGACAGCAGACTTCGAGGACGAAGTCTAAAATAAGTGGGGGAGATTTGTAACACCCGGTTCCTGGTACTTATTTTTATTATTTAAAGAAAACTCTTGTTTTTCTCTAGGACTCGGTGAGTTGGAGGCCCAACTCGTTGAGTAGACTCGACTTTGGATCGGCCGGATAAGTGATCTACTCGACGAGTTGGAAGACCGACTCGCCGAGTAGGAGCTGTAGGATGAAACCCTAATATTTAGGGTTTGCACCCTATTTAAACGACTTATAGCTCCCCAACACAGCCTCCATCGTTCCTCCCAACCCAGAGAAAACCCTAACTCGCAACCCTAAGACTTTATTGAGTGTTCTTGAGCTTATGGTGCCTTTTTGTGCATATTTGAAGTTGGAAGAGAAGAAGGAAGCTTGGGAGATCAAGAGAGAGCAAGTAGATCCAGAAGATTTGGCACATTTCTTGCTCACTTGAGGTATAAAGCTGATACCTTGGCTATTTATTAATTAGATCTTGATTTGGGGCTACTTTCTACCTTTTTCAAAGCTTTAGTGAAGCTATGCCCGGATTTGTGTGTATACTTGGAGTTGCACTTCAGATTTGGAGCCATTGAGGGTTCCCATGGCATAAAGGTGCCAACTTTATGGCCATAGGAGACCCATGCAACATATAGAGCCCTTTTATGGCTTTTTAAGCCAAAAACCCTCTTGCATGGACATCAAGTTCGTAACTTTATGTATAAAATGGACCTTAGGAGGTCAGATCTATAGTTTTGATGCATTAAGACCCGTTATAATCGACTGGGTGACTTGGCGAGTCGTTTGAGTGACTTGGCGAGTCGGGTCGCTTTTTCCTCTGAATGTTTTCTGGAAATGGTCTATGGTTGAGTGGAAGGAACACTCAGCATGTTGAGGGCTGTGAGGGACTTAAAGATCGAAGGACTCGACGAGTTTAAGAAGAAACTCGGCGAGTCATAAACAGAACATCTTCATATGGATGAAGATGAACTCGACGAGTTCAAGAACGAACTCGGCGGGTCAGTTGAAGATGGTCTGATGTGTTGTTAAAGGAAAACTCGTCGATCCCTTGCAAGACTCGACGAGTAGGGACGAGGTTGTAGCTATTCGTAGACGAGGGGACTCGACGAGTTGGCGAACCAACTCGGCGAGTCTGGTGAACCAGATGTTGACTTTGACCAGAAGTTGACTTTGACCAAGGCGTAGACCTTGACTTTGACTTATACTTGGGTTGACCCTGATAGGGGTTATGAGTATGAATGACAACGTAGAAAGGATAATGTGTAGGGATCGGGGAGATTAGAAAAGCTGATTTCCGTATCGAGGACACTGCAGACACTACACAACATTGAGGTGAGTTACCTTTTAGTAGAAGTAGGTCTAAGGCCACAACGCCGGCCCACTAGTAGGAGGTTGTAGTTGGATGATTGTCTGTGTGATAATTATCGGGTATGCCATTAACTGTATGCTTTATGTGCTAGTATGTTATGTCATTATGTGGTAGTGGTAGGGGTGGAATAGCCATGGATACCGGTTGAAAGATACCGAAGGAGAGGTTAGCTCTTGGTTATCGGTTGAAAGATACCGAAGGGGAGGTTAGCTCCCGGCTACCGGTTGAAAGATACGGAAGGGGAGGTTAGTTCCCGGCTACCGGTTGGAAGATACTGATGAATAGGCAATATTATGTGGTATGTGGCATGATGGGGGAAACTCACTAAGCTTTGTGCTTACGGTTTTCAGTTTTGGTTTCAGGTACCTCTTCATCTAAGGGGAAAAAGCTGGTGGGGTAGCAGCGCATCACACACACGCATGATTCCGCATTTGAGATTTCTGGGATTGTACTCTGATAATATTACTATTTGATGATATGGTTTGAGACATATAATCGTGGTTTATGGACTTATGTGATATCAGTGATGTTTTCCTCAAACTAAATTTTACAAGTAATACAATTAAAATAAAAATAAAAAATTTGGTCTCGATTTTTGGGATGTTACAATCTAAATCCAACCATAGAGCCACCCGCCTTCAAATTTAGACATCTAACTGGCACTGGAAAAATATGGGAAACAGTCTCCAGATTATCCTGACAAATAGGACATAAAGTTGAATCCAAATCCATGCCTCTCTCAGCTAATTTTGATCTAACTGGAAGACGGTCTAACATCACTCGCCATATGAAAATATTGATCTTTGTTAGGGCAAATTTGTTCCATCTAGTCTTTGCTCCTCCTTGAGGCAAACGGCCAACATCAATAAGCCTCCCTGTAGATTTGACAGAAAAAAGACATGAAGGATCATAAGCCCAAAGCCACTTATCCAGCTGAGTACCTAAAGAAACCGAACTTAATAAGTCAATCAGATTATTAAGTTTCATCTTTTCACATGTCTCATCTTCTTCCTAAATGAGATCGCCGACACTGCACTACCACGCCAAATTCAAACCCAAACTGTCCTTCTGCTAATTTATCACTTTGTTTCTAGAATCCACATAAGAAATCGGTCCCCGCAGTTGCAGGAAACATATACCACCATATTCTAGGGTACTAATTTTGGTGAATGAGACTTAATTTTTTGATCCCTTTCAGATCACCATGGTTACCGGAAACATAAACCTCACAAGAACCCCCTTAGCCGCTTTATCTCACCACCACCGGTAGCCATCCGCATCTTCGGTTATATCTCTATCTCCGATCACATCTCTGACGACCTTTCTCATCCTCTGCAGCCACCAATGAACTGTTGTTGCCTCTCTTTTTTCTCTGGTGTTGGAGTCGGAGAAGTTGATGAGGGGTGGGTTTTTCTTGCCCTCTACTACCCTAGTTCACCCACTTATCTACCTTTCCTTATTCTCTAATGTCGGAAATGACTTTGTTCAATCATCTTTCAACAAACATATCCCAAACAACATCAATTTAGAATTTCATATCAAACAGGATAAAATCTAATAAGTAAAGAACTCGATAGATGAAAAAATAAGAACCCTAAAATCATCATCGAATTTGTTCTATGGTAGAGCCGCCGACATCAACAGATTTGTTCTATGGCAAATGAATCCTGATATTTGGAACGTCGAGCTCGCCATCGGCGACAACAAGGTTCACGTCGGTTGCAATGGAAATCCTGATTTTCGAGTTGTAATGGGGTTTTTTTTGAGCGATTGATCAAAACTCATTCTTGTTCCACCAATATCATTATCCTTATGATTATCCCTTGAAAATACCTACGATTAATTCACAAAATCTACCACCGAAAATCAAAAACACAAACCCATGGATCAAAACTCATTTAGTGATGGTTTAGAAGAAAGAAAGATCGAGAAATAATGAGACCATTTCTGAACGATTTGAGAGCTTATATGTCTCCCCATTGTGTGATAGAGCAGCCATGAAAACAGAGCTCAATGAAAACGATGATAAGGAGGAAGAAAGATGAGAGATAACCCATTTGAGAGCAAATTGAGAAAAATGGATTTGATTATGAAATAACTGAAAAATGAATATTTGGAAGAGAGAGAGAGAGAGAGAGAGAGAGAGAGAGAGAGAGAGCTCTTATTATTAATTATAAGAATAAATACAAAATGTTAAATTTAAAAAAGAAATAAAAGAAAATTGAAAAATAAATACATCAAATGTATTTTAGTCTTTTCAATTTTATGAGAGACCAAAACCACAAACAAACTAGCTTAAAATGATCACAAATCCAAAATATTTGGGGTTTGGACCAAAACCCAGAAAAAAAATACATACTATACGAACCATTTTTGTAGTTTCTCTCCCTCTTTTATATATATATATATATATATATATATATATATATATATATATATATATATATATATATATAAAGAGGGAGAGGAACTACAAAAATGGTTGGTATAGTATGTATTTTTTTTTTCTGGGTTTTGGTCCAAACCCCAAATATTTTGGATTGGTGATCATTTTAAGCTAGTTTGTTTGTGGTTTTGGTTTCTCAGATATATATATATATATATATATATATATATATATATATATATATATATATATATATATATATATATATATATATATATATATATATATATATATATATATATATATATAATTGATGTTTTTGCATGATTGTAAAAATAATACCAAGAAAAAAGATTGAAAATGGTTAGATACATCCATGGAATTAGGATAATATGGAATTTTAAAAACTGTCCTACAAAAGGTTGGAAGGAGAAAAAAAATCGTTAAGAAACAAAAATAACACCTTGGTGTATTTGCATGATTGTAAAAATAATACTTTGGCAAGAAAAAAGATTGAAAATGGTTAGATACATCCATAGGAATTAGGATAGTATGGAATTTTAAAAATTATCCTACAAATGGTTTGAAGGAGAAAAAGGATTGTCAAGAAACAAAACTAATATCTTGGTGTTTTTGCATGATTGTAAAAATAATACATTGGCAAGAAAAAAAAATTGAAAATGGTTAGATACATCCATTGGAATTAGGATAGTATTGAATTTTAAAAAGTGTCCTACAAATGGTATTTTAAAAAGTGTCCTACAAATGGTTTGAAGGAGAAAAAGGATTGTCAAAAATTGAAAATGCAACAAAAACGATATTATTCTCCTTTTACTTGTTATGCCACAATAGTATATAAGGATAATTTCCTCCCTTCCTTACTTTTCCGTACACTAGTTTTCCAATAAATAATAGAATTCCGAGACTTCACTCATTCCCTACGAAACTTCCATTAATTCCACAGCATTGGCAAGAAGGTCTTGAAGGTATGTCTTCTTCATCTCTCCCTCTCCTTCTCCAACCATCGTCCCCTCTCTCATCTTCTGTTACCGGTCCACCGCCGTCCGCTGTCACTCACTCTTCCCTCCTCTAACAATAAACCCTCACAGCCACACCTCGCCGCTGATAACCCACCGTACACTACCACCGTAAACCCTAAACACAGACCATGAGCTTCATACCACCACTCACTCCGCCTCCCCCATTTCCTCCCTTTCTGCCATGCACCACAATCCCATCAGACACCCCTACCCCCTGCCGGCAAGCTATACCACCCTCCCATTCACAAAACCAAACTCCAGCTCTTAACCTGCCGGAAAATCCCATTTATCCCACCTTAAATTGTGTGTGAAATCTTCCCCTCATCCCTTTTTCGCCGGAGAACAGCAGCTGCTCTCCTCACTTGCCCCACCACTTACTGAAACCTCTCTCTCTCTCTCTCTCTCTCTCTCTCTCTCTCTCTGTATGTGTTAAGAAGTCCCGAAAAACAAATACCTAATTTATATTTCGGCTCATGTTCTTCCAAATCCCTTAGTAGATTAATGTTTTAATCCTACATTTTTTTTTCAATTCATGCAGGTCTGAGTCTCACCGGAGCATCACATTGAGTTACAACAAGGTTTTTTCGGGTCAGGTACAATCGTATCCTTCCGATGCCATACTCGATCTTAGATTAACTTTGATCGTGAGTTTTTGTATCCAATTTATTGTTGTCGATCGGACTTTTGGAGGTGAAATTATATATGAATCTCCACTTAAAACATGTACAGAAACTTTGCTTCATGTCATTACCCACAAATAACAGTTAAGATCAACAAATAGCTATGGAAATTAAAACTGCAGCAACGATTTTCCAGAATAACTCTGTAAAATGCTCATCTATGATCTATTTTCTCTTGTTTATTAGTTGAAAATAATACAATTAGTTCATTTCTTATTTTCCACAAGTTACAACTAGCCCCTTCCAGTTTAGAAAACGACTCCTGTAACTTTTTCTTCATCTTTTCCTTGTTTCATTTAAACCACAAACAAACTTCATCAACAATTTTCACCTTACCAAGCCAAAATAGACTAAATACTTGAAGATTTCAGCAATATTGTTACATATTCACAGCTGTTATGAATCTTTTTTTTTTCTTGGTCGGACCAAAGTTGACTTTGGTTGACTTTTCATAGCAGGATGGATTTTCCGAATGATTTGGTGATGGTAGCTGGAAGCATAGTGATCAACATGGTGATGTGTCTGGTACGATTCCCAGGAGGACTTGCAAGCATTGGGAAGAGAGATGGCGATTGGGTGTTCTTCTATGCGGACTTGATAGCTCTTTGTATCTCCATATGGTTGTATATGTTGTTGGAATGAGTGTGGGACCCACACTCTGGAAAAAGATCGAGGAGCTTGCAAGGAATGCCATGCTTATTGCACTTTCTGCTATGGCGATAGCTGTTCATCAGATTTTTCTTAGGGTTATGGGGGGCGACTACTGGTTGAGGCTTTTTGCTAATGGGTCCCTCATTGTGTTGGCAGTTCTCACTTGTGGTCTCAACATCTTTCTGAGGTGTGACTATTGGACCAAGTAGAGACTCTGTTGATGCTTCATCTCATCTGTTGATGCTTTTGATGTCGCCTCTTCTATAACATTATTGAATATTATTAGTTTGGATATGTATTAGTCTTTTCTTCTGGTTTTCATTTTCTTCCATTTTAGTCTACGAATTACCAAGAAGACCTAGTTTACTAAAATTATGTATAGCTATTCTTATATTCTATACAAGTTACCAAGAGGAGTGGAATATTATATATTATTAGTTGTTGAATTCTAAATATTTGGTTTAAAAAGTGGTTTTAATTTTGTTCATAGGCTATATATATAGAAGTGGTATGTTATAGTGGTAAAATATGAGAATCTCTGTCATAAAAATTCGGCATAACTTCCGTTACTTTGTGGACATTATGAGTATTTTTCTCTTATTGGTTATGAGACTACTAGCTACAAGAATATGGATGAATGTCATTAAGGCCACATGGTGTCCTAATTTTTTTTATTTACGGATGGACATTTTTTGCAATTTTTGCTATTTCTAAAAAGGAATTTATTCCTACCCCTCTCCATTTATCCAAACCCCCTAATCATTGTTTTACTAATCATTAACTTAATGATTAGATACTTTTACTAATCATTTGTTCACACATCTTTATAGCATTTATGATTACTATGATTAAGTTTTTTAATATATAAAAAACTATTATAGATAAGTTGATGTTTAAAAATATGTTTATTTTAATTATTTTGTTAATAACTTATCTAAAAATAATGAACATAGTGTAGTATTAAAATACATGTGATCTTAAAAAAAAAAAATTGTATGTGTTGACTAAAAAACGAAAGACATTAAATTTTAGGTATATGAAGTGCAAATATCATAATACAATTGTATTGGATATGATCAGTTGTATAAAAAGTTACGATTGAAGAGTTTATTTACTATTTAGTGCGCTTGAATGAAATAACATTTAATATGGAATTTAAATCTTTTGTATGGGTAATCACAGCAACTATAAAAGATATAAATATAAGGGTATAAAATGAAATATTTCAAAAATAGATAGGCTTTTAATGTAAAATTCTAGGGTATAAATTGTTTACTTTCTGTTAACCCTGATCCAAAGATGCAGCCGCCAAGGGAGAGAGGGGCGATTTCCGGCGACTTTCACGCGTTTCCCTGCGATGTTTAACGGCGACCTTCAGTCGATTTCCGTCATTAATAGTGCAATGGATTCACGCTCGTTCTCTTTCTCTCCTTCTATCTCCGACGGTGATGGCTTCGGGTGATTTCCGGCGACGTTGCAGGCGGTTTCCGGCGAGGTTCACGCTGCCTGTCCGATGCTAATTCTCCTTCTCTCGTTCTATTTCCGACGACTTGCTCTTTCTCTCGTTCTCCTTCTCTCCTTCTCTCTTTCTATCTGTTTCTCTCTAATGTCTTAAGTTAAACATGGGGTCGCCGACGTCGGTAATGGCTGTGGGTGGTCGCCGGTGCCGGTTTATTGATGTTTAAAAATTGAATATATTAATATTTTGGTGGTTACAGTCTTCAAAGGAATTAATTATCTATTATTTAGAAATCTTATATAAAACACATTCTTCAATGTATTGGAAATAATAATTTTTATTCATTGGCTAAAAAAAAAAAAAAAACTTGCAAGAAATAAGTAATATATAAATATGCCACCAATAAAACAATCATTGAGGGGGTATGGCAATAAAACCGGGGTATGTATCACACTTCCCTTCTAAAAAATGTAAGGGTAAAAATGTAAGGGTGTGGTAGTTTAAAGTGCCGGCGGTAAAACCCATATAAACCCCACACAAAATTGAATTTTGTCGTGTGTGAACAGGGCCGGAACACGAGTGGTAAAACTAGGGGCCGAAATCAAAATATTAAAAAAATTATATAAACAACTTTCATTTGGTTTAGCGTTATGACATTGAAAAAAAGGATTAACATTAAATACTTTTACAACGTTTATCAAAGGGCAACTCTCCGATCTTTTACGATTTTAAAGTCTTGCACAATTGTCTCTAAACTATTTTTTTCAAAAAGTTCTCTTTTGAAGTACAAAACCAATGAGTCGTTCAAAAACTCGTCTTCCATTTTATTCCATAATCTTGTTTTAATAATACTCATTGCTGAAAATTACCTCTCTATTGTAGCAGTTGAAACCGAAAGAGTAAGTATGAGACTAGTTACTCGATAAATAAGGCTAAAATTTGTTACTATTCTAGTCTTTACCAACTATTGGCACAATTCTGAAATAGATGTCAAATGTTTATAATCTGCATGTTGAACGACATCAACTTTGTAATGTTGAAGTTGCAACTTTAAAAGTACTTTCTCATGGTCATTGAAATATTTAGGATAAAACTTCTATGCTAATTGAAATACATCATCACTTCAAAAAGGCTCATGAGCATTTTTAGGATCTAAAGTTGTTGAAAGTTGAAGCAACTACATTTAACTATCATTGAATCGATTATCTAACTCCATTAGTTGACAATTAATTGCTTCGCAAAATATATCCACACGATAATGATGTTCAAGTGTATGATCTCTATGCTCATTACGAGCTCGAGCCCCTCTACTAAAATAAGGGGACGATAAATCAGGGATGTCAATGTTGCGTAGCTCACAAAATGACTTAACAAGAAAGAGAAAATCACTCCATCTTTCATCTTTCATTTTTAGCAACAACCTTTTAGTGGATGCAACTAGCCTCAATGCATTACAAATATCTTGAGTTTGTCTTTGTAGAGCTTGACAAAGTAAATCAGTGATCTCCATTATTTCTCTCTCGGGATGCAAAATAAAAATGAACTCAAATGTAGTAATAGTCTCATATGCTAAATCTGCATCTCCTTTGATTGAACCAGTTCCCTCTTAATTAATTTTAAGTAAAACCTCACAAGTTGGAGTAAACATCTTGATTAAGCTCGAAACTGATTTAAGGTGAGAACTCCATCTAGTATCCCCAGCTCGTTGTAGTGTACCAATTTGATTGAGACCTCTGCATGTCTCTAACTCTTCAATAGAAATAAAAATATGCATTTTGCTCGACTTGTGCATCTCTTAGTTGGTCGATACATTTGGAGGAAGCACTAACAACATTGATAACAAAAGATAACAAAGTAAAAAAAATTCTTAATGCAATAACTCCATGTGAGGCAGCCACTAATGCTAATTGCAATCGATGAGCAAAGCAGTGGACATAATACACATATGGATAATCATTATTAATCAATGCTTACAAAAATTTGAAATGACCACGAATATTATTTGCACCATCATACCCTTGCCCATGAATTGACTTGAAATCAAGATTGTAATGTGACAACACAAAATATATTTCTTTATTAAGAGTTTGTGATGCTCTGTCAAGTACATAAACTAGCCAAAAAAAACGCTCCATAACAACTCCATCTTTATTTACAAATCTCAAAACAATTGACATTTGTTCTTTGTTAGATTCATCACGTGCTTCATCAACAATTAAACAAAACTTTCCACCATCAATCTCCTCATAAATCATCCGTTTCACCCTACTTGAGATAAGGTTTAAAATCTCTTTTTGAATTAACGGTGATGTATATAATGCATGTTTAGGAGCAATGCGAAATAGTTCTTTCATCTCAGTGTTAAAAGTTCCAATTGCCACCAACATTTCAAGAAAATTTCCTTTGTTGATGGAATCTAGGCTTTCATCAAGGCCTCTAAATGCAATTGCTTGAAAGGCACACCAACGAAACGAACTGAAAAAACAATAGCCTTCAATCTCAATCTATTGTTCCTATGCTCTTCATCAGTAAATTTCTCAAAAATATTATGTATATTTTGCGCCTCATTTAACAAATCATCCCATGCTTTTTGTGCGACGTTGTGAAAAGATGTGCACTCAGTACCCATATGATGCAAAAAAGCATAAGTTTTCCCACCAACTTTCTTCCAATTTTTAAATCCATCTATAGTAAATGCTCGTTGGCCGTAATATCACGGTCCAGAAGGTTTGTTAAAAAGAAAACATGGGAAGCAAAACACGATATCTGAAGTCACTGAATATTCAAGCCAAGGATATGACTTAAACCAAGACACTTGAAAGCTACATTTATGGGTTTCTGGTCCATATTTTGGATATTCAGAAAGTATTGGTTGGAGGGGACCAAAATTCATGTAAGCTCGTCGAACAACATCTCGTGGGTTAATTGGATAATCATAGATTTGAATACGTAAACCTAGATCTCGTTCTATTGTATCAAGATTAACTTTATCAAGTTCAAGACGAACTCTTTTGGATTGATTCTCAGGAACATGAGACGTAGGGGTATTTTCATTCAAAACATTCTCTGGTGGTTCTTCAGGATCTTGAGAAGAATTTACGTGTTTTCTTTTTAAAAACCCGTCAAGAGTAGATTGTTTCTTCATGTTAATGTTCACTAAATAACAAAATTAACTAATAATTAATAAATAATAATTAAAAAGTATAATTTGATAAATGGAAAACAACTAATTACTAGCTAAAATAACATAATAAACTTGTAATTTAACAATTAATAAGTAAATATATTATAAATATAATTGACATATAATTTGTTTCGTACCATATTAAACAAACTAATAAACTAAATAATAATTTGCTATCACTGTTAAGCCATATGGCTTTATTTTCGTCAATGTTCAAATCAAAGCAATTATGATTTTGTGATGTCAAGTATTTTTTTATGTTTTCTTTGGTTATAAACAGAAGGATTAAAGAGGGAATCAAAGCAATTGTGAATATGTGATGTTAGATAGCCTTTTATGTCTCTTTGGTTATAATATAAGGATTAAAGAGGGCTATTTAAGTAATTTTGTCATGTATATCAGACTATTAGTTTATATGATAGCTTTTATTGATTTTGTTTTCTATAATAGTAGATAGATAGAGAGATCAGTCAAAATATATCAAATATATTATTGTCCATAACATATTAACATTATAATAAGCACATCTTGAAAAGAGAGAGGGAAAAATGCATACCTAATGAAGACCAAAGAGCAGAGTCGTAGCCAGTAGGGTCGAATAGCAATTTAGCAAGAAGAAGAATACAGTGATTTCTAATTCTACAAAAAGTAAACCAATTAAACCCACAAAATTTGTAAAGACAAAGAGACTTCAGAGACAGAGAGAAATAGAACCAAAATACGAACCCAATTTAATAAACGGGGAGTAGAGATGGTTCAGACGGTCGCAAAGATGTCAGTCCGTCAGTGGTCTGTGGTGGAGGTTAGCGATTCAGCGAGAAAACGAGAACATAAATCGGTCTCTTTTGTTGGGTTTTTGAAAATTTTATAAATCGATAAGATAATAGATTGTATATCTGAATATTTATATTTGTTAGTTTTATATTTTAATACGGTTACCTATCATAATAAATCTCAAGATTATTTACCATATGCATAAAATTAAGTGCGGAAAAAAAAGAGGGGTCATTCCTGTTTAAATAGTATATATATATATATATATATATATATATATATATATATATATATATATATATATATATATATATATATATATATATATATATAGGCTTAGGTTATTCTATTCAAAGTAATTATTGTGTTATTGTATGCATAAATGTGGGCCAATCAAATTTATTTATTTTAAGAAAGTGATTAATATATATTATTGAATTAAATATAATTAAAAAATATCATCTTAATTAATTACAAGGGTAATTTAGTCATTTAATATAGATTTAATAAAGGAAAATTGCATTTTTTTAGGGATCCTAGATTCTATTAATTTTAAAAATCCGATTTTTCGAATTATAATTCCTTTAATTCGGACATTCTGACAGAATATGTTTATAAGTATATTAAAAAATAAAACTATTCTTGAACCATAAATAATAAAAATATTCTTGAACCTATTTCTTGATCATGACTTTAAAAATTTCTTGTAGAATAACAAATTCTTGAACAATCAATTAACGAATAAAAACAAAAAATACATTATTTCTTATAGAATACGGGTAACAATTGTTAAGAATTACATTTACTGTTAAAGAATAAAACTAAAAAAACTTTCAAAACGGGAAAGAAAATATCAAAATATAACAACGACACTAATACATTCTAAAAGAATAATGTTTCTTATAATCACTTTCAATTTTGTGGTCCGTTCTTCAAGCGTCAACTTCTGTGAAAACAAAACAAAATTGTAGTTTAGATTCCAATAATGCATTAGTAAATGAAAAATAAAAAACTAAATTCCTTTGGAAAAATATATGGACTTGTGAATTGCACCAAAACCAATAAACAAGAATTGTAGAACATGCATAAATCAGTGAGAAAAATATCCATACTCCATTCCAGCAGAATTAGAATTCATGATTCCATTCCAACAGAATTGGAATTCGTAATTCCATTCCAATAGAATTGGAATCTCACCAATATCATCCATTGAATCATCTACATAAACAAATTAATTCCAAATGAAAGAAGCATCAAAGCATCTATGTATTTTACTAATCGTTCTAGACTTGTACAATTCTAATTCAAACATAACTAAAAATGAAATATAGTCAAACAACTCAAAATTAAAAGTCTAAGTCTAATATATTAATTGAAACCCTTTCTTATCAGTTCTAATTGAAAGCCAACTTGCCTACTGCCCACTAAACAAATCTTTCAATCCAATTCGGATTCAAACCAAGTTTAAAACCCCTAAAATTATTCTTACCAAGTTTAAAACCCCTTTATATCAGTGAGTATAGGGTTGAGGGCAATTGCAAAAAGTAAAAATAAAAGCATTCATTTTTTAGAAAACAGAATAGCTACAAGTTTCACTAAACAACAAGCAAGGCATTCTAATGCATAGTACCAACATCATGGACTTGTTTGTTGCTTCCATTCCATCTATTGATTGTTCAAGCAAATGAAAAACAACACTCAATCATCTCTGGCTTCTTCCTTTCCTTCTCCATTTTCTCTTTACCAAGAAATCAAGAGACGAGCTCTCTTCCTTCCCTGCAGTCGATTAAGCAACCCAAAAACACCCACCTAAGTTCTTTGATTTCTATCAAAACAAACAAAAGAAGAAAAAAAAAGTTCTTTACCTGTTTGATGATTCACTGCTCCCTTCTCCCTTCTTCATATCGCTTCCTACCAAGAACCACTCATTCAATGTCGCCTCTTCCCTTGTCAAACAATGAACTCAAACACCCATTTCCCCTATCAATTCCTGTCAAAATAACCCTAAACATGCATTCCATTCATCAATTTTTGTCAAGAACAATAAAAAAAAAATTAAAAAAGAAGAAGAAGAAGAATAGGGGAGGCTGCCGGAGCAGTCCCCATCCATTTACCTGCTAACAATCGAAGCCGCAACCACACAAAACCCTCACACCTCCCTTTCACACCCTCTCCGCACCCACTGAGGTCGACGGCAGCTCTCGTTGCCTCTTCCCTGTTCTTCGGACCATTCGAACACCAGAGGTGCTCACCTCCTTACGACTTCAGCCACCGAGAATCGACTTTAAATCAGTAGCCGATTGGCGATGAAGATTGATCAGATCAGTAGGCCGTTTATAAAAGGGGGGAATTAGGTTAAAATCAACGTAACTAGCAAAATTATAGGGAGTATTTGTGGAAGTTATTTCTCAAATTACCTAGTTACCCTTATTGATTTATTTAATTATTGCTTTTTCTATTATTTTTTGATTGGTCCACAATCATGCATACAATAACACAATAATTAGTTTAAACACCTGAACCTAGCTCTCTCTCTCTCTCTCTCTCTCTCTATATATATATATATATATATATATATATATATATATATATATATATATATATATATATATATATATATATATATATATATATATATATATATATATAGAGAGAGAGAGAGAGAGAGAGAGAGACAGAGAGAGAGAGAGAGCCATAATTAACAAGAAACCAATCATGAGCGTTGTAAATCATAATGATCAACGACCAAGGAAATAGATGTACATTTGTACATTGGATACACACACACCGAATTATACTAAAAAATTCATCTCCTTACAAAAAAACTCACCTCTTTTTTTCGTTTAACTTTTTTTAGGCCATATTTTTTATCCAAAAAAAAAGGTGAATATATTTTTGTCAAAAAAATAATAATAATAAAATAAATAAAAGACAAAATTGCAAATTTGGTCCCTGTGGTATGTCAAAACTAGCAAGTTTGGTCCAAAATGGGTTTGGCTTGCAAGGATGGTCAAACAGTTTCATTTTGTTGCAAGTTTAGTCCAATGGCTTAACAACCGTTAGCAAGCTCCCGTTAATTTACCCATGCCCCTATCATTTAAGGGTATTTTAGTCCATTCATCCCTGTAACCGTTCCCGCTAAAGCTCAATAAAAGCAGTTTGTCTCCTCCTCAATAAAGTAGATCGTCGTTGTTTAACCAAGATCAATAAAAGCCCTAGACACAAAATTTGTTGTGTTAGTTAAGTTGCGATTTGGTGAGATTATCGATGGATGAACATACCAATGTGGCACTAAAGGTTGTTAAACAGACCCTTCAACCCCAAGGTTGTTTATGGTACGTAATTTGCCCTTTTTCATCTTTTGATTTCTTGAATTTTTTTGAAGTAACTCCACCTGAGGTGTTTTTTTACTTGCTTTGAAAATGGACACCCAACATTATTTACCATTAAGTTGTACCATGGAGGTGAGTTCACTAAGTACCCTGATGTTCGTTACATTAACGGAACTGTAAACTATGTTGACATGGTAGATATAGATGAGTTTTCAGTTCATGAGCTCCATGCAATCATGAAAGGTTTTAGATATGGGGTTCCTCCTGTTATATACTACCATTTTCTTGTGCCTGGTGGAGACTTCCACTATGGTCTTCGCCCTTTAGGAAATGATGAAGATGTTGCAAACTTTTCTCAATATGTCAGTGAGCACAAAGTGATGAAGGTATACACAGAACATGGTGAAACAAGATGTAACGACGGAAATTTTCAAACCAAAATTTTCATTTTTCAAACACAATAAAACACATGTCACATTTTCTCCCAAAACCTCAAGTATCAAATATCGTTACATATTTCAGAAATTGTTTATCACAAATCCAGGATCCAAAATAAATGTAACTCCAGCTCAGATGTGTGTGTACAATCAAGACGGTGCCTTCCCGCGATCCTCGTAAGTACCTGAAACACATAACGCATAACACGGTAAGCACGAAGCTTAGTGAGTTCCCCAAAATACCACGCACAAAATAATTAGTCACTCGAGGCTATAGCTCTGTAAGATCTTCCGGTCAATGTGTCTCAGTGGGACCCTCCAGTCCCACAGCTCGTTGGACCCTCTGGTCCGGTCTCTGTGAGGACCCTCTAGTCTCACTGCTTGTTGGACCCTCCGGTCCGGTCTCAGTGAGGACCTTCCGGTCTCATGGCTCGTTGGACCCTCCGGTCCGGTCTCAGCAATACATAATATAGCATATATATCACACAGACAAGATGTATAATATCACATAACTCAAATAAACACATAAGACCTTCCGGTCACACAAAAAGTACCACTCTAGGTAAAGTATAGTGAGAAGACTCACCTCGTAGCTAGCAAGTAACAGACACGTACTCGGGAATCCCGAACTAGCCTCCGCCTAACACATTAAATAAGCATCTCTAATCAATACCCCACTCTTACTCAAATACACCAAAAGTTCTCTTATTCTCTTTCTAACCCTTGGAATGGATAAAAGACCATTTTACCCCTCCATGGACTCAAATGCTCATATTTGACCCATCCCTAAAGTCAACAGAAGTCGATACGAGTCAACAGTCAAAATTGACCTGACTCGCCGAGTGCACTCATGGGACTCGCCGAGTCCATTCGTATCCTCAGAGGTCCTCCTAAGGTTTCACTCAGCTCGTCGAGTTGACCCCCAACTCGACGAGTTATCACTGGGTCAAGAACGCTGGGACAAACCCGGTCCGACTCGTCGAGTCATCCCATAGACTCGGCGAACCGACTCAATCACATTTCTCATTTGGGCACCTGAGGGCAGATCTGCAACTCCAACCTCTATATCTAGCCTCCTAATGTCCAAAAGTCACGTAAAGGTTTGATCTTGATGACCATGCATGGCATATATTGCTCTATATGCCATCACCACTCCATTAATGCTTCCAAAACACAAAACCATTTGGTTGATCAACTATCGCTCTGAACTTTTGGACTCTCTGGACCTCACAAGGTCCAGATCTGAAGTCTAGACTCAAAAAGGGGCTTGATGCATCCATAGACCCATCAAGAAGGTGTTACAAGCCCTAAATCTCAAGAACATGAGATCTAATCATCCCACAAGAAAGGTAAAATCTTTTTACCCTGATATGAAGCTTGAGATGAAGAAGAAGCAGATCTACTGGCCCTCCCTTCTTGATCTTTGGTGAACCTTCCTTCTTCTTCAAGGAAATGAGCCAAAATGATCACAAGATTAGCTATCCTCACCACTCTAGCTCACTATGGACGTTAGGGTTTCTCTCAAAGGTGAAAGGGTGCTGGTGAGACGAAATGGAGGCTATAAGTGTCCTTATATAGGCCTCGGGCCCGAGAATTTAGGGTTTCCTTCAGCAGCGCTGACTCGGCGAGTCGGCTCACAGACTCGTCGAGTCAACTCATTAATCCATGTCACCAGGCGCGACTCTACTCGACGAGTTGAAACACCAACTCGTCGAGTCACTCAGCAAACCTCAAAATAAATAAATAAAATAATATACCTGGGAATTCCGGATGTTACAATTCTCCCCCACTAGAATCATACTTCGCCCTCGAAGTCATGCTCCGCAAATAATTCAGGATGCTGCTCCCGCATCTCTGACTCCGGCTCCCAAGTCAAATCGGACCCCCTCCTATGTTGCCACTGGACCTGAACCAGGGGCACTTCCTTGTTCCTCAGAACATTCACTTTTCGATCTAATATCGCGATCGGCCTCTCAATATAATTCAGGCTCGCATCTACCTGAATGTCCTCCAGTGGTACTATTGTCGTCTCATCGGCCACATACTTCCTCAACTGGGACACGTGGAAGGTGTTATGAATCTGACTCAACTCCGTAGGAAGCTCCAACTGGTATGCTACCCTACCCACTCTGGCGGTCACTCTGAAAGGATCGATGTATCGGGGCCCCAGCTTGCCCCGTTTCCTGAATCAGATCACCCCTTTCCAAGGGGATACCTTCAGGAGTACAAAATCCCCGACCTGGAATTCCAGCTCGGATCGTCGCTTATCCGCATAACTCTTTTGGCGACTCTGGGCCGTCAGTAACCTCTGTCTAACTTGTTGAATTTGCTCAGTCGTCTTCAGCACTATCTCAATGCCACCCATCACTCGCTGCCCCACCTCTCCCCAACAAATGGGAGTCCGACACTTTCTCCCATAAAGAAGCTCAAAGGGAGGCATACCAATACTCAAATGATAACTCTTGTTGTAAGAAAACTCAGCCAAGGGAAAATAAGTGTCCCAACTTCCTCTGAAATCCATAACACATGCACGCAGCATGTCCTCCAGCATCTGAATCGTTCGCTCGCTCTGCCCGTCTGTCTGCGGATGGTACGCGGTACTGAAGTGTAACAGGGTACCCAACTCCTGATGAAACTTCTTCCAGAATCTGGAAGTAAAACGCACGTCTCGATCTGACACCATCGAGGTTGGTACTCCATACCGAGCTACCACCTCCCTCACATAAATCTCGGCCAATCTATCCGCAGAAGAGCTCTCACTAATAGCAAAGAAGTGAGCAGTCTTCGTCAGTCGATCCAAAATCACCCAAATCGCGTCAACTCCACGTGCAGTCCTCGGTAACTTGGTGATAAAGTCCATCGAGATCTGCTCCCACTTCCACTGGGGAATCTCCAGCGGTTTCAATGGACCGTGTGGACGATGGTGCTCTGCCTTGACCCGACGACAGGTCAAGCACCTCTCAACTACCCAAGCAACATCCCTCTTCATACAGGGCCACCAGTAATCTCTCTTCAGGTCTAAATACATCTTAGTGGCTCCTGGATGGATCGAGAATCTCGATCTATGCGCCTCCTCCATCAGTATACGTCGAGCTCCACCCGTATAGGGCACCCAAATCCGCCCTCAGAAAGTCATAAGCCCTCGGCTATCCGTCACAAACTCGGACACCTGCCCAATCACCCGCTCCCTCTTGCGGTTCTCCGGTCTCACGGCCTCCGCCTGGGCCTCTCGAATGGTATCCAAGACTGGAGTCATCACTGTCATCCTCATACACACATCTCGGATCGGGGCACTCTCTGCTCTGCGGCTCAGGGCGTCGGCTACCACGTTAGCCTTTCCCGGATGATACAGGATCTCACAGCCATAGTCTTTCACCACATCCAACCATCTCCTCTGTCGCATATTCAGGTTGGGCTGATCCATGAGATACTTCAGGATCTTGTGGTCTGTGTATATGGTACATCGAACCCCGTACAAATAGTGACGCCAGATCTTGAGGGCGAACACCAACGCCCCCAACTCTAGATCATGAGTGGGATATCTCGTCTCATGAGGCTTCATCTGCCTCGATGCCTATGCTATCACGTGCCCTCTCTGCATTAGTACCGCACCCATCCCGGATATAGATGCATCACAGTAAACCACAAAATCCTCCATTCCCTCGGGAAGGGCTAACACCGGGGCTTCGCCCAATATATGGCGAAGAGTCTCAAATGAGGTCTGCTGCTCGGGACCCCAAGTAAAAGTAACGCCCTTCCGGGTCAACCTGGTGAGGGGGACGGCAATCTTGGAGAAATCTTTGATAAATCTCCGATAGTAGCCGGCCAATCCTAGAAAACTCCTGATCTGGGTGGGGGATCTCGGCACCTCCCATCTCATAACGGCCTCAATCTTGGCCGGATCGACCAAAATCTCATTCTGATTAACAAGGTGTCCCAGGAACTGGACCTCTCGTAACCAGAAATCACACTTGGGGAATTTAGCATAAAGCCTCTCCGATCTCAATACTCCAAGAATCTCTCTCAAATGCTCCTCATGCTGTTCCCTGGACCTCGAGTACACAAGAATATCGTCGATGAACACGATCACTGATCGATCCAACATGGGCCTGCACACCCGGTTCATGAGGTCATCATACCACCCAATAAACCCACATGACGAATTCTTGAAAAAAAGAAGAAAGAAACATTAGATCATCAGGGAGTAGTCATCAAAAACAAAGTGTAACATATTTACCGGGTTAGGACATCCCCAATATCGGCGCCCTGGGTTGTTATCTGTCCACGATGTCCGAACTATCGCCCACTTTCTGTAGAAGCACATCACCATTGTGGATAGAGAAGATGAAATCACAGAGGGGGGGGGGGTGATCGATGGAGAAGATGAAATCACAGATTGAGTGGTCGTTAGGGCTTGTTGTTGGAGACGAGAATAGAGACGTTGAAGTCTCTTTATGGACTAAATAATAATAAAATAATAAAGGGGCTAGATGAATGGACCAAAATACCCTTAAGTGAGAGGGGCATGGGTAAATTAACAGGAGCTTGGTAAACAGCTGTTAAGCCATTGGACTAAACTTCCAACAAAATGAAACTATTGGACCATCCTTACAAGTCAAACCCATTTTGCACCAAACTTGCTAGTTTTGACATACCACAGGAACCAAATTTGCAATTTTCTCTAAATAAAATTAAGAATCGTAGGACTAAAACATTAATATTGCAATGGATTTGGAAGAACAACGGCCGAAATGTAAACCGGGAGTTTTTTTTCGGCATTTTAAAGCAATGTCTATTTATAGGAAAAAAACATAATTACAAAATTTTAATATACTGAAAAAATTTATACAAAATTTACGCCCCAAAACATTAATTAATTAAATAATAATAATAATAATAATAATAATAATAATAATAATAATAATAAGACTAAATTGCACAAATGGTCCGTGTGGTTTGCTCAAAATTGCCACTTTGGTCCAAAAATGTTTGGACTAGCACCAGATGTCCAAAGTTTTCATTTTGTTGCTTGTTTGGTCCAATCTGTTTTGATTTTTTTCAAAATGACGGATTTGCCCCTGTTAATATGATTTTCTTTTTTTCTTATTTGCTTTTTTGATTTTCAGATTTAAAAAAATGAAAAGTAAAAATAAAAATAAAATAAATCTCTCTCTCTCTCTCTATTTCCCTCTCTTATTTATTTTTCTGATTTAAAAAAAATAAAAAATAAAAAATAAAAATAAAAATAAATCTCTCTCTCTCTCTCTCTCTCTCTCTTTCTCTTTCTCTCTCTCTCTCTCTCTCTCTCTCTCTCTCTCTCTCTCTCTCTCTTTCTCTCTCTCGTATTTGAGTGTGTGTTTACTGTGTGAACACAAATCCACAAATCCATGTCAATCCTCCTGCCCCAAATCCACCATAATGTCTTGAACTTGATACTCACCTTCAGTCTCTTACTTGCCGGAGCATTCATTGGAGCCGGAGGAGACGACATCGGACCAAGATCCGACGAGGTCACCAAACAACCTTCTCATTGATAGGGGAGAGAGACAATCATCGTATGCCAACTCAAACTGTTTTTCAAATCCACCTCCGTTTAGGGTTTCAGTCGCCTATATCTCTGAAACTAGGGTTTGCAAGCTCAAACAAGAAGGATGACTCTACCCCCTTTCATCTCACCTACATATTGACTTCGATCTGCCGCTGCAAAACTAGCAACTGGAAACCACCGCTGCTCCGATTTGCAATTCGACGAAGACGATGGTTAAGCTGCTACAAAGAGCTTCGTCTGTACAGATCTGTAACTCGTTCTACCCTTTGCGTAAGCCCCTTCTGATTTTGAATACTTTCAAGTCTTTTGGTTGTTGGGTAAGCCGATGAAGGTGGATGCCGTTTCAGACCTCCAGGTAGCCAATTAACCGGTGATTAAATTGTACCCTATGATGAAGTCGATGATGAGAGGTTCTTGAGAACAACGAAGAACAAATGAAGAAGGAAGGAGAAATAGTAGGGGAGAGAGAGAGAGAGAGAGAGAGAGAGAGATTTATTTTATTTATTTTATTTTTATTTTTTATTTTTTTAAATCTAAAAATCATAAAAACAAATAAGAAAAAACGAAAATCATATTTTTTTATTTTTCTTTTAATCAGAAAAGTTTTTAATTAAATAAAAAAACTAAAAAAGATAACAGTAAGGGTAAATCATCATTATAAAAAAGTTACATGCAAATTGGACTAAATTCACAACAAAATGAAAACTTTGGATTTCCGGTGCTAGTCCAAACATTTTTGAACCAAAGTGTTAATTTTGAGCAAACCATAGGGACCATTTGTGCAGTTTAGTCTAATAATAATAATAATAATAATAATAATAATGTTATAGCAAAAATATTAAGATAAGGAACATAACCACAAAATTAACCAATGTTTTAAATAACGTAAGTTGTGATTTTGGCGGCAATATCAAACCGCAAGTTTTTACAAGCCTTAGTAAACTACATCGTTTGTAAGGCATGACTTAAGGAGTAATTTTGCATAATTAATATTTTTATATGTATTTTCTATATATATATATATATATATATATATATATATATATATATATATATATATATATATATATATATATAACGTAAGTTGTGATTTTGGCGGCAATATCAACCCGCAAGTTTTTACGAGCCTTAGCGAACTATATCGTTTGTAAGGCGTGACTTAAGACAGTAATTTTGTATAATTAATATTTGTATATGTATTTTCTAATATATATATATATATATATATATATATATATATATATATATATATATATATATATATAGAGAGAGAGAGAGAGGTTTAAAAAAACATTAAAAATCATAAAAATGCATAAAAAAAACTTAGAGATCACAAATCTTTTTTTTTTGACATTAGATTCTTAAAAATCGCAACTTTTTATATAATTTCGCTGAAATTTTTTTTTTCGAAAACAAAAAAACAAAAAAAGTAAAATAAAATAAATAAAAAATAATCGATTTTTTAATTTTTTTCAGCGAATTTATAAAAATAGCTGCTATTTTTAAGAATATATATATATATATATATATATATATATATATATATATATATATATATATATATATATATATATGAAAAAGTTATATGGAAAACAAAAAAAAACCCTAAAAATAATAAAAATGCATAAAAAAATACTTCGAGATCACATATCCTTTTTTTGACTTTATATTCTTTAAAATCGCAGTTTTTTTTTATAAATTCGTTGAAAAAAATTAAAAAGTCGATTATTATTTATTTATTTTTTTGTTTTTTTTTCAAAAAAAATTCAGCAATATTATATAAAAAGTTACGATTTTCAAGAATATAAAGTCAAAAAAAAAATTGTAATCTCTAAGTAATTTTTATGCAGTTTTATAATTTTTAGGGTTTTTTTGTTTTCTATAAATACTTATAAAAATATTAATTATAAAAAATTAGCGACTTAAATCACGCCTTATAAACGATATAGTTCGCTAAGGCTCGTACAAACTTGCGGTTTGATATTGCTGCCAAAATCACAACTTACGTTATTTAGAACATTGGTTAATTTTGTGGTTACGTTCCTTAGCTTAATATTTTTGCTAAAGCATTATTATTACTATTATTATTATTATTATTTAATTAATTAATGTTTTGGGGCGTAAATTTTGTATAAATTTATTCAGTATATCAAAATTTTATAATCATATGTTTTTTTTCTATAAATAGACATTGCTTAAAAATCCCGAAAAAAACTCCCAGTTTCCATTTCTGCCGTTGTTCTTTCAAATCCATTGCAATATTAATGTTTTAGTCCTACAATTTTTATTTTTATTTATTATTATTATTATTATTTTGACAAAACTACTAAAGTGGTCCCTGTGTTTGTTTAACTTTTTTCTAATTTAATGTACTAATATCCTATATAATTTATATTAATATGTTTGTTTAACTTTTTTTTTTTTTTTTTAATCCAAAATTTTAGTCCAGAATCCAAAATGTCGTTCCGGAATCCAAAATAATGCTTATTTTGAAACAAGTCGTTATTTTTGCTAAAAAGTTTTTTTTTGTTATTTTCTTAAAATATATTTCAAAAAAATGATTAGATTACTTAATTTCTTAAAATTAAATCCATGTACAATTTTGTTCTTTCGGTTCTATATTCTTTGCTTAACTTTCATTGATGTTTGGGAATTGTGAGTTAATGTATAAAAATCACTAAAAATTGTTTGTTGTCAGATTTTAGGAGCACACACATTACACTTATATTCATTGAAGTTATAATATTAATCTCAGTTACCATGTTATAATCTTAAGTGGTAAATCATTGTTGCTCAGGAAACTTCGATTGGGCCTCTTGGTGGACCATTAAGAACTATAGATCCGACCTCAATGGCTTCCACTTCACCGTAGGTGGATTCATTTTCAACATCTTTTTCTCGTTGAAATTCCTCCATATGTTGAGGCATCGGCCATCTTGCACCCAATTCCTCTAACAAAGATTGTTTAAGGATGCTTAGAAGTTAAAGATGCTCAAGGAATACACCATGATGCGCCACCATGATGGCTGATGCACCACTAGTGTTCATGATGTGCTACATGTGCATCATGATGATCCACTATGGCTCATGGTGCTTCATCATGTACGTTGTTGATGCTCATGTGTTGTTTGTCATTGATGAATATTCAAGAAGCTTGTGCATGGTGAATTGTGATTGGTTGACACCATTTTATGGATTAATGGGCTTGGTTCGTTAGGTTTTTAGGTCTGATCCCTTCACTATATATAGGGATGTCTGCTAGTAATTTGAAGTGTCTTGTATTCTAGAGTGATAGGCGAATTTCTATTGCATTTGTACTTGTAACCTCTATTTGAGAGCTCATAAATAAAGAATACTCCCCTCCTGTCCTTGGATGTAAGTCATCTTGACCGAACCACGTAAATACTATTGGATTAAGGTGTCTAAGATCATAACTAAATTGGTATGACTTGTAATTATAAGCAAAATCCTTTTAGGTTGCCCTCAGAACTAGTAACTAAAAAGAATGACATTTTGTAAGAGATATTGATTTATTGATTTATTTTATGATTGATAAATAGCAATAATGATTTGTTAATATATTATATGATTAATATATAATTAAAAATAATATTGTTTAATTAATATTTAATCAGAAATTAATTAGAATTAAGTTGATTAATTAAAGGTGTAAGGATTGAACTATAATTGTTCAATAGTTGACCAAGAAGAAATTCCAGAACTTTCTTTGAAGGTTGGACGATTTTAAGAGATGTCAATGACATATAGAATGTTCATTCTAAAGATAAAGAAACTGGATAACCACTCGGAATTAAAATAATATTATTTTATTCACGATTAGGGTTTCTAGGGTTATCATATCAAGTATAAATAGGACCCCTTGGGTGCCTAGATTTCGTACATGCCATATACCAAAAGGATAGGCGAAAATATGATTCTACTCTCCATTCTCCTCTTTTGTTCTTATTGCTAGGGTTTGGGTATAAACCATTAGAGGCACTAAATCTTTGGTGCTAGCTTATCAAGTTAACAAATGAAGGAATCAAGCAAACTTGTTTGCAATAACAGGTTAGAGGTATGTAACCATAATTTCTAGTTTCGAAATTAGTAGGGTTATTCGGTAGTTATCTGTTTTAATATCTGCTAAATCCGATTAGGTTTGCAATAACCTAATTTGATTTATGTGGTTGTTATTCGGTAGTTATCTGTTTTAATATCTGCTAAATCCGATTTTTTGCTTGTATTTGATAACTAAATAAAACCGCAAATGTTAGGAGATATCATTAGACAAGATAATGATTAAATATAAGATTAATTAATATTATCCTTATGGATTTAATAATTAATTTGATTAAATGATTATTTAAAAGATAAATATTAAATTCGTAAATGGTTTAAATGATAATTAAATAATCGATAAATTAAATAATTAATTTTAAACCTTGTATTTTGAAATGTTGTAAAATACACCCTTATATATGTATTATAAGATTATATATATATATATATATATATATATATATATATATATATATATATATATATATATATATATATATATATATATATATAAGAAAAGTCAGTCGCTAGTAAGCTACACTCAGTAAGCAATGCCATATAAAGGGTATAAGGAAACGGCCTATAAAATGGCCATTGAATGAGTGTCATTTTCACTTACTACTCTTTTTGTGTGGTGGAAGCTCGTTAGCTGAACATGTTTGATAGGACATAATCTCATTAAAAGTATAATGCTATAAAATTACTAGAACCTTCTTTAAAATCTCACTCTAGTTGCTTTAGAAAAAATGTGAAAAGTATGCTAATCCATGAAAACACACATCATTCTTTATAGACAAAATTGCAAAAATGGTCCCTGTGGTATGCATTTTTTGGGGGTTTTAGTCCAAACCTCGACTTTTTTGGATTGGTGGTCCTTTTGAGGTAGTTTGCTTGTGATTTTGGTCCCTTGCAAAATTGAAAAGACTAAAATGCCCTTTCTGATATACTTTTTTATGTTTTTCATTTAAATTTAAAGGAAAAAAAATTAATTAATTAATTTGGGCCTCTCTCTCTCTCAAAAAAAAAAAAAAAAAAAAAACCAGATTTGCTTTTCTCCAACTTCACTGAGTTCTACTTCTCCAACGATTAAAAGTGCTTCATTTCCAGATTCAAGATCCAAAAAATTCCAAGACCCGTTACGGAGTTCTCCAGCTCCGGCGAATTCGAGTCGCCGACAACCGACGAATTCAACAAACTAAAATTCACATCATCTTCTAGAAACATATGATCATCCTCCTCTGATTTCTCCTTCTCTTTTCTCCATCTCCACTAAGGAGTTCTCTACTGATCAGAAAGAAAATGACATGGGCAATTTGTTCTAGGCGTTTTTTTGTTCATCTGGGACTGATTTGTAAGAAGAAGAAGATGGGTCTGTAAGAGATCACCTTCTAGCACAATAACAACAAGTATCACATGAGATTTTGGAAGTAACCATGGTTATCTTCCTTCTACCAGGTTAGTGGTGATTTTGGAAGTAACCATGGTTATCTTCCTTCTTGCTGGAGTTTGTTGTGGATTCTTGGCGCCTAGGGTTCTGCCTCCAAATAAAAAAGAGAGGATAACTTAAAGATCTTGTAGTAGTTACTTATTTGAATCATAATTAAATCAATTCGTTCAACCTTTTTTTTTCATTTGCAGTTCCAAGAATGTGCCCTTATAATGCTCGACTACACCCATCCCAGAAGTTGCATCTGACTCAAAAGTGGTTATAGATTGCAAGTTTAGATCGATTACCAATCAAGTTCAAGGTAACTGGAGGTTAGTTTGAGTAGATATGGTCAAACTCGTCACGTTGATTTGTTATTCCATCGAATTGATCCGGCTAAAATCGGGCATGGAATTTGGGGTTTTTTCGTGGGGTTAACTTCATCCAATGGGAACTCTTCACAGCTTTTTAATATGTATTCATGGAGCTTTAAAACAAGGCAATCACCATATTAGACGCATTCTGAACCGTTGGGTCCTATCGTTGTCAAAGAAAGGGAAGAAAACGAAATGAAGATTCATAAGAAAAGTGATTGTGTTCTTAATTCTTCTTGATTGACAACGTTGCTTTCGTATTACTCTTGATCATCAGGTTCTGATGCAATCCAAAAGTTTGATTGGTCTGTAAGTGTTTCTGTGAATTCAAGTTGTAATCCCTGCAGTTCTGATGTAGCTTGAGTTTTGGATTTTGATTTCAGATTCATTTTAGTTTTGGATGATATCATTTGATTTGGTGTGGTGGGGGTTATTAAGAACGAGGACAACAAAGAGGGGTTTCCGGTGATGGTTATGCATATTTCTTGGTGTAGATTTTCCGGTGGTAGTGGTGGGTATCGTTCTTAAACGAGAGAGAGAGAGAGAGAGAGAGAGAGAGAGAGAATGTGGGCCCTTATTTTTTATTTTTTATATATAAATACTTATAGGAGAAAAAAGAAAATGAAAAATAAATTAAATAAGGGCAATTTAGTCTTTTCAGTTTACTGAAAGACCAAAACCACAAGCAAACTACCTCAAAAGGACCACCAATCCAAAAAAGTCGTGGTTTGGAGTAAAACCCCAAAAAATTGCATACCACAGGGACTATTTTTGCAGTTTTGTCTTTTTTATAAAGTCGTTAGCGGAGTGTGAATGGTTAACCGACACAATAATTTGGGACTATAAAGTCGAATGATGGTACAAATCATAAATTATCATTGTTAATGGAGTGTGTGTGGTTTACCGACACATTAATTAGAGTTGATAAATGACATCGAGGCTGTCAAGCGTGTTTGCATGGTTATTCACATCTTGTTACAAATAGAAGAGAATAATCTGAGATTAAACATATCATTGGTAAGATTCAATGAATCTTAAGAGATCTAGTAATTTCACGTTAGATTGGAACGGGCCAATTGCTTTACTTACCTTCTAAATTTGCAATAAGACTACGGCATCCCTCTTCTTGATTATGAATTGTATTTTGGATCCTAGCATTAATTATTTATTTTTGGTTAAAATATTAAGGAATTGTGTTAACTAACTAAAACTATCTCTCTTAATATAGATGTATACTCCAAATGATGCTCCCGCTACTCAATCCTGCAACACCAACAACTAGAACTTCACTCTTCTATCGATCCTATCAAAAGAGAAACTAGATGATCCCAACTACATAGACTGGATGTGAAATCTAAATATGACTCTTCGATACGAGAACAAAGAGTATGTTCTTGAAAAATCCCTAATCGAATTCGATGAGTTAACTGCTACTCCAGAGGAGCTCGCAAACTACAAACAACACTATGATGACGCAACACGCTTGCATTGTAACATACTGATTTTTACCACAAAATTTTTCATTTTTATAATAGAAAACCCACAAGTGTCATCAAAATAAAATTCATGAAAAATCCCAAGCACAAAAATATACTCATGTAAATTAGAGTATCAAAAGGTGAAAAACATAAAATCTACGAGCTGGAGTGTACAGTCAAGCTTTCGCCTTCCCGCGATCATCCGAAATGCCTGAAACACATTTAATCCAAAAATATAAGCATAAAGCTTAGTGTGTCCCTCCTAAAATATTCATACAGCACAACATAATAAACAACTATGGGTTATCAGTAACCCTGGAGATTATCAGCAATCTCAGCGGGTTAACTGTACGCCCGGTGGATTAACAGCATGTTCCAAGGGTTATTAGCAACCCTAGGGATTCTCAGCAATCCCAAGGTTATTAGTAATACAATTCAATTCATACATAACAATAATTAGCAATTATGACCCAACTTGTTACAAACATAATTACCACACAAGTAAATGAAGTAAGAAGACTCACCTCACTCACAAGCTAAGTACAACAGCTCATACAGGGTAGACATGTACAAATAAGCACCTAATTAGCAATAAAAAAGCACCATTTTCAAACTATGCACAAAACCTAATTTTTCACCAAAAGTCAACAAATTCAAAGTCCACGGTCCACCCTACTACGCCCCGAGTACCGGCTGTAGTACGCATGGCATAGAGCCTATGATATTACGGGACGAAACCAGGCTACGCCCTGCATAGCAAGATTTACGCCCCACGTAGCAAGTCTGAATGCTAAAAGTTTCATTAAGCTATTTATTTAGACAATTAGCTCCACAAACTTCCAAATATGAACAAAAGGGATGACTTAATGAATGTCGTTGCAGTCGTTCCGTTGACTTCTGCGGTCGGCGAAGAGAAAGGAGCACGGGGACTCGACGGATACTGATCGCTGTTACGATTTGTCGCCGGAGAAACCCACACCTTCCTCCCTCGTTCTTCCTATCGATCAATCATCTCAAAACACCCCCTACCGTTTCTTCTTCCTTCTTCGTGCGTGACTGTCGAACGAACCAGAGAAGAAGAAACGACGAGGAAGTCGCCGGAGCAACCCCCTCGCCACCAACTACCGCCTCCGTTTCCTCCTGCATCTTCCTTCGACATTGCCGCTGCTTCAGCTTCTTCAACCTCTCACTGCCGGCAACGAAATCACGAAGGACTAGGAGGGATCGCCGTTCTCAACGGCCTTCTTCTTCCCTCCTCGCGATCTGAATGACACCATCGGACCCGATTAGTTCGTTCCCTCCAATCCCCAATCTGATCAAGACGATGAGACGCAACCCTCATTTATACATTTGATAATTTGGCGAAATCGGTCCCTGCAACTTTAACTTTAAATCAAAATCGGCCTTTGACATAAATCTTTACAAACCAGGTCTAGGCATTGCAAAAATGGCCCCTAAATTGTTTTTAAAGATCAAAACTTGGCCCTTTTGGGATATAAATTATTACCAAATCAGTCCTTTGTGTTAGTAAAAATTACAAAACAACTTTTTAAGTACTAAATATTTCAAAACGAGTACACTGACTTAAAATATTATAAAAATTGTCTTGGATCTTGTTTTAACTCAAAAAGACATCAAGATGCGGTTATTTGCGAAAAGCTTCACCAAAATGAACCTGGGTCGAGCTCACGCTTCAAGGGTGAGTTTCTACGGCTCCTCTTTTACTGTTTTAATATTTGGGAGAGAATATATGCATGTCTAATTAAGCTTTAATGATTTACAAATTTTTATACGTTAAAATGCATCATACTTGTTATTGGTCAATTGTTTACGAAATAGCCATATAAAATGCTATACATCATTAATAAATTCATCAAGTTAAAGTAGATTGCTAGTATATAATATACTTTTACTTTCTTGTGAAATATTAGTTAATATTAATAAAAATCACATGATTTTAAGTTAGATTGCTATAAAGATATAAGTATATTGGACGAATCCTAAATTGGAAGTTTTGTTGTAGGTATGCTCAAATATGTTAGGAAAACGTAAAGATACATTATTCATATAACTAAATGTTCTAGTCAACGAAATTATGTATAAAAGAAATATACATTACCTTAAACTGTTGACAAACGAAGATTGAACAAATACATAATAATTAATTGAAAATATACCGGAAACCAATTATTATTATCATTATACTCTCGATCATCACGCAAAAAGGATTTTAAATAAACATTATATGTCTTATTAGTATAATTATTATAAAAATGTAAATCATTTTTATGGTAATATGAAATTAGTCATATATGATAACATAATTGATTCTTGGATTCTAAGAATCATTACCAAATAAATTATATATTATCAACAAGCTTGTATATTGCCGCGTGAATGCCCATTTTAACGTCCCGTTCGTGGAGACATTTCAACATAAAAACAAGCTGAATAAGCATTACAATATCTTCATCCTGAAGTGACAAATAATTCAGAGACATAATGTAGTCTTCTAAATCTTTCATCCGCAAACGTGCATCAGAAATGTCTGGGAACAACCAAACACGAATATTTGAATTTGACCGGCATTTTACGTCATGGAGTAGATCCACATAAGGACCAACTTTTAAACCACAAATCAAAATATATTCAGTTTCACCAAAACCCAACTGCATCCCCTCTATCTCAAAAAGAAACATCCCCATTTCAAACACTTCTTGAGACCTTACTTCATGCAACATCATCAAATGCACAAGTAATGGGTCACAATGGGGGATATGCATTCCTAAGAATTTTCCAAACGGTGAAGCTTCAAATAATAGTCGTTGTGATTGTGTTAGGCGCGAAATATAATTTTTAATGATCGTACCCACCACGCATTTTAAAGTTAAATATGCTTTTTGATTGAGATCATCATGCTACAAAACATATACATTTAATTTCATATAAAACATTAGTAATTGAAAATAAAAAACAAGGTTTTAAAATTACTTTTCTAATTCGGTTTATGAAATAAATAGCAACGTACTTTTTATATAATACTAAATACCTCATATAAATGGGCAAATCTTTTTTTTTTTTTTTGAAAAAAAAGGTTTCACGTCATTCCGCGGAGGCTAGAGGTCATTCCGCGGAGAACCCTCTGCGGAGTGACCTACACCTCCGCGGAGACTCAATTTTGGTCGCTTAACTCATTCCGCAGAGGGAATACATCACTCCGTGGAGGATCCTCTGCGGAATGACGTACCTCTCCCCGGAATGGATCATCCCAAAATCGAATCTGTGAATCTTAACATCTACAAAATCTAAATCTGTATATATATTCACGGTAATCAATTGGGTTTTCGTAACATTTGAATCATATACGACATTAATCAAAAGAGGGGAATGTGAGAAATACCCGGGAGCCGTATCCATCGGCAAAAATATTGGGGAAATTGCCCTCCATCGGTGCCGGATTTGAAGTCGTTTCTAGTCAATTTCGCCGGAAAATGACGTCGTTTGATGTCGTTGTCGTCGGGTTTGAAGTCGCCGGAAAAGGTTCAATATACACAGTCGATGTGGAGACAAGATCGATGTCAAAGAGGAATCGGGGGATCAGTGGGGGACCAAAGCAGGGGAATCGTTTTTGTCAAAGAGGAGAGGGTGAAATTACGAAATTACCCCTCTCCGCGGAGATTTCGTTATTCCGCAAAGGTCCGCAGAAGGTCCTCCACGGAATGCATGTCTATACCTGAAAATTTCCAGTTTCATGTCTAAAATTTGAAATTACCCTCCATTTTTTTATTATAGCCGGTATTTTTCCTCACAAACACACCACACAAATAACTCGAGTGTGATGGCCAATGGCGTTACCTTGTGATATGTTTCGCTATGGAGCTCTTCTTTGTTGGTAACTTGCCTTGCCACTAGTGGCCAAATTGGAAGGTTCTTCGTCTTGGTCACCGTAAGGACCAGGGTTTTTCCTTGTCATGGTATGTCGGATGAAAGGATAATTTTCTTTCTTTCCGTACACTGATTTCAAAACAATACAAAAGGATTTTTTGTTCCTTTTTATTCAAAAAAGTAAAAAAGGTATCGTATATTCGTTTTCTCATTTATTTATTTATTATTTTTTTTTACTTCCGTACACTGATTTCCCAATATATAAGACAATTCAGATTCTTCAGTCATTCACTACAAATCTTCCATTGATTTCCACAGTATTGGCAAGAAGGTGTTTAAGGTGTGTCCTCTTCATCTCTCCCTCTCCTTCTCCAACCATTCTCCCCTCCCCTCCCTCTCTCAGTTTCTGTTACCGTTCCACCGCCGTCCGCCGTGACACACTCTTCCCTTCGCTGGTAGCCATTACCCCTCACAGCCTCACCTCTCGCTGCTGATAACCCACCAACCACCACCACCATACAAACCCTAAAAACAAGCACTCAGCTTCATACCACCACTCTCTCCGCCGCCCCCTATTTCCTCCCTTTCTCCCATGCACGACAATCCCAAACGACATCCCGACCCCGCTGCCGGCAGCTGTACCACCCTCCGATTCAAAGAACCATATTCCAGCTCCTAAATTTTGGCCACCCATCACAAACCAATCTGCCGGAAAATCCCATTTATGTCACCTTAATTTCTCTGCGATCCCCTCCTCTCATCTCGTTTCTCGCCTGAGAACACCAGTTGCTTTCTCTGAGACTCTGACTTGCACCACCACCAACTGAAACCTCTCTGTATGTGTGTGTTTAGTCTTCTCTGCTTAAGAAATCCCCGAAAACAAATCCCTAATTTACATTTCTGCTTATGTTCTTCCAAATCCTTGCTAGATTAACGTTTTAATCCTACATTTTTTTTTCTTTTTCAATTTCTGCAGGTTTAGGTCTAAGCGGAGCATCACATTGAGTTACAACAAAGTTTTTTTTGGCATCTTCAGTACAATTTCATCCTTCTTATTCCATACTCTTAAATTAACTTTCATTAGCGTTAACTTTGATTCATAAAATTATCCACCATTAACAGTTGTTCAGATCAACAATCAGACACTGTAATTGGATAGATACTATCATCAATGTTACATCACTGTAATGAATCTTTTCTTGGTTGGACCAAAGTTTGACTTTGGTTGACTTTGTTAATTTACTTGACTTTTTCTTTCATCTAACATCAAGTTATATAGGAACTAATACACAGTTGAATGGTTTAAGCAGGATGGATAATCGTAATGCTTTGGTGATGATAGCTGGATGCATAGCCTTCAACAGTGTGATGTGTCTGCTAGGATTCCCAGGAGGATTTGCAAACATTGGGAAGACAAAACGCGATTGGGTGTTCCTCCATGCGAACATGAAAGCTCTTTGTATCTCCATGACTGTGTTTGTTGTTGGAATGAGTGCGGGGCCCACATTCTGGAAAAAGATCGAGGAGCGTGCAAGATATGCCATGCTTATTGCAATTGCTGCTATGGCGATAGCTGTTCATAAGATTGTTCTTAGGATTATAGGGGACGACTACTGGTTGAGGCTTTTTGCTAATTGGTCCTGTGCTGTGATCGTGCATTTCACTTGTGGTTTCATCTTCTTTCTCAGGTGTGGCTATGGGATCAAGTAGAGACGATGTTGGTGCGTTATTATGATTAGTGAACAATCAACTCGATCTAATCATCTGTTGGATGCTTTTGAATTTTGATGTCAAACTCTTACTATTGAATATTGAGTATTAGTATGGATATGTGACTAGACCAAATTAGTCTTTTATTCTGTTTACGTTTTAGGAAATATTATGGAATCAACAAGTGAACTTTTCATTTTCTTTCATTTTAGTCGACGAATTGCCAAGAAGACCTAGTTTACTAAAATTATGTGTAGCTATTCTTATGTTCCATACAAGTTACCAACAAGAGTGGAATATTATATATTATTAGTTGTTGAGTTCTACCTATTTGGTTTAAAAGGTGGTTTTAATTTTGTTCATAGGCCATGTAACCATCTTGGTTATCTCAAATGAACAACCATCTTTTGTTCGTATATAATTGGTATGCTATAGTGTTAAAATATGAGAATCTCTGTTATAAAAGTATGGACATCACTTCCCTAACTTTGTGGACGATATGATTTACTTTCTAATATTGGTTGCCAGACTAGTCGCTATATGAATATGGATGCAGGTTAACGTCATTAACATGCAACAAACCATTCCAAATTTTATGCAATTGATATGTTTATCAGTTTATTTTGACCTCATTAAAGTAATCCGTACTTGATTAAACAAAATGATTGTTTAGTAAAGGGTTGCTAAAAAGGCATCTCATTTTACCATATAAACACCCTAATTAATTTTTGAAATATTTTTATTGGTTGAAATTTCATTGTTTTACAAAAAAGCTGATTATAAGTAGTTAATTATATGTTGACTTTTTTTAAAAATGTCAATAGGGTGTCTAAAATGTGCTTTATTATTATTATTATTTTATTAATGTTTTGGGGTGTAAATTTTATAATTTTTTTTTAATATATCAAAAACTGATAATCATTTGTTTTTCTTCTATTAATAGATACAATTTCACAACTTTGAGTCTCATTGGAGCGTCACAGCTTGTTAACCATGACGTGAAGTTCATGCACTTGCTCCAAGATAAGTTTGTCATAAACTATTTGAAACTCTAAATACTTAGTTAGTACATTTCTCATGTGCCTTGTACTTGAGTTCCAAAGCACTCCATAGCTCTCTTGGATCTTTGACTGGCGCGTAAAGATCATAGAGCCGACCAGACAGTGAGTTCTTGATGTGACCCACACACAGTTCCTTAGACTCTCTACGTAGAGCCCTTTTGTTTTTCCGGATCAGAGATGATTGTTGGATCCACAGTTTTCCCGGCCCCGGGAATTGGATCAGTAGGAATCGGGGTCAGTTTTGGGTCCAAAACATAGGCGAGCTTCAACACATGAAGCATGAACTTGACCTTGTCGGCCTAGCAGGAATAGTTCTGACCATTGAATCGGTCAAGCTTAACAAACTCTTGGTTCATGTAATGGAGACTAGCAGTTGGGATTTGGGTGTTCATTAGTCTATGATTTATAAACCCAATAAAACCTTTAAGATTGTTGTAATTCAGAACCAATAGACATGCGAAGAAACTGACAAATAATATTGAGAATTATATTACGAATAATAAATCCAATTATTATTAATATGAGTACCAAGTTTCTTCTCGATTAGATCTGATTATAAAAAAGTGGTAGAAGCAGACTGTCATGTTATTGGACGAAAATAAATGCAAGACAATAAAATCTTGAATGTGTAGTAACTGCACAGATCGAACTCCTGTCCTTAAAGGTTTTTACTTCGCTTCTATCGGCTGTAAGTCACAGAGTAAAAAATGTCCTTAAAAGAGTAAAAAATGTCCTTAAAGGTTTTCACTACGCTTCTATCGGCTGTAAGCCACAGAGTAAAAAATCACGCACTCGCGGCGTCGGCTAGTACTAGTGCTAGGCTAGGCGGGCGTATGTGGGCTTGGCTTGTCCTTTGATCCACTAAGAGCCTTTAAAAGACTATCAATAGAAAAACATTATAAACCCACAAAATGTTTCTTCCCCATCAATGTAGGATAAAGGAAAATAGCCAACTTGCTATTATGCCTTCATTATTTCCAACACATGTCCTGAGATGCAATGTAATGTAAAAAGTAATTTAATTTTTTACTTTTAGATTGTATGGATTAATGTTTAAACTGATTATCTTCTTAATTGTAAAGTTAAGTTTTTCCAACATTTCGAATTGTTTTCGTAAAAAAATATATTATTTTCCACATTTAATGTCTACAAAACTTGTGTTGTGGAAATAATTGAATGAACTTCATATTTCTAAAACAACTATTTAGAATGTTTAGTTTAATTTATTTGGATTATTTTACTTATATAGTACATCTACTTGGAATTTTAATTTTATTGATGTGAAAAATGAATGGAAAAGTACAGTAGTACATATTCTTTAGAAATTTAGCAACTTTTTATAGGTGTGAGGCGAGAAAAAGTCTATATAAATGGCTTGTGTATAGAAAATACAAGTTGCACATCAGCTGAGATTTGTGGCTACGAATTCTGATTTTAAACTCTTATATTTAACTGTTCTATTTTACTAGTTCCTAGTTATTGCTTTTCATATTAAAAACCTCACTGGTTCAAAAAAAAAAAAAAAAAAAACTATTCACCAGATTATTAGTTCTTCTTGTTCTTATTCATTTTTTGATTCATTCATCATGTAAAAATTGTGTTGGTTGGTGAGTCTTCTTTGTTTATTTTTGGGAAAATGACATATATGCCCTATTATGTTTCCGGGGTTTACCAATTTAGTCATTTAACTTATTTTGTGGTTTTATAAGGGGAATGAATTATCTGTTACCTACCAATATAATCGATTTCACATATTGTAGCCGGTTTACATTGCCACATAATCGTAGCCTAACACATAAGCGACGACATGGCAAGAATTCAAAGCATCCCAACAACCGAAACGACGTTGTATTGAATGTGAATCTTAGAGAGCATGCTTCGACTGTTCGGGTGCCTCCATATAAATTGAAGACTTTGTTGCCCTAAAATGGCACATCTACAAACTTCATTACCCCAATCTCATCTTTAACTTCACTCCAAAATTGGAAAATGCCTTCGCGCGCACCTGCAGAACACAGCTGGTCTCCAAACTATCTCTGTCATATGGAGAAGACTCATTCCAATAGTGTAACCAACGAAGACATGGCCATCAATCTACTGCAAACCCAACTGGAATTGTCTCTCATACGGGAGGACTTCCAAGACCAGTTGCGTGAGCTCCGACAGGGTGTTAATCGAGACTTGGATGCCATGAACCGTGAGGTCGATGACGTTCGCGCTGGTCAGCTGGATATTTCTAATATCGTTGCTGATCTTAAGAATCATTTCGTTTCTCTGCAAGGCTCGTATATGAAGATGATCTTGGAGCACAACAAACGTAAGAAAGTGAAGTATTTTCTTGGGATTGTTGGTGTTGTTACTGTAGGTGTGTTCACGTACATGTTCTTCAACTAAAAAAAGTTGTGTAGTTTAAAGAATTTATGTCATGGGTTTGTGTTTTGGTGTGTTATTTAAGTTGTTTAATGTCGATATTAGTAATAGATTTTGTGTCTGGTGATGCTTGTTGCTGGTGTTGGTAATAGTTTTTGCTGTTAGTGCATAGAGTTGGTGGTGGTGTTGCCTGGGCTGGTGATGGTCATCGTTTTTTGATGAAGTTTTTTGTCGATGATCTTTGTAATAGGTTATGGAATAGGAAGAAGTGATGTAAACAAACCCATGGCTGAAATGTTGGTTTATATATTATTATTTAAAAAATCGTCTTACACTTGTTTCTGTGTCTGTGCATGAACAAATGAAACATTTGGGGATTATATATGTTTTGGTAACTTGTTCCCAGTCACATGGATCTTCATCGCTGGGATGGGACTACAAGCCAAAGCAAATTGAATATACTTTTTTAAGCAGATACACAGGGACCACAAATGGTGCAGGTGGGGAAAAGGGACAAAATTTAACATCAACATTGCACACGAGGCACAATGCTCCTTGTCTGTAACCCTTTTTTGGAAAAAACCGTTTCTAAAGTGCACTTTTTCTTGTTTCCTAGTCAGTTTACTTTTTCCTTGTTTGATTGTTTATGGATTAATAGGCATATAACGTGTTACAGGAATAGCTTAATGGATTAAGTCACAACTATCCTGTTACATAAAATGACATAATTACCCCCACATAAAAAAACTTTAGTAATGACACAAGTCGATCCGAAATGGTCAATTTATTTATATGAAGAACATACCCATACTTGATTACATACTGTAAATGGCTAAACAACCCTAAATGACCAAAATACCCTTATAATTTTGTTTAATGGAAATGACTAAAATAACACTGAAATCCTAACTCATTTACAATGGCTACAATTCTCGTATTTCTTAGTTAATCCACATGAGTAACATACAAATTCCACAATAACTTAATGTAAATGCCCATAATACCCCTACATATTTGTGTTAATGAAAAAACGAAAATACCAATACCTATGTAAGTTAATCTAAAATGGCATATACTAACTTACCATACCATAAAACAACATAACATACATCATTTCGTTTATTGTGACACACATTCAATATAAATACCAAACCATTATCTAATCCAAATCCATGACTCCCAACATACATCATCTCTCCAACATCTTCCTTTTGTTAGGTGGTCTTAAATGTTGAACTTGACGAACACGAGCATTGACCTTGACCCCTTCCACACGACCATTGACTCCCACCATTTGCTCTTCCTGACCAGTCGTCTCTAATGCATCCCCTGCATCAACCATTACCTCATCATCCCCACCCCCTTTCGTAACGTTCACAGACTCCTGCGTAGGTATAATATTTTGTTTCTTTGTCCCATTTTGTTTAGATGGGCCTGTAAATTGACTACCAGTTGCCTTGTTGTGACCTTTCTCTTTGCATAAGCTACAAGAAACCTTCTTCCCTGCTTTTGCAATGGTGTGTTTTCCCATCCGTTCAGAAGCATCCCTTCTTCTCTTTATGGTTGGCCTGCCTAGCATACATCTTTTCAATGGAGGCAAAGGAGGTGTCAAGTCAGTAGAAGGCCACATGTTTTTTCCATTCATCCCATGGATTGGCTGTTTGTAAGTATTATGGAAGAATGCAGCCAAGTACATTGGATCTAAATATGGCCCATCAGGTGTAATATTTAAATAGGCTAAGGTGGCAACCAAATGTACGCAGCCATATCCATTAAGTTGCCATAGTCTGCAACTGCATTCCTTTTTTGAACATGAACAATAATATATGCCTCATCCATTTTCCTTGCCTCAAACTTCATTCCCCCACAAGATACGACCTGCCAATGGCTACATAGATGAAAACCCAAAATATTATGAAATGTGACCAGTAAGGTATGGATGTTATTGGATAAGTGTACAAACCTTTGCTCGGTTTGGAGCATATTCAACCGTGTTCTAATATTTAGACAAACAGAATAACGGTTCCATCCTTGTCCTGTTAGTTTCATAGTCACCATCCTTTGCATCACATATATACGAATGTCCTCTAACATGCTTATAATTGGTTTCTTCCGGGCATTCAAAAGCACACTATTAAAGCTCTCTGAAAATCCATTCTCTACTGACTCACAAGAAGAATTGTGAACTCTGAAAAAAGCTAAAGACCAAGTCTTTGGATCTCAATCCATAAGATGCACAACTGCGGCCGGATTTAACTTTCAGTCTCTTTCATAACTCCATTAAAATGTGTTTCAGTTGTTTCCTTGCTCACTTTCTGTCACACCCCCAAACTGGAACGGCGGAAACGTTCGGGGGCGGAGGACGTCATGTTTAGTATCACAACACATGCATCATAGTAATCAAAGTAACAAACAACCATTGCATTAATATTAAAGTGTTTACAAAGTATGTGATTCACAAAAGATTGACTCCAAAAGTAAATAACAAAACAAGACATGAAGCTACTATACTCCATCTTCTGAATCCCAGTGCGCGTACCTGTCTACTAGTCTCCTGAGAATACAAGTTATTTTGAAAGAGTAGATCAACATTTAAGCTGGTGAGTTCATAAGTATTTTAGTTATGAAAAGTAAATTGTAAGTTCTTTAGAAAAGTTCACCTGTTCCTCCAGAAAATCCTATATTTTCTGATGTGATGAATGATAAGTAAAAATGACTCTATAATTCCTTCTATGAGTGCTAAATGGATACAAGTTATATACAATCCAGAGTAAACAGACAATCGATTGTGTGAATCAGCCCTAAGCCCACAACCAAACAAGGAACATTAAGTAAGGTGGAAAGCACACATCCCATTGATTGTTAAATCTTCATTTTATATAACCCTGGCGTATTCATTTGGTACTTACGGAGTTAACTGTAATAATTCTTTATATTTGAAGAAAAAATTCCTTAAGAAAATCATATATTTCCTTTAGTAAAAATGGTAACCACAATAGTTCCTTCTATAATCACTTAATTTATACTAGCTATATATATGTAACATCCGGATTCCCAGGTATATTATTTTATTATTTTATTTTGGAATTTGTTGAGGGACTCGGCGAGTTGGTGCTTAGAATCGCCTAGTAGGGTCGCGATTTCTCATCCGGATTAATGACCGGACTCGGCGAGTCCATGAGTGGACTCGGCGAGTCCACGCTGTTTAATGAAACCCTAATTTTTCCGGGTTTGGGACCTATTTAAAGGCCCTTATGGCCGTCATTTGCGGCCATCAACCCCCAGAGAGAAACCCTAAGTGATCTAGAGTGCTTGTGAGGAAGGAGAGGCCAATCTTGAACTTTTGTGGGTATTTTTGCAAGAAGGAAGTGTTCAAGGCAAGAGGAAGCTGAAGGAGGTGCGGTTTTGGTGGTTTTTGAGCTCATAGAGATTGTATTGAGGTATTATTCTCGGACCTTCTTCAGTTTTGGTGTTGATTCTTAGTGTTAGGGTTTTCTAACCCTTTTAGAGGATGATTAAGTGGAGTATTTGGCCCCTTCTCGAATTTGTGTTCTGGATCTGGACCCAAGGGGGTCCAGAGACCTTAACCCTTGGAGCTTTATGAGTCATTGTGGGAGTCATGAGCTTAGAATGTCATTTTTGGGGCTAAATCATCATTTTGGACCATTTAGATGTTATATGTGTGTCAAGGTCCGAACTTTACATGATTATCATGCTTGGGGAGGCCAGATCTATGATTGTATGGAACAGATCTGACCTCAGAAGTTGTTTTGAGTTGGTGCATGGCATGAACTCGCCGAGTGCAAAGAATAGACTCGGCGAGTAGTATGAAGGTTGCCCGTTAATCACTCAGTGAGTGGACTTGTCGAGTTGGGGGAATGACTCGGTGAGTCAGGGAGGGTCAGGAGTCCGAGTTCAAGTTGGAACTCGCCGAGTTGTTCTTGAGACTCGGCGAGTTGAGTCGGGGTGGCCCCGCGATTCATGCCAGGTGGAACTCGTCGAGTCAAGGGAAGTACTCGACGTGCCAAGAGAGGATCTAAGAGAGTCAGTGGACACGTGTAGACTCGCCGAGTCGCCCTAGTGCACTCGACGAGTCGGGTCAAAGTTTGACCGATGACCTTGTTGACTTTTAGGGTTGAGTACAGTTGTATTTATGAGAGTATTACTTTATGTGATTAGGCGGAGGCTAGATCACACTTCTTCCGAGTCAGCTATTTACCGAGACATCGTGGTGAGTCTTCTCACTATACTCTACCTTGAGTAGGTAATTAGAGTTATGTGACAGAGTTGTTGTATGCTATTTATGTGATGTGTTGCACTGCATTATTTCTATGTGATTTATGCCGTGTATATGTCAGAGTATATCAGAGTTGGAACCGAAAGGTTCACAGAGCTAGGACCAGAGGGTCCACAGAGTTAGGGTCCAAGGGCCCGCAAAGTTATAGCTTCGAGTGGCTAGTATGTGTTATGTGTGGTATTTTGGGGAACTCACTAAGCTTTGTGCTTACAATGTTTGGTGTTATGTGTTTCAGGTACTAGTGAAGATCGCGGGAAGGCGCCGGCATGATCAGTACACACACACGCGGAGTTTTATATATGTTATGATCTTGGGATTTTGACTTATGTTTGGATGTATGAAACAATGAGTTTTATAATATTATGAAATAAGGTGTTTTCAAAATGTGAAAATTTGCTTGAAAATTTGGGGTGTAACAATATAATCTAATATCGAACGGAGAGTTAAATGTATGAATCTACCCTAAGTCCACAACTAAACAAGGAACAGGAAATGAGGCGGAAAACACACATCCAATTGCCTGTCGGATATTTATTATATATAACCCTGATGTATAAACTAAGGTATTATAGAATTAACCACTAAAGGTCTTTTAATTTATACTGGTTTAATAATGCGAATTAAACCTTTTATAGATAAGTTTCTAGTTTCACCTACTTAATGTTCTATCTGAAAAGTATGTTTTAATTTTGTACTAGAAAGCGGTTTACTGAATTTGTATGCCATGACCTGACCCATACCTGTTACTCCCTATGATTACTTGGTGTATACAATATATATATATATATATATATATATATATATATATATATATATATAGCTAAAATCGAATAGGTAGCAGACTGTGTGAATCTGCTCTAAGCCCACAACCAAACAAGGAACATGAAATGAACCGGAAAGCACACATCCTACTTCCTGTCGGATCCTATTAATATATATACCTAATGTATCCACTAAGGAATCATAAAGTTAGCATTATAGGCCACCTTCTAACTGAATGTTCATGTTACTAGGAAGTTATGTGGCGCTGTTCTATTTGTTAGGAAGACTACTAGAAATAATGAAATCATGTACTCTAAACGCCTCAGTCGATAATGTTGTGAGTTTTATATATATTGCTATGTTTTATTTATTATTGTCCGGTACTTTGTAGATGTACCCTTTATAAATAAAATCCGGTACTTTGTAGATGTACCCTTTATAAATAAAATCCGGTACTTTGTAGATGTACCCTATATATAACTCCGGTACTTTGTAGATGTACCCCATATATAACCTGGTACTTTGTAGATGTACCCCATATATATCCTTATACCTTGTATATTATCATATTTTGTTTTAAACAATGAGTTAATGATACGTTCCCTTCCTAGGTTACTGGGAGTGTAAAGTATAAGTTCGTGAATCATGATTTGTTCCTCTATTCTAGAATATAGTATGTTCCATCCTGTTCTTGTTATAGTATGTTCTTTCCTGTTCTAGTTATAGTATGAACTGAACCCCTAAACTATACCTATTATAGTTTACTAGTATTCTTGTTCTAACTGTTATTGACTTGAAGAAAACACTCAATTATGTACTGAGTTAAGCATGTACTTTAAAAACAGAGTTTTATAAACAATAATCTAACATCATTTTAAAAGATTTTTTGAATTGATTTGATCACTTACAAAGCATAATAAATCCTTAAATGTGATGGTTATCACAGGTAAATCTTAACACAATATCATTGTGTTTAATTTTTATCCCCCCCCCCCTTAAAAGCATTTAAAACATTTAAAAGATTGATTATAGGGGCATGAACTCACCTTATGTGGGTGATTCAATTGAATATTCGAGTAAGGATGATAAGTTCCACGAATGAAGTCCCGAGGCACAAATGAGTCCTAAATGACATATATTGATACATATAGGCATGTAATTAGTGAATCTAACTACAAAAGAGATTGGGAAACAACCTAGGATGCAAGAATAACTCACCAAAAGAGTGCTAGAAGAAAGTTAAGAGGTTGAAGGGGTGTTAACGACCCAAAGGAAGGATTGTTCACGGACCAATGGAGTTCACGGTCCAAAAGGATGGATGTTCACGGCCCACTTGAGTGGTTCACGACCCACTTGAAGGGTTCACGGCCCAAACTTGAAGGGTTCACGGCCCAATGATGAACACATGAAGGGTTCACGGCCGTGAACACCCTTTGATGGGTTTTCTAGTTCAATTTCATTCCTTTAATCCTAAGCTAACACTTCTCAATATCAAATCCTTAAGTGTACTAGGCTTAGAACTCATTAAAATGACCATTAACAAGGCCAAAAGGCAATAGAAATAAGTCTGACTTTTGGTTGATTGGATTTGACGTTACAAGATAGAAATTTATGGGTTGTCACATCATCCCCCCGTTAGATGGAATTTCGTCCCGAAATTAGCTTTTTTAGCAGTACTCCTGGGGTCGTGCTCCTCTGAATGGCATAATACCCACTCGTAGACCTAGGCAACTTTGCCCTGACGCTCATGATAAGATTCATACTTGGTCCATCTATCATCACCTCGTGTATACAAGTCGTATATAATTAAGATTAGTAAGACGGTCGGATGTACGATTCTGTCCCAGGTCCACAACCAAACAAGGAACAGGAGATAGGGCGGAAACACACATACTAAATCCGCATAATCATAATTATATACCACCCTCGCGTATACACTTAATAGTAATAGGTGGTCTGTATTCATCCTTAGCCTCTTGTGCTTGATCTTGATCTGTGGGACGGGTGATAGTTCGGGAAGGTCTGCTGAGTATACGGTGGCAAGGTTTCGGAGGGCAAGGTACTCCTCGCATGAGTACTTCGAGGTTTAGAAGACAAGAGACAATAATGAGGTTTGGGTCGGGTTATCGTTACGAATAACGAGGGTTTCATTAATTTGTCGGTTAAGGCGATGGGTTTTTCGAAACATATGAACTTGGTATGGTGAGGACCACGCCAATCCACGACGAATGATGACGACAGACTCTTTAAAGAAACAACTGTTAGGCCGATTTGAAAGAAACGTTTGTTATACGATGGTGTATCCCGAGCGTGCTCGACAATGTATTATGTGTAGACTTTCTAGTTCTTTCAGTTTTACCCTTGATATTACCACTGCCACAAATCGTATCGCGATGATCGAGTACTAACAGTGAAAGTGCTTTGATAACTAGTGTCGATACTTTATATTATGATCCTCCTCGGTACCTCTATGATCGCCTGGCATATACAAGTTATGTATAATTAAGATGAATAAGACGGTCGACTGAGTGACTCTGCCCTAAATCCACAACCAAACAAGGAACAAGAATGAAGGCGGAATCACTCACTCTAAGTCTCCAAAATCTTAGCTATGCACAACCCTGATGTACATACTAAGCCATCATAGCTCACCTGTACGGATCTTTAGTTCTCTTATGAATGTTGTGACTTGTTCAGACGAGTGAGTTATTATAGTTACTTTTAATATCCCCAATTTTAATCTTATATTGATATGTGCATATTTAGCTATATATTTAGTATAGAATTTTATTATTAATTGGCTAAATTATTGCAATTTATGAACAAAAGGTACTTAATAATGTTTAAATTGTATTTTCAGTCTAAAAGATACGCTCGGAAGCAAAAGGAAGCATGAGATGCGATCGGAAGCTCGGGGATTGAAGAAAGAAGAAAAAGAGCCAAATCCTGAAGGACTCGGCGAGTCTGGACGTCTACTCGACGAGTACCCACGAATGTTCGTGAAGCAAAACATAAAGTCCTTGCCGTACACGGATTCTACAAGGGGACTCGGCGAGTTGGTTGGCTACTCGACGAGTAGCCTCTGTTTTCTCAAAACTATAAATAGAGGCCAAATTCCGAAACAAAACCCTCTCGGGATTTTTTGAAGGATAACCTTGTGACTAGGAAGGCTGCTGGAGCTGTGGAAATCGTGAGAGTCAACCCTAACTTTCAATTCTAAGAAGATTAAAGGCAACATAAGTTTACTCTTCATTTTATCTATTGTTTTAATCATGTTTGAACTACTAGACATTGTTTTTGAGTTCCTTTCTGCTACAATTATGAGCTAAACTTTATATCTTCTGTTTAGGGTTGGAAAATTTACAACTATGGATTGATATGTGGTTGGATTAATTTTTTATTGGTTAATTTAGTTTTATTAAGCTTGTTAAAGAACCTTATGCATTAACCATAACTATTTTCTGTTAATTATCAAGTAATTAAGCTGCATGAACATCTCTGAATTGCTTATCTCATGTTATTTATGTGAAAGCATTGTTATGTGTCTAGGATTAGCGAACGTGAAACTAGGATTAACTAGAAAGTGGGTAAATTAATGTGTGAGCTTGTGTGATAAACCATCAACAAGAGGTTAATCGAACGACCAATTTAATTAACAACTACAAGTCTTATTTAACCCAAATAATTAATAGGAAATTTATTAGTTTAATCAACTGGCCACTGTTTGAATTGATATGTTTTCTAAGGATTGGTAATAGCGAATGTGAACCTAATCACTTTAATCGGTAGCCAATAACAATTAATCAATTGCACTTGCCATAAAATCAACCATAGGAATAAATAAACCGAACCTAAACAGAAGTCTTCTTATTATTGAATTTAGTTGATTTTTACTTGCTTTAGCCGTTAGTTATTTAATTTGCGTGTTAGTTAGTTTATCTAAGTTTCTAGTCTTGCAAAACTAGAGAAACCCTTTTACTTTTATTACTTGTTTTAGTTAATTCTAGTTATTAGTTTAATTACCGTTCCCTGAGTTCCATACCCTGCTTATTCAACTATACCACCAATTGACAGGTCCACTGCCTTTTGTGTGTCTAATTCATATTTAAAAAGTAGGATAAAACTTGTTCGTTTAACACACATCATATATTAAATATAAATTAAAATTTTAAAGTAATTGTTTTATTTCGAAGACGTACCGCTGGTTGCTGGTGACTCCGGGGTAGTTTCTCCTGCGGTGATCATCAGAATTCGTCCATCCGCGCCTGAGTTCTTCGTTATCGGGCAGTCCCTTTTGTAGTGCCCAGTCTCACCACAGCCATAGCAGGCCTGATTTATTTCTACTCCGGGGACTTAGGAGATCGGTTGTGCCGACGCCCTGCAGAAACGGGCAGTGTGCCCCTTCCTGCGGCAATCCAAGCACCGCATTTCCCGACATACTCCTATACGGTGGTAGTTACACTCACCACACTTCGGGAGAGTTCCAGCATATCGGCTGTCAGATGTTGGGGTGGCAGGTGTTGTGACGGCGTATACAGTAACCATTTGTTGCTCCTGCGGGGGTTCCTGTGTTGTTCGCTCATTCCTCTTTTTCCCCGACTTTCGTTTATAGTCCCCTCCCTTTGATGGCTCGGGAACGGGGACCATCACGCCATGGCAGAATCCATGGTCAATGAGTCTCTGGGCCAGGCGTTTGGCGCTATCGAAGGTTGTTGGGTTAGAAGACAGTACATTCCCCTGAATCGGGTTAGATAACCCCCAAATGTACTTTTCTATCTTCTTACTCTCCGGGGTAACCATCTCGGGGCATAGTGCTGCCAGGTCGCTAAACCTGTCAGTGTAGGCCACTATGTCTGAGACGACCATGGTATGCTCCCATAGCTCTTGTTCCAGCTTTTGAACTTCGCCCCTTGGACAATATTCTTCCAACATCATCTCTTTTAGGTTCTCTCAACCTATCGAGTTAGCCACTGATAGTGTCAGTGACTTAACATGGCTATTCCACCATGTTAGGGCTCTTTCGGAGAAGGTGCAGGCAGCAAACTTCACTTTGCTCCCTTCTGGGCACAAACAGATTTCGAAGACCGAATCTGTTTTCTCGAACCATCGCATCAGAGCAATGACTCCCCCATTTCCATTAAAGGATTTGGGTTTGCAGTTAATGAAGTCCTTATACGAAGACTCCCGTGGGTGTCCTTGGGTGTCTCCGAGGTTAGTTAAGTGGGTACCGCTACCAGATCTACTGATACTACTTGCGCGAATGTGAGTTATAGCAGCTGTTACAGCGGCTGTTATCGCTGCTTGGAGAGCAGCGGGATCGAATTGTGGTGGTGGATTCTCTGTTGTGCTATTGGCCATGCACCTTACGGGTCTATCGCGAGGAATCTTTTGCTAAAAGAAAACAAATATGAGACGGAAATAAGTCTATAGCAGTGGTTATAAGCCGAAAGCTGAATGACAAAGTTATCCTAGTTCTGAGTGTATCTGGTTCTGACTTTCATAGGGTTCTGGAAACAATTCATAAAGGAAGTCTATATAAAATAAACTTTATGAATCAGAAGTAGCTATCCTCGAATGAATCTCTGTGAATTGAATATCCGTTACTGGCTGCATGAAAAAGAAATAATCCTAACACATAGTGTGAGTAGTGTATTCACTAGCTCACTAAGTCAATTAAGGTTATTATTTATTAGTGTGACACATAGGACGTTTGGTTTCTTCGTCTGATCCCTCCTTGGAAAACTCCTCTTGAATCTCTTTTTGTTCCTCCTTGACTGCTCTGCTGACTGCTTATGATGGAGTGGTTACATCTATCTGGGTTTGTCGTGCGAGAATGGAAGTGTCTAATGAATCTATGAGATTAAGTGAAACATTATGGGGTGATCCTTACCGGGTCCTCCTATAATTGCGCAATGTATACAAGTTGTATATAATTTAAGATTAAATAGACCTTCGAATAAGTGATCCCACTCTAAAACCACAACCAAACAAGGAACAGGAAGTAGAGCATAGATCACAAATTCTAAGTCTATAAAATCTCAATTATATAAAACCTTGGGAGTATACACTCCGGAATTATAGACCTACCAGAAGGGTCTTTTAAATTTTCACATATGTTATTTATAGTGCCTAAAATACTCCTATAGTATTTTAATGTAATGAACTTGGTAAGTTTTAAACTTGTTGTTGTCTTATAGTATCATAAAATACATCTATAGTATTTTAACTTTATGTTCTGATCTAGAAATCCTTTGAATAGAGTTAGGTAAGTTTTAAGACTGTTGCAACACCACATCACCCCCAAACACATGTTGGTCATATCTCAAATGAATATAGTTGATCAAGCTATATTGATCCTAGATATGATTAAATAACTGTCCAGGTTTGACCGCAGTGTCCAACCTTTAAATACTTTTGTTTTGTTCTTCTTGTGATACTTGTTCTAGTATGTATATATGTATTCAGGTATGTATAATTTTATAAAATATTGTTATATTTTTAAATATACTTTTAGTCAGAGCACTTCGGCCCAATTGCATTTATAGTTGTATATCTTTTATAGGTTGATATACTTAGCTCACTATAAACAATGCTCTGATACCAATTTGTCACACCCCCAAACCGGAACGGGGGAAACGTTCGGGGGCGGAGGACGTCACGTTTAGTATCACAACACATGCATCATAGTAATCAAAGAAACAAACAACCATTGCATTAATATTAAAGTGTTTACAAAGTATGTGATTCATAAAATATTGACTCCAAAAGTAAATAACAAAACAAGACATGAAGCTACTATACTCCATCTTCTGAATCCCAGTTCGCGTACCTGTCTACTAGTCTCCTGAGAATACAAGTTATTTTGAAAGAGCAGATCAACATTTAAGCTGGTGAGTTCATAAGTATTTTAGTTATGAAAAGTACACTGTAAGTTCTTTAGAAAAGTTCGCCTGTTCCTCCAGAAAATCCTATATTTTCTGATGTGATGAATGATAAGTAAAAATGACTCTACAATTCCTTCTATGAGTTCTAAATGGATACAAGTTATATACAATCCAGAGTAAACAGACAATCGATTGTGTGAATCTGCCCTAAGCTATGACATCCCCAATTTCACGGCCAAAAAAGACCGATTTGTTTATGCTTTGTTTTATAAAATCAGAGTAATCCTTTGATTAAAAGAGTTGCGGAATTTGTTCCCAAAACAAAACACGATAAGAATCTATCAAAAATTTTCTTGAAGAAGTGTATTTTCAATAAATAACAAAATCTCGGGATGTCATGTTCCGATACAGACCAAAAGCATAAACAGGACAAAATAGACCTTGCAACAATTATTTACAACTACTGGTCTATAATCCAAAATCTCTCGTCAAGTCAACCAACTTATACTCTTGTGCCATTACCTGTAATGCAAAGAAAACTGAGTGGGTCAGGCTTGGGAGCCTGGTGAGCATATAGGGTTTTCAACCCACAATAATATAATTATTATATTCAATCATCAAACAATCAACCCAATTACCCATCCCCATTATCTTCTTTATTTCTTAAGGTTTTACCCTAAGAATCAACTATCCTTCATTCATTAGTTCCTAAGGATTGACCTAAGGAATTGGCACAAAGTCCATTGCTGCCCGAGGTTCATCTACACAGTACTAAATCCATAGCTACCAAGGTTCATCTACACAGTACTAAATGCATAGCTACCAAGGTTCATCTACACAATACTAAATCCATAGCTACCAAGGTTCATCTACGCAGTACTAAATCCATAGCTACCATCGTACTTATATAAGGCACTAAATCTATAGCTGCCAGGGTTTTTAGAGTACACCAGTGAACATCAAGTCCACAACACCTACAAGTTGCGAGCTTGCTAGTGTTCCACAGGACTGTCTAGAATAGTCTGTGGTTGACATCCCTACTCTGCTGAATGACGGGGCCATCGTTTGGGTAAAGGTTTCACTGATTTTTCACATGTCACCCTCATCTCATGATCTATATCATCTTTCGTCTCATCTTCAAACTCATCCTTCAGCACACACCAACTATTTCGTCTACCCATGTTCTACCCAACATATTTGTAGATAAAAATTACATATACAGTTTAAACCATTTAAAAACCTGTATAAAACATTCATTCAACATCCATCTCAAGTAAACAAACAATATATATAAACTCATAACACGTATTTCATAGCAAAATACTTCATATCTATGTGTTAGAAGAAAGTAACCACACACTCACTTATTAAGACGATTTTCGGACATCACTACGACTCTTCAAGTAGAAGTTCTTCTATGAAACCGAGATATCTTCACACACCGGGCTTCTTGTGGGCAGAGCTTCGGCTTGAAACTCTTTTCTCCTCGGGATCTTCGGGGCTTCAGGACTCGCTTCGGGTGTCGGGATGATACCGGGGCTTCGGGGGTACTTTAAGAGGGCTAGAGAGGGTATCGGGAGTGAGAGAGGGGGGAATTAGCAACCATGGCCGGCTGCCCTTCAACTTCTATTTATAGGGCTGAAATTCTATGCTCACGTCGTGAGCCACTAATGCTCACGTTGTGAGCTCGATAGGTCACTGCGTTCATCATGGCCACTTGCCCTGGAAGGTGTCTATCACCTGCTCACGTCATGAGCCACTGTGCTCACGTCGTGAGCTCTGACACAAGGGTTGAAGTTCGTGCCCCGAACTTCAGAAATTCATATTTCGCATACGAGCTCCGTTTTTGACGTTCTTTATATGCACGCGTAGGTGAGATTATGCTCTACAACTATCGTTTAGACTCCATCGGCTAATTTTGAATTTAACTTTTATTATATTATTTTTAGTAGGCCGGGACAGGAAAACTCCGTTAGGAATTCACAACTCCTTCATCTGACGTGCGTTTTCGTCTGTCTTTTTACCGTTGGACTACTATCGACGAGATCTTCGATTCTCGTTTAGATTATTTCGGCTAGAAACCGCTCGATCTCATATTCGAACTTTGGGCTGCATACTGCTAAGTCGAAACTTTGAAAAATCGTAACTTCCTCATACAAAGTCAGATTTAGACGTTCTTTTTATGCACGCTCTCGGTTTAACGTATTCTACGACTTTCGTTTAGATCACTAAGGCCAAATATCGCTCTATTGTAAATTCACTATTTACGTCGCGCAGTGTCGTGCCGGTTCTGTCGCGAAACTTCGACATGTCATAACTTCTTCGTTATAACTCGGATTTCGGCATTCTTTATATATCCGGAATCCTTGTCACGACCACTACAACCTAGTTAAGATTATTCATTCTAAACACTCTTCTATCAAAAAGTCATTTTTGACGCTTATCGTCTCTAAATTGATTAGCCCGGATTTACGGGCGTTACAATTATCTCTCCCTTAGGATGATTACGTCCGGGAATCATCAACGAAAATAGGACTTGTATAATGATTCTATACGTTATCTTTTCATCCTAGGTAATAACTTTAACTTCTATGTTTCTTCGAATGAGTATCTAACTCTTGGACTTCTTGACCGCAGGCGATGCTTAATCTTGCACCTGTTCTTCATACTATGTTGGACTTTCAATCGTAACCTACGAGTTACAAAATAAATCCTTATTGATGACTCATTCTTCTTCTTAGGATAATTACTTTCCTTTATCTATTGTAACAGATTGATGGGTCATGTTCTAATGACCTTTCATCGGATGATGCAACACTTAGACTCAAGTCTCTTAGAGTCAAATTCCATAATGGAATATACCTTCCTTCATATTCTAATGTAATATAATCACATTTTAGCATATAGCATTTCTAGCTACAAGCTTCTTTAACAATGAGCGCGATGTTATTGATCGTATTGATTTCAATCTTCTAACTTAAGTTAGATGTTACATTGAACTTGGTTCTTTGAACCACGTAACAAACTCATCGTAGTCGGACTCAATTTGATATGACCACTAGGTTCGGAATAAAAATCATCTCATTAGTCATTACCGAAACAATGGTAATGACATACATGAATAAAAATGGAATCAATCACTAGCTTCTTGGTAACCTTGTGACTTTCCCTGATCCAAGCGTGAGTCCTGTGCTTCCAGTAGTATAGATCTCTACTACTATTCACACCTACTCATACTCGTCCCAAGTATTGTCTCGCAGTCCCCAAGTCCTAAAATCACAAAACAATTCAACACATACGAATGTGTCCAAATAATCATAGAAATTTTCCTAGACTCTACTAGGACTTCTTCCATGCGTATCTTCAATCATCAATTCTACTTCAACTCCGTTGGTGATGGAAATTCCAGACGATGGGACAACTTCAAGAATTAAACCAATCGTTCCATCATCCTGCTAATCGAAGGTGTACTTCAGACGTACCGTACTCCTTTAAACGTACTGTTATTTTATCTGACATAAACTAAAGGCAAGATACCACCTTCGATATCTTCCGATATGTGTCATTCAATACATCAGATAACAAAACCAGGGATTATATTAATTCTTGAAACTATTACACAAAAGTTCAAGTTCACCCTATACTATGCCTCTAATAGGCTACACCATAAGTTACTATTCACATTGTTACTTCATAATTTGATCTTTGGATATGAAATCCTTATTCCTGATTCCTCGCGTTATTGTCTGCTTCGTCGAGGATCATGTGGAATGCCCTTTGGCTTTGGTGGTGCCTCTAGCCTTGCTTCCCCATTTTTCTTTGGGCAGTCTCTAGACATGTGCCCCTTGCCTCCACATCAGTAGCATACCTTATCATTATGTGTACAATTCGTGGAATAGTGGCCGATCCTTCCACATTTGTAACAGGTTACTTCTTCGTTTCATGTTCCAAAGTGTTTCTTCCTGCACTTTTCACACCACTTGGCTCCATACCTCTGGTCATCCAGGTTAGACTTTGTGAACTTTCCCTTACTATCAGGTCTTGAGGATCCTTCAAGCTTCCTCTTCTCGCCAACTTCAGCATTCTCCAGACCCTTTTCCTTTATTTGGGTCTCAACATTCTTGACTGCCCAGATGGCGGCTTTCAAAGTGGTTGCTTGCTTGACCATTGGACCAAAGTCCGCTGGTAATCCATTGGCAAACTTGTTGACCTTGGAAAGTTCCGTTGGAAGTAGGTAGGCAACAAGCTTCATCTTCTCCGTAAAATTAGTAGCGTACTCGGTGACGCTCAATCTTCCCTTCTTCAGATTCTGGAACTCATTGTTGATTTCCAAAAGATCCTGCTCAGAGCAGTATTTCATCTTTGGTTGCACCACAAAATCTTCCCAAGATATCTTGCTAGCTTCTCCCTTGGGCATCGAACCCGCTAGTAGCTTCCACCAGTTCAGCACTCCAGACTTTAACAGAGGAATCGTGAGAGCAGTTTTCTGTCTGTTGCTACACTCGTAACTCTCAAACATTGTCTCCATCTTGGAGATCCAGTCCACAACTTCCACTGGTGTCGGGATTCCAGATAGACACGGCGGTTTGGATGCCATGAAATCCTTGTACTTGCACCCGCGTCCATCATTTCCTCCATCCTGATTGTTTCGTCTATCTATCGGTGGGTTGGCTTGACCAATAATCCCACTGAAGTTTCCTCCTTCCGAATGCCCTTCATTCAATTCGGGCTGTTCAATCGGCATTGAAAGTTCTTCACGGTTCTGCTGAAGCAGACGTTTAGTTTCCTCCATCTGACGATCCAACATCATTTGAATCATCGCTTGTACCCCAGCCATTGTCATTGGCTCGGTACTGCTGCTACCACAACTACTTGCTCAACCACAGGTGGTTGATTCCTGTTTTTGTTTGAGTTTCCAACTCCGCTTCTTGTTCTTGCCATTTTTGATCTATGCACCGAATAAGGTGAATTTAGATCCTCATTCACGATAAATATTCAAATCATCCTTATCACTCCGAAACGTTTATATGCTAGTTCTAATATCGTAGTCGTACGCTTAGAATCCTAAACACATAAGGTTTCCAGATATGGTCGGCAACAGACCAAAGATCCGAACAAACAATTCCATATATGGCAAACATATAACATTTAGCACATAAAAGCATTTTAGGCATCTTTCCTAAAATATACTAGTGCTCATGTCTAAAATATGGTAGACACTCATCTCACAATCGTCGCTTAGCATTCTAAGTTTAAGTCTAGAAATCCTACAAATTCCTAGTTCGCTTAAACTAATGCTCTGATACCAACTATGACATCCCCAATTTCACGGCCAGAAAAGACCAATTTGTTTATGCTTTGTTTTATAAAATCAGAGTAATCCTTTGATTAAAAGAGTTGCGGAATTTGTTCCCAAAAAAAATATGATAAGAATCTATCAAAACTTTTCTTGAATAAGTGTATTTTCTTTAAATAAAAAAATCTCGGGATGTCATGTTCCGATACAGACCAAAAGCATAAACAGGACAAAATAGACCTTACAACAGTTATTTACAACTACTGGTCTATAATCCAAAATCTCTCGTCAAGTCAACCAACTTATACTCTTGTGCCATTACCTGTAATGCAAAGAAAACTGAGTGGGTCAGGCTTGGGAGCCTGGTGAGCATATAGGGTTTTCAACCCACAATAATATAATTATTATATTCAATCATCAAACAATCAACCCAATTACCCATCCCCATTATCTTCTTTATTTCTTAAGGTTTTACCCTAAGAATCAACTATCCTTCATTCATTCGTTCCTAAGGAATTGGCAAAAAGTCCATTACTGCCCGAGGTTCATCTACACAGTACTAAATCCATAGCTACCAAGGTTCATCTACACAGTACTAAATCCATAGCTACCAAGGTTCATCTACACAATACTAAATCCATAGCTACCAAGGTTCATCTACGCAATACTAAATCCATAGCTACCATCGTACTTATATAAGGCACTAAATCTATAGCTGCCAGGGTTTTTAGACATCGGTGAACATCAAGTCCACAACACCTACAACTTGCGAGCGTGCTAGTGTTCCACAGGACTGTCTAGAATAGTCCGTGGTTGTCATCCCTACTCTGCTGAATGACGGGGTCCATCGTTTGGGTAAAGGTTTCACTCATTTTTCACCTGTCACCCTCATCTCATGATCTATATCATCTTTCGTCTCATCCTCAAACTCATCCTTCATCACACACCAACTATTTCGTCTACCCATGTTCTACCCAACATATTTGTAGATAAAAATTACATATACAATTTAAACCATTTAAAAACCTGTATAAAACATTCATTCAACATCCATCTCAAGTAAAAAAAATATATATATATATAATCATAACATGTATTTCATAGCAAATACTTCATATCTATGTGTTAGAAGAAAGTAACCACACACTCACTTGTTAAGACGATTGTCAGACAGCACTACGACTCTTCAAGTAGAAGTTCTTCTATGAAACCGGGATATCTTCACACACCGGGCTTCTCGTGCGCAGAGCTTCGGCTTGAAACTCTTTTCTCCTCGGGATCTTCGGGGCTTCATGACTCGCTTCGGGTGTCGGGATGATACCGGGGCTTCGGGGGCACTTTAAGAGGGCTAGAGAGGGTATCGGGAGTGAGAGAAGGGGGGGGGGGGGGAATTAGCAACCATGGCCGGCTGCCCTTCAACTTCTATTTATAGGGCTGAAATACTATGCTCACGTCATGCTCACATCGTGAGCTCGATCTCATATTCGAACTTTGGGTTGCATACCGCTAAGTCGAAACTTTGAAAAATCAAAACTTCCTCATAAGAAGTCAGATTTAGACGTTCTTTTTACGCACGCTCTCGGTTTAACGTATTCTACGACTTTCGTTTAGATCATTAGGGCCAAATATCGCTCTATTGTAAATTCACTATTTACGTCGCGCTGTGTCGTGCCGGTTCTGTCGCGAAACTTCGACAGGTCATAACTTTTTCGTTATAACTCGGATTTCGGCATTCTTTATATATCCGGAATCCTTGTCACGGCCACTACAACCTAGTTAAGATTATTCATTCTAAACACTCTTCTATCAAAAAGTCATTTTTGACGCTTATCGTCTCTAAATTGACTAGCCCGGATCTACGGTCGTTACATAAGCCCACAACCAAACAAGGAACAAGAAGTAAGGCAGAAAGTACACATCCCATTGTTTGTTAGATCTTCATTTTATATAACTCTGGCGTATTCATTTGGTACTTACGGAGTTAACTGTGATAGTTTTTTATATTTGAAGAAAACATTCCTTAAGAAAATCATATATTTCCTTTAGTAAAAATGGTAACCAAAATAGTTCCTTCTATAATCACTTAGTTTATAGTAGCTATATATAATCTAATTTCGAACGGACAGTTAAATGTATGAATCTGCCCTAAGTCCACAACTAAACAAGGAACAAGAAATGAGGCGGAAAACACACATCCAATTGCCTGTCGGATATTTATTATATGTAACCCTGATGTATAAACTAAGGTATTATAGAATTAACCACTAAAGGTCCTTTAAGTTATACTGGTTTAATAATGCGAATTAAACCTTTTATAGATAAGTTTCTAGTTTCACCTACTTAATGTTCTATCTGAAAAGTATGTTTTAATTTTGTACTGGAAAGCGGTTTACTGAATTTGTATGCCATGACCTGACGCATACCTGTTACTCCCTATGATTACTTGGTGTATACAGGATATATATATATATATATATATATATATATATATATATATATATATATATATATATATATAGCTAAGATCGAATAGATAGTAGACTGTGTGAATCTGCTCTAAGCCCACAACCAAACAAGGAACAGGAAATGAAGCGGAAAGCACACATCCTACTGCCTGTCGGATCCTATTAATATATATCCCTAATGTATCCACTAAGGAATAATAAAGTTAGCATTATAGGCCCCCTTCTAACTGAATGTTCATGTTACTAGGAAGTTATGTGGCGCTGTTCTATTTGTTAGGAAGACTACTAGAAATAATGAAATCTTGTATTCTAAACGCCTCAATCGATACTGTTGTGAGTTTTATATATATTGCTATGTTTTATTTATTATTGTCCGGTACTTTGTAGATGTACCCTTAATAAATAAAATCCGGTACTTTGTAGATGTACCCCATATATAACTCCGGTACTTTGTAGATGTACCCCATATATAACCTGGTACTTTGTAGATGTACCCCATATATATCCTTATACCTTGTATATTATCATATTTTGTTTTAAACAATGAGTTAATGATAAGTTCCCTTCCTAGGTTACTGGGAGTGTAAAGTATAAGTTCGTGAATCATGATTTGTTCCTCTATTCTAGAATATAGTATGTTCCTTCCTGTTCTTGTTATAGTATAATCCTTCATGTTCTAGTAATAGTATGAACTGAACCCCTAAACTATACCTATTATAGTTTACTAGTATTCTTGTTTGAACTGTTATTGACTTGAAGAAAAGACTCAATTATCTATTGAGTTAAGCATGTACTTTAAAAACAGAGTTTTATAAACAATAATCTAACTTAATTTTAAAAGAGTTTTTGAATTGATTTGATCACTTACAAAGCATAAGAAATCCTTAAATGTGATGGTTATCACAGGTAAATCTTAACACAATATCATTGTGTTTAACTTGTATTCCCCTCCCCCCCCCCCTTAAAAGCATTTAAAACATTTAAAAGATTGATTATAGGGGCATGAACTCACCTTATGTGGGTGATTCAATTGAAGATTTGAGTAAGGATGATAAGTTCCACGAATGAAGTCCGGAGGCACAAACGAGTCCTAAATGACATATATTGATACATATAGGCATGTAATTAGTGAATCTAACTACAAAGGAGATTGGGAAACAACCTAGGATGCAAGAATAACTCACCAAAAGAGTGCTAGAAGAAAGTTAAGAGGTTGAAGGGGTGTTCACGGCCCAAAGGAAGGATTGTTCACGGCCCAATGGAGTTCACGGCCCAAAAGGATGGATGTTCACGGCCCACTTGAGTGGTTCACGACCCACTTGAAGGGTTCACGACCCAAACTTGAAGGATTCACGGGCCAATGATGAACAATGAAGGGTTCACAGCCCAAATGTGAAGAACACTTGAAGATCTTGATGTTTTGGCAAGTGTTTGAAGATCCTAAGTTGTATTCTAAGGAGATACAAAGGAAAGAGGCTGAAAAGAGTGAAAATGGTATTCTTGATATATGATACTTGAGAGAGAAAGGGGTTGTTTGTGGCCAAGAGAAGAAGAAATGAGGAATAATTGAAAGAAAGGTACTTATATGGGACGGGTTCACGGCCACACTTGGGTTCACGACCGTGAACACCCTTTGATGGGTTTTCTGGTTTGATTTCATTCCTCTAATCCTAAGCTAACACTTCTCAATATCAAATCCTTAAGTGTACTAGGCTTAGAACTCATTAAAATGACCCTTAACAAGGCTAAAAGGCAATAGAAATAAGTCTGACTTTCGGTTGATTGGATTTGACTTTACAAGATAGAAATTTGTCACACCCCCGAACCAGACGGCGGAAACGTCCGGGGGATCGTGTGACTAACAGTTGAATAATCATCACAATGAATATACATGAATCATAACACAATCATCACCAACATTACATAATACTGTTGGATATAGTGTCTAAGTCCATAACTTTATTTGGTATGTACTTGACCCGACCCGGCATGGTCCATTTGGGTTGCATGGCATTGCAATACTTGGATAGACTAAATGAGAGAATAAGGCACTTATGATTATTAATATATTATAAGTTCTAATATATTAATAATAGTATTATTTAATTAGTATTGATCAAGTATTAATCTAGTATTAATCTAGTGATCAAAGTGAGACTAATTAAATATATAGGGTTGATTATGACAATCATCAATTCTTTTATGGTGGATTAATGATCCATGGTTTATGGGTTTGGTTATAACCATATGAAGCTCCATGGATAGTCCATGGGAGTTACAAACCCATGGGTCATGAGAAATGAAGAGTCATGGCAATTATGGGTCTTCATGATGAAACCCTAATTGTGACACCACTATAAAAGGGACCCTATGGCTAGCAAAATGGTGATCTAGTGGACCTAGTGTTACTAGAGAGGGCATAACCGATTTTGAGTGCAAGAAGTATTCTCTCAAGTTATTCCAAGTCTTGTGGTGTTGTGTGAAGCATTTGAGGCACAACATTTGGGGTGCTAGGCTCACAAAGTCTTGAAGGAATCCAAGCAACAACAAGGTATGTATTTCTACTAGTTTTATATTTTTATGTAATCCCCATGCCATGCTAGTTAGGAAATAACCTTGAAATAGAAATTTGCATGTATATAGAGAAAACATAGATTCAAGGTTATTAGGGTTGCATGTACACTTAGGAAGTGTTAGAATGCTCAAAAACCCATCAGTGGTATCAGAGCCTAGGATTGTTTTCTGTATACTTGATGCAAAACTGCTTAAAAATCGAAAATTCTGCATTCTGACGACTGGACTCGCCGAGTCCATGGGGAGGACTCGCCGAGTCCATGAACAAATTCATTCTACTCGCCGAGTAGAATAGTGCACTCGGCGAGTAGGAGCGTGATGGGCAGTTTTTTCGAGTTTTGTTGCTGGAAATGGATTAAGATCATTATCCCAATCTGTTTTGGACTTGTAAAATCTGTTTTTCAAAATGATAATGATTATGTTAACCCATTTTACATGACTTTTATCAATTTTCAAGTATTGTATATGTTTATATGATTTTCTTGAAATTGTTTGATATAAATATTTGTTCTTATGAGTTTTTAGAAGATCATAGGAATTTTGTGTAACTTACATGCTTGTTTAATTCATGATCTTAATGCTAATGATGGTGTCCATAAATTGTCCTCAAGTTATGGATAACCAAAAGTCACTTCTTTTAATTATGATTAAAGAACTAAAGAGGTTTCATAAAATGAAGAGTTTTCATTTTATGAACCATTAAAACTCATAAGTTACAAATTGAAGAGACTTGGAATAGTTTCAATTCTTGCCCTCAAGTTTTGGAATTTGAAAAGTCTTACACTCTAATACTTTAATTCCAAATTAAACCTTAGATTTTTAAAAAGTTTAAAAATCAACACTTATACTATTATTATAATTTTATTATATAGATATGTATAAGAATATGTCATTCTTACCGTTAGTAGGCCTCATTCACGAAGCCGGTCTATAAGGGGGGTATAAGGTTGTTGCCTATAAAATGGTGACTTAATGGGTGTCCACTCTCACCCACCGCTTCCTTGATCGGTGGAGGGTCGTTAGCCGAACGGGTAGGATACGACTTTAAATACTCGTTAAAAGTATAATGAATTATAAAGTAACTATACATTATAAATTCCCAATCTTAGTTACTTTAGGAAAATGTGAAATTGGTGCTAGCCCATAAAATTACACTTTGTACCTTACCAAGTCGTTAGTGGAGCGTGTGTGGTTAACCGGCACACTAACATGGACTAGTAAGAGTGGCAAAGGGTAACTTGACCTTATTATAGATCGGTGGAGCGTGTGTGGTTAACCGGCACATCGATTAGGTAATATTGTTGAGGGTACCAAGTCAATTTGTATGGTTATTCACACCTTGTTTGTGATCCTCGGCATCCCAGTCACAAACTTGAGAGGGCACAATCGAGATTCAAACATGCCATTGAAAGTTCAATGTATCTCAAAAGATCTAGGAGTTTCAAATCCAATTAAAAACTTAATTATATTTCGTTTTTATGGTAGGAAATTGGTAAATCGTCATTTACCTACCTTCAACTATTTTATAATTTGGATTACGGCATCCCTCTTCCAGTTATAAATAGGTTGTTGGGTCCTAGCCTTAATATTTCATATTGGGTGTTATATTAAGGACTTTAAATCAACTAACTTGAATTTCTCCCATTATAGATGTCTAGTTTAGACAGCTATGGTCTTCCCAAATCTTTAGGAACAAGCTTCCTAATGAAGATGATATCCCAAATGGCAACCAAGGTGAAAGATCAATCCCTTTGTTGTGCATTAGTGGGACTGGAAATCATACTTCACTTCCTCCACCTCCTCCAATAAATCTCCTTATCCCACAAGTTTCAAGTCATGATAAGTTCTAAGTCACTCAATCCCTATTGGCAAAGAAAGTCTATATGTGCTTAGGTCTTGGAGATTAAGTCACATATTGACAAGCAGGGAGAGTCGGGTGTCGAAGTCTCAAGGTAGCTGGCTGTTGACTTGGTCACTCCCTGATAACAGATCACGACATGACCCTTAATGATCTTACCTATTTGCTTGATGATGCTGAATCAGCAATGATTTGGAGCATTGGTAAAGCAAAATTTGATTGGAAGATCAACTTCCCACACTTCCATGGACATTGACAATGGTAACATTGGAAGTCCAGAAAAACTTTCTCTTCCCAATTGAAAGGGATTGGCAATAGTCAACTCGGTTGACCAAATGGCAAAGAGAAAGGCTAGGTCTGTGATAGTCCCGTGTACCGTTTCCAAAAAGTCCATATGTTTCTGTTGCCAAAGGAAGGGCATTGGTTGCGAAGCTGCCAAATTTACCTAAAAATCCATAAGGATAGTAAAGTCAAATGTTTGACTCTACTTCAGGTAAAGTCCATTGTCTAACTCTATTAAGTTTCTATTCTGAGATTCTTATTGCATGATGTGACTGGGTCACATGTTGATGTTTTAAGAATCAAAGAAAAGTGAAGAAACTTAAAGGAAGTATATGCTGATTCTGATCGCGAAGAGAGATTTTGATCACATGGTTCGGTGATCAGAATTTTGAGCTATTACTTAAGAGTTGAGACATATTGCTTAGGAATAGATAACAACAAGGTTTTCATATGGGTTGTAAGGATAAGTTTTCCGCAAGGTTTTAAAATAAAGAAAAGTTTTGATTTTATTTCTTTTAAGTATCCTTACAATGGCATTTGTGAAAAAATGTTGATTATATGTTTCCATTAATAGCAATATTTGAAAATGGATTTGATTCTTTCATTTGTGGTAGTATCATAATTGACCAAATAAGGAATGATTTTCATCGCCCAAGTTTCAGTTAGATAGAAACTTGGAATCATGCAACTTGTATTGTATGATGAATGAGAAGTTTTCGTCTTTGGGAAATTAAGACTAATTCCTTGTTCACATGTACATGTGAGTCAAGTGAAGGACTAAAAGATTGGGTACACTTGGTTGTGTGCTGGTCAGGTCCACCACAAAGATAGATAAGATTATTCGTTATGATTTACTAAAGTTTAGTAAATATGGTTATGCTTACGAGTTTAAGTGTAATTCTGAAACATTGGAAAAGTTTCAATGTATGGCAGAATGAATAAGAAGAATCAAATAAGGCAGAAAGATAAAATTTTCTCCAATCTGAAGAGATGGGAGAGTACTTGTGTATTTTGTTTTATGATTATCTTAGTGATTATGGAACCATATCACAATTGATCCTCTAAGGACACCTTAGTGTGTTTGTTGCCTGAGGAGAGGAATCGTGAATTGTTGAAATGGTTAAATCAAAAGATAATTCATACTTCGTGCCAAAAACAAATCCTGGAGTTATACTCCAAGATTTTAACTTGAGTGACATAGTCTTTAGAAAGTTCATAACACTTGTCAAATGTAGAGTAAGATGTTTCCTATTCTTGTATATTTTAGATTGGTAAGTTGTGATGTTTTGGATAAAACAAAGACCAGCTAAGACCAATAGTGAGAAGTGTTTAACTTGATAAGAATCCGCACTAGATCTTGAATATTTGTTTTGTCAAGGAATGGTTCTTGACAAAGAGAAGTCATATATGTCAAGAGGATAGTGGGAGTCTAAATGATTCTGAAATAGTTTCAAGAACTAAATCAAGAGTTTTGTTAATCACTAGCCCACGACTTGAGGTTTGTAACCTATCGTGTTGACATATTCTTGTTTCTGTGTCTGTTCCAGTTGAAAGTTGATTATGCTTGTGAGTTCTATGAGTTCTCAATTGTTTGCATAACAACCCGGAAGCAATGGTGGGCATTGTGCTACCAGGTGGCAAGAAATTAAGATTGCACAAGTTCAGTCCCTATGAATTTGGAAGTGTCACTAACCTAGTCCTGTGATTATGGTTATGACAAATTCACATGGATAGGAACACATACACCATAAAATCTAAGTGTCATAAGGTCTCTCTTCGATTCATGAAAATGACGGTGAGGAAACGCTTCCACTAAGAAGATTTTAAGTAGATAGCGGTTGTGATATTTGCATTCTCATATAGTTAGTGGAGCGTGTGTGGTTAACCAGCACACTAACTAGTGAGAATTGCAAAAGGTCTAGACAAACATGTGAGCTATCTAAGGAAAGGTGTATGTTTTTGATAAAGTCTTATCAAAGCAATCTAGTATCAGAAATATGAACTTTGGTAAGAAAGTCAATAAAGTATTGATTTCTAGAAGTCCAGTAGATTTCTGAGTACATGTCAAAGCTAGTGGGAGCATAAAGTGTTATGCTGGTAATCATTATGCTAGTGGGAGCATGACGATTATGTTAAATATTGCAGGTTAGCAATGTTAATTATAGAAAACAAAAGTTTCAATTCGCCTTGAAAAAGTTGTTTTGCTATAATTAAGGGAGAGGATGTTATACTTCACTCCAATTCTACAAGCTTAGATTGAGAATTTAATCTACTTTAGTCAAGAATATATATGAATGTTATGTTGGAATGGTTTAACATAAGGAAATTCTATATATGTTGCGTTCTCAAAATTCGATTATGATTACGGCATCCCTCTTCATAGTTCGAATTATGAAAACATGGCAAATAAAAATTTTTATAGCATAAATCATGTCCCATATGATTTGGGTATAGGTTTGATTACATGTGCTATAATATTCATCCATTCTAAATTTTCCAAATGCCTAGGGCATTAAGATGGAAAAATAAATAGAACTGGAAATGACTAAAATGATTAAGCAAAGTTGTCGAGGACAATCTGAGGTTTACCAAATATTGGTTGATCATGGACAATTAGAAGTATAGAGTAAGGACCATATTGACATATTTTGAAAAGAGGCAACTCTTGTTCAGAAGTGATGGTCAAAATGGTAATATGGAATTGTCTCCATAGGTGGAAGTTATTCTTTGAATTTGTGTAAGATTAAAGAACTTAATGCTAAGAAGGATGTTCAAAGGAATGTACTTTGAATTTGAGACTTCATTTCCATGGAATTGTTTTCCATTGGAATACTTTGTAATTTCTGTTGCCAAGTCTTTGTGACTTCTGTGCATAGTCATTACAAGGGGATCATTGCATATAAGTTTAGAATCTAACAGATTACAGTAGATGGCAAGAGTTTGGTATTCTTTCATTTACAAGGGGATCATTGATCTGTTTCACAAAGAGAGGACCATATGTAAACATAGTATGCATACTTGGAGTATGGCATAATTGTTGTTTGGAAAAAGATAGTGTACATGCTTGGAGCATGGGACAACTAATGTTTTAATTCAAGCATAAAGTTGATTAATCGAAACATAAATAATGAGTAATCAATATGGTGCTTAAATAAAAGGTGTTTTTATTTACACTCAAGGTGTTGGGGCCATAGAAGATTAGTATTATTCTTATGTTTCACTTTGCATGTTTTGACTTCCAGAATAATTATATTATGGTATATATATCATATTATTCAAACCATCCACAGTCAGTCATATGTTGGAAGTAGATATGAATCAAGACTGTCATGAATTTGGCTTGTATGATTTGTCTAAAGTGCTTTGGACAATGCAATGGTTGCTACAACATTCATGAGTACTCATAAGGGCTGAGTATTGGATTCAACCCACGCTCACTTGCATCACTTCATGGAATTTATCTCGAGTGATCGTGAGACGGTAATATCATATAAATCTTCAAACCTAGAGATATGAGTTGTTGACTATGAGTTGGTTATTCATTGATTGTACGAAAACGCATTGGTAACTCGATGTTATAAAACGTGCCTTTGTGAATAATTCAACAAGTAGTTAGTACAAGCATATCAGTCGAAGTTTATCTGTTCCTTCTAGAAATAGAAGCGATATCTGGGCCCCTCGATGATTTGGTTTTGACTTATGTACCGGGCCCGGTCAGAACCTAATTGATGTGTTCAATTTAGTTCTATGTCGAAACAAATCAGAGATCGAGAAACAAATGCTGGACAATAAGTAAGACCATGTTCCATGTGTTTGTCCGGCTGATATCATGAGAACAGAGGATTGTATGATCACTTATCTTAAATGGCGTATAATCATCATCTCAGTTCCGAGAGACTTTGAAAGAGCTACGATTGCTAGTCGGATTTTGAAGTCATATTTGCAAATATAGTTATTAGACTTATCCAAGTGGGAGACTGTTGGATATAGTGTCTAAGTCCATAACTTTATTTGGTATGTACTTGACCCGACCCGGCATGGTCCATTTGGGTTGCATGGCATTGCAATACTTGGATAGACTAAATGAGAGAATAAGGCACTTATGATTATTAATATATTATAAGTTCTAATATATTAATAATAGTATTATTTAATTAGTATTGATCAAGTATTAATCTAGTATTAATCTAGTGATCAAAGTGAGACTAATTAAATATATAGGGTTGATTATGACAATCATCAATTCTTTTATGGTGGATTAATGATCCATGGTTTATGGGTTTGGTTATAACCATATGAAGCTCCATGGATAGTCCATGGGAGTTACAAACCCATGGGTCATGAGAAATGAAGAGTCATGGCAATTATGGGTCTTCATGATGAAACCCTAATTGTGACACCACTATAAAAGGGACCCTATGGCTAGCAAAATGGTGATCTAGTGGACCTAGTGTTACTAGAGAGGGCATAACCGATTTTGAGTGCAAGAAGTATTCTCTCAAGTTATTCCAAGTCTTGTGGTGTTGTGTGAAGCATTTGAGGCACAACATTTGGGGTGCTAGGCTCACAAAGTCTTGAAGGAATCCAAGCAACAACAAGGTATGTATTTCTACTAGTTTTATATTTTTATGTAATCCCCATGCCATGCTAGTTAGGAAATAACCTTGAAATAGAAATTTGCATGTATATAGAGAAAACATAGATTCAAGGTTATTAGGGTTGCATGTACACTTAGGAAGTGTTAGAATGCTCAAAAACCCATCAAATACAACTAGCATTGTTCACATCAAGTACATTGTTAAAATACATAAGTTCAAATTGTTAAAAGTACGATAAGTGCTATTACATAAACGAAACCATACACACTTGCAAATCTTCCGGCTTAACAATTACCTGAAAATACAATTTATTTTGAAAACGGTCAACATATATAATGTTGGTGAGTTCATAAGTATGTTTGAGTAAAAGTCTTTGTATCTTTCATAAAAACCCAGAAAATCTGATATTTTCTGTAAAACGTCTGAAAATGATGTGAAAATCAAGTATAAATGCATGTGTGAATTTCATAGTTATAACTTATATGAGTGTAGTTTAGATTCATTGTATTTTGAATAAATGATAAGTGTGTATGAATAATTTCCCCAGAAAATCCGATATTTTCTGTTTTATAACAACGTCTAGATTCTTGTATCGTTAATTAAGTCGTTTTGCATTGACACAATTAAAGAGTTTATCTTCAAAAGGTTAAACTTTTGGTATCGAATCCCTATATGAGCCGTTATAACCATGCATGATAATGACTAGGTCTCCCGTCTTGGTATTTTTCCAAATGCCGGTCCTGCTAAGGATTTTGTCGCCCTAGACTGGCCTAGTCTAGCTGTAGCGAACAACTAAGGCGTGGGGGGTCACCCCGTATAGATCTATACACAAACTCCCGCTTTCCTACCAGGAAACTCTGATTATAACTACAGGCTACGATTGTACACTCAGAGGTGCCAACCGACATGTCTCACTAGATTCTTAACCCCTTTTTACTATGTTTAATGTTTACGAATTTGTGGTATGTTTTTGTATTCAAAAGGTACATATATATAAGTATACGACGTTTAATGATCTCGCAAAGGTGTAGTTACGTCCTATCAACATGTGAAATTTCCATTCCAAGCCCTATTAGCATGTAATTAGACCACAAAGGCCCAATAACATGTAAGAGGGCAATTTAGGCCCAATAGGCATGTAAATGGGCCACATAAGCCCAATAAACAGGTAATCCATAACTTAGGCCCAAATTAACATGTAAGTGGGTCACAAGACCCAATAAACACGTCATGGAAAACATTGGGCTCAATATGCACTTAATTGGGCCCTTAGGGTCCAATGGCCAAGTAACGTGTATATTAGGCCCAATAAATAGTTATTGCTGTATTCCGTTCGTTTCTTTTATTCCGTTGTTTGTTTTAGCTCGAAGTTCAATAGATTGATAATAAAAATCTTCTTTTTGTAAAAACGATGTTTTTGGCCAATAATCCTCAAAATTTTAATTTAGGCTTAAAGTTTTGTAAAAATGACACTTTAGTCCATAATTTATAAAAGTTTGCAATTTTGTCCCAAATGTCTATAAATTTATGATTTTAACCCAAAATGTTATATTTTCACATTTAGAACCCTGTTTTACAGAAAAATACATTTTCGGCCCCTTGTTTGTAAAAGTTTACACTTTCGGCCCAATTTTGGAAAACTTTACATTTTTTGTCCAATTTGAAAATAAATGTTATTTTCACCTCTAAATTTGGTTTATTTACATTTATGACTCAAAACTTGGCCAAATAACATTTTTAACCCCAAAACTTCGTTTTTTCGCAAATTGGGCCCAAAACCGTAAGGCCCAAAAGTTTTGGCCCATTAAGCTAAAATTTGCATTTTTGGCCCTTTTTAAAGTATGTTTAGCATAAAAATAACTTTTTATACATGTAGGACCCGTTTGGCCCTTTTAAAAACATAATTTTCATTTTTTGCCCTTATATTTTGTTTTCTTGACAATTTTGACCTTTAACAAGGTTTTTGTTGAATTCTTTTGTATCTTAAACATGTAATCACTTTTGGCTTGATAATGTAATGTTTATAATATCATAGTTCATAGATCTTTGCTAAAGAATACTTAAAATTTCGAGATTTGCTAAGATCAAACACATTATTAGCAAACAAACTAAGAATTCACACAAAACATGCATATAACACATAGATCTACACATTTTACTTGCATTCTCCACCAAAAATCATATGAAAACCGAAAACAAGGGGGTATGAACTCACCTTTTGCTTGATGTTTCAGTTTTTGAAGAAGAAGTGGAAAAGATGGAGTGATTTTCGGCCCTAGCAATTCCCTTGAGTAGATCTCGAACTTAAGAAGATTTCAAGAATGATGATTATCTTGTGAAAACCCTCTTGAAACCCAAGCAAAATCTTGAGATTTTTGGAGGAAGAAGATGAATGATTCTTGAGAGTAATAGAGAGAATTTGGTGTAATGTGTGTGTGTGTGTTGTCTTCGGCCGAGAGTAGAAGATGAGAGGGGAGAGAGAGAGAGGTGAGGTGACTAGCTTGGTTGCATGGTGGTCTAAACCTTGTTGTATGTTGAATATTATGGAGGTGGCACCTCCAAAGTCAACCCCCCCTTAATTCTCTTTTTTTATATACATGGGCCGAGATTTTGGGCCAAGAAGAAAAGATGGAGTAGTTTGGGCCCATTAACTTTAGTTATGATATTTTGATCCTAGACATAAAAATTTTCGGCCCATTGGGCTCTTGGAAGCATTCACGGCCCAAATAGAATAAAAGAATGGGCTTATGGCTCACTAAGGTTAACTGGATTAGTTATGGCCCAATAAGGCCCATTAGGGTTAGAATGAATCATTCTAGACCCAAATGGTCCAAAATGTTTTAGATTTATGTTTTGGGTCCAATTAGGATCCAATTAGGGCTTCTAAGTCCAATAAAGTTGAATTGGGTGCTTATTGGTCCATTAGGCCCAATAAAGAAATTCTAGTCCAATATGGACTTAAACCGGGATTCCTAGAGTTTTCCAGACTCTTTGATGAACATAATTGATGAATCTATATGAGCATTGAGTGAGATTTACCTAGAGCATATGATTTACAATAGTCGAATGGTTACACAGGAATAGAATTTCCTAGCTAAAATGCTAGTTGTGACAAAATTTACGGGTTTTCACACTTTCCAAAACAAATTTTCAAACTTGGCTCCACTAAATCTCTTTCTAAAATTTGCATAGATATGTCTAGCACACTGCCTATGTTCAACTGCTGGAAATACTTCTTTTTACTGCCTCAATCAAAATCTACATAAGTCACATGAATGCTTGAAATTAGAATTACAATTACTAATTTTAAAACTTGAAATATTTATATACCATACCTTGTGTTGATCCGAAATTAGAACCAAACCTTGTCCTTCATTCTAACATTGCAAATCTTCTGAAAGAGTTTCTATGAACCATTTCCGATTCTCCTTGTTTTCCACATAAACAATCGCCCAAGCAATCGTGAATATTCCATTGTTAGGATCCCTACCAACAGCACAAAGCAACTCCCCTTGGCAAAAAATTTCAGAAAACAACCATCCAGATTAATGATCCTCCTACATCCTCCCCCCATCCCTCTTTTACTGAAGAACAACATATGTACATCTTGCTGAAGTAATTCTTACCATCATGCATTGCATCAACGTAAATTTTAACTGTGGATCCAGGATTTGATCTTCTAATCTCCTCAGCATATAACCATATTCTTGCATAATTTTCAGCTACTGTGCCTTCAGCTAGAGTCAATGCATACTTCTTGGATCTCTTACACTGACTCATACTCACATCAATGCCAAAAGTGGTTTTTACCTCCATACGTCGGTGTAGCGTATGGAGTTTCTGGAGAACATTCCTTTGAAGTGCACATCTACTTGTAAGAATACAGGTTCCATGTTTGAGGTTTCTGAAGCAAAAAACAAGAAAGAGCTTGTCGATGAAGTGATGAACAGTGGAGGTAAAAAGGCTCTTTTATAAAGCATATACCGACGGTAAGAAGGAAGCGACAAATTAATGACATGGCATTACACAAAAGACACAGTCAGCATCCGATGTGGTGTTACTAGAGGGAGGTGGACTAAAAATGACCGGCTGACCCCTTCACAAATGAAATAAGGACTTAATCGACCCGACAAAGTGTAATTCGTTCGCTTATTAAGCCAGAAAATATGTTAAGTGGCTAAATGGGTAAACCCTAGAAACATAATAGCACATATATGTCATTTTCCCTTTATTTTTCTATTATATGCTCTTCAAATTACATTTTAAATCATCATCAAAATGTTGTGTGAATGATAAAATGTCATAACTCGTTATTAGTTGTGTGGTGATAATTAAAATTTCTTTGCACAACTTCTTTTAGTAATTTAAAATATTTATTGTTTGATAGCTTTGATCAAAAATTTATAATTTGAGTTTGATAAAAGAAAATCATATAGATGTTTACTCATTTATTTATTTAATGACATACATAATACATAAGGACAAACAAACTCTTCCATATAAAGTCAAACAATACATGTTGATAGGGTAGCTAGGTATTTGCTCCCATGTTATTCTAAAAGTTGCATTTACACTTAATGGTCTTCACTTTTCACAACCATCTCACCCTCTTACCAAATTGAGATTGTCATTATGGATGTTGATTCCCTATGCCTATTATGTTGTTGGTAGTGTTGATTATGAACTTGACGCTTGTGTTCATGTTGGTGCAACTATTATCAACATTCATGCTGTCTATGTCGATAGTACAATCGTTGGGGTAACCACTATTGTTGTTGGTGGCTCTATCGCCACGATTATTTATATTGTTTATGCTAGTGTAATTGCTAGAGCAATTGATAATGCAGTTGTTATTGGAGTTATCGTTGCCTTCTCCACGGTTTGAGCGGTTGTCAATAGGATTATCATCACCAAGAATAATACCTCTCATGAGCATTTCTTTATGATTTTCCACGAGTGATTCTTTTATATAATCCCCTTTCTCTCCTCTCATATCACCCGTTAGAGTTGCCGCAAGATGATTGTCGATATGTCCTCCTCCACGTGTTGCGTCAATAATACCCTGTACATGTCCATGTCCAGGGGATGTCTTCTCCACTCCAAGTTGCTTTATACTATAAACAGTGTCAATTGTGAATATCAAAAATCCAAAAGATACAACAAAAAAAAGGTTAGGAACCATCATATAGTCTTTTTTCTTAATGTTCTGCCGATGAATTACAATAATTGATGAAAAATCACATTTATATATAGCTAGGGATTTAATTTGTGAATTGTCAATGTTGCGTCTAACATTATGCATATATATTAGTATTTCGTATAATATACAACCTTTATGATTTGACAAAACCATCAAAAGTTTTTCTTTTTGTTTTAAATTTATAAAATGTTAAGTATACTCATTTTTATTTTATAACAATAATTACATAATACAAAAAATCATGAAAAACTATACCATATTTTTGTTTTCACTACAAGAAATTATGTAATTTCCGGCGACACCTTTAGCCGCAACAAAGACATTTAGCAGCATCTCAAGCTTGAGTAGCGGCCAAAAGTCTTTATCACCGCTAAAGGGTCGCCGGTAATTTCTTGGGGACCAAATCCGTGTGAATCCTTTCTGGTAAACCCCAATCGTCTGCTCGAGTGTCTAATCCAATGGTTGGGGCCTCCTTTTCGCACAAACCCAATACCGACGGCAAAAAATCGCTGCTAAAGGTCGAAAAAATGATGCGGCATATGTTCCATCATAGTTGTCGCCGCAATTGGTTATTTTCGTCGGTATTGGTTGTGTGTCGCCGCTATTGTTCTACGAACTTATACCATTTTCCATCATATTTTTCTTTCGTGTTGTTTCCTCCTTTTCCAATCTTCCTTTTCTCGAGGTTGACGACATCGATGATCGACGAATGACCACCCGTTTCTTTCTTCCTTCGCCTTCAACCACTGGCTGGCCACCTCGAATATCGGTTACCACTGGGTTTTGGCGACGATTTGGTTGTTAACATCGACGACATTTGGAGCTTCACCAGCGACGATTTGCATCTCCTTCCTCATCTCTCTCTCTCTCTCTCTCTCTCTCTCTCTCATTGGTTGCACATGTGTAGCCTTCATTGTGGGTGTGGTCAAGGGATGTAGAGTTGACCAATCAGAGACCGTGAGTTAACTGCTGAAAACAATCAAGTATGATTCAGGTCACAATTCGTCTATTATTACGTTTTGAATATTATTAGTATCAGTGGCGGAGCTTCAATATTTCATTTGGGGGAGGGGGGGGGGGGGGGCAAAAATATAATTTGTATAAAAATTGGTGAACATGGGGGGCCATAATCAAAATTTTATATTTTTGAACTAAATATGTATAAAGTTAAAGCATAGGAACTATTTATGCCAAAAAAATCAGGGGGGCACAGCCCCTAGCCCTTGAAAAGATCCGCCCCTGATTAGTATGGATATTATGTGAGTATATGACTAGAGCAAGTTGTGTAAGTAACAACCTACTTTTTTTATTCTAGAATCAATTACAGTAGTTAACTTTTTTATATTTCTTCTATTTTAGTCAACGAGGTCACAAAAATCATGGATGACTATATTTTGCCAACACAAGTTAATTATTAACAAGAGTGGAAAGTATTATTACTTGTTGCATTCTTCTATAGGCTATGCAATCACCTTTTGTCCATATACAAGTGGTGTAGTGGTTAAATATGAGAATCTATAAGAAATGGAAATGTATGATATTATAAAAGTTAGGAAATCACTTTCATTTTTAAACCCGAGAAAACAATATGAATGTTATTTTATTTTATCACCATCTATCTCAAAAAGAAGGATCTTAAGAAGCATTCCACATGCTCCATTGCAGTTTGCTTATTTATTTATTGTGTTCAAGGAAAGAATCGAAAGATGTTGTAGTTTGCTTCTTTTAAAATGGATAGTAATAAAAACGAAGGTGGTGGTGGTGGAGGTGATGGTGGCGGATGCGGGTGCGGTGGTAGTGATAGAGGTTGGCGGTGGTCGTATGGTGTAAAAAGAAACATCACATTAGAGTTAGAATTTAGAAGATGTCTTAACTACATAATAGATCTCAACACACAACTCACTTGACAATTTAGGGGTGGAATTTGTACGGTACCAATTTGTTTTTCCTTAAACTATGTACCGTACCAACTATAATTGATATAAAAAATTTTCTAACAGTACCGTAAGAGGTATATTTGGTACCAATATATTTAGCTACTAACAAGTTTGGTTTATACAAATTGATAATGATATATACCGACTTCTTGTAATTAACTATTGTAAGTTTTTAAAATAAGCAAATACATCGAGTAATTTTGACGTTTAGTAAAGAAATTAGTTATGTAGTTCTTTTAATTTACAAAAGAATTTTATTGAAGTAACGCTAAAGTAACGTTTTAATTTTGTGTTTTAACGTGGTAATAACTATTGACTAATATATATATATATATATATATATATATATATATATATATATATATATATATATATATATATATATATATATATATATAACATATGAATTGGTTGGTACGATATTACCATGGTATTCAAACATTTGTACCATTACCGTACCAAGATTGTTTATTTAGTACGGTACTACCAACCAAACATATTGGCTACTAAATACATTGGCTACCAACTTTCTTGGTTTGGTTGGTGGCATTTTGGTTGGTTTTCCATGGTACAGTTTTGACAGCCCTACTTGACATCATATTAGCAATTAAAATGGGAAAACGACACAAATGCCCTACAAAGTTTATAGGGTTGGTCGATTCAGTCCCTAAAATTTTTGTCGGGTTTTATAGGGGTATAAACTATGATACGACCAGTTTTTTAGTCCCTTTCAACTTGTAATTGCTTAGCCGGTTGACAATACGACAGTAAACATTTAGACCAAAAAAACTCACCTTGTGCCTCTATAAAACCAAAAAAATAAGTTCGGGGATCAAATGCTTATTATGCCACAATATCGAAGTGATTTGGGAGAAGAAGAAACTTGATAATGACATTTGATTGAGCGCTCATGTAAAATATGAGACTATCACTTACATATATTATGCATAACATTATAACGATTAATGTTCATCTTCTATTGGAATTAGATACATCTATCTCTTCATATCACTATTAATAAAACATATATTATGTAAACTGAGTTGTTGGGGACCTAGCTAAGGTTACATGTTTCTGTTTGTAAACTGAGTTTTCTCGATGACAATGACAGTGAGTTTCCTCGCGTTCTTTAGGCAGGAAGGGATTCGTAAGTGTAAAGATTTAGAACCACATTTTATAAGTAGTGGATTTTCTTGGTTCTTATTTGTGACCAACTAAGTAATTATCAGTTAAAATTATATATTAGCTTCGGATCATCATCGTTTTCATTATCAGGTTTCTTCTTCTCTCAAATCACTTCAATCTTGTGGCATAAACATTTGATTCCCGAACTTATTCTTTTGGCTTTTTATGGGCATAATGCAGTGTTGTAAAAATCTCGAGTAGGTCCCGATTAATCTTCGATTAATCTCTAGGCGTTTCTCGACCGATTAGAGGGCGCCTAGCGATTAATCCCTGCATACACAATGAGTGAAGTTGTAGAAAACGACGAAATTTTAACACTTTGAAGAAGTTTTATCATAATCGAAACTATTTGAAGAATGATTAGTGCTGTATTAATTATATCAACCTATTTTGTTAGTATATTAGTGGCATTTACAAACTTTTGTTATGTTATTAGCATGTTTAATTTTTTAAAATTCAAAAAATTAGTAATTAATGGTACGCGATTAATCCCCCGATTAATCCCTGCTTAGCCGATTAATCCCTTAACCCCAGTCCACCGATTAGCTAACGTCGAGCGTTTTTTACGACCTTGGCATAATGTGAGTTTTTTTGGTCTAATTGGTCGCTGTCGTATGATACCGACTATTACAAAGTTGAAAAAGACTAAAAGAGTAAGTCGTATCCTAGTTTATATCCCCATAAAGTCTAACAGCAACTTTAGAGACTGGATCGACCAACCTAAAATCTTTATAAGGCATTTGTGTCATTTCCCTAATTAACATAAATGACTAAACCACAAAGTGTAAAAGATTATTTTTGTAGTTAGTGAAAAATGGATAAATTTTTTATTAAAAACAAAATAATGTTGGTTTCACATTAATATGATTTTTAATCATTATATTCAGTTTTTCTTTAGATTAATCTTAATTTTTGTAAAGATACAAAAAAATACTACAACTTGCAAGAACAATAACCGATCAAAACTATTTGTAACATGAAAAATATAATTATAAATATATAGTAGTATAATATGATGAAATAATATGCAAACCATAATGGTATTTAGCAAAAAAAAATTATTGTCTGCAAAGGATAAACATCCTAAAAGAGTTAATATCATTTACTATTGCATTATTTGTTTTACTAAACAGTAAAACCAGCTTCCTTTTATTTTTTTTAAATTATAAAATTTGTCTTTGCCTTTGTCTTTGTTTCCATTCTCTAATTCAATTATATTTTATTTGTACCAAACACACATTTAGTTAGAGGTGCACAAAACAACCAGTTTACGATCTGAAATCGGTTTTCAAACAGATTCGAAAATTGATGAAGGAACCCGTGTGGTTGAAACCAATCCGGCAATTATACTAGTTTGAAGATTTTACAGATGAAACTGTTTGGGTAAAACTGGGTTTCAAACCTATAAAACCGATTTTTATATAGTAAAAAAACTTTGTTTTCCTTCATTATTTATTTAATTTGTTGTTTAGACAAGGTTTTACAGGTTTTCTAATACCATTTTTCACCTCTTATATTATCTTGGATACATGAGAAATACATTTTATAAACATTAAAAGTGGAAAAATGACGTTTTGAGCCCCCTAAACGGTCCTGAATGTTCGGGAAATACCTTAGCTCATTGGCATAGCTATTAGCATTACTTAAATATTGGCCCGTTTTTTTTATGAGTTATTAATTAAAGTTTCGTTAAATTCTATCACCGAAAGCAAGTTTCGTAAAATATGAAAGATTAGGTTTTTTCAAACCGGTTCTTATAGGTTCGGAAACTTTTTCTCGAAACCGGTTTAAAATAATTCCGTTTTGACTTTTGTTGACCAAAACCAATCTAGTTTGGAGAGAAAAAAACCAGTTTTGGCACCACTATCTTTAGTTAAAATTTTATATAAACTTGAGCTTTAAAGTTGGCCATCCATTATAAAAAAAAGTCCCTGATAACTTTTTAACAAGTCTCGATCACACTAAGGCTTGATTTGTATTTTGTCATAGGAAGGCATGAAAGAAATCGTGCTCTAAAGTTGCAGACAAGTAATGGTAGCTTATTAGGAAACTTCATATCTTTCATATTTGTGTATACATAGTACCACTACTAGCCAAGAAAAAAAGAAAGAAAGCAGAGACAGTCTTTTACTAGAATAGGAAAAAGGCATCCGATAACTTCTTTATTGTTTCAAGGAAAAGAAAGAAAGAGAGTTCATTTATTTTCTTTATCTTGCTTCATCAATATGTACAATAATGAGACCCCATTAATTATAAGTTCCGATACACGAAACTTACCAATTGTTCCAACTAAATCAAAATGGGTCTTATATAGATACAATCGGACACAAATAGCTAGTAGGCATTTTCTTCATAATATTCTCTGAAATCTTTTTGATGTACGTCAATATTGTTTCACAATACACTCCTCATTTTATTAAATTTATATTTTAATCTAATATATTTTAAAAAAAAAGTATAACTAAATATTAATATCTTATTATCTAAATTTATTTGTGTATTTGATCATATTTTTCTTTGGCATGGGAAATTTACATTATTATTATTATTATTATTTTTTACGATTTTAGAACCGATTACATCATTATACTTTGAAGCAATTCTAAACCATAAGTATGCATTGGTTGAATATAAATCTTATGTTATATTTGGTTTACCTACAAATTCTAGATCGTAAAAAGAATGCATTTCAAATCAAAGTTTTAACCAATGCAAACCTTTTCTTTTTATTATGCCACAAGCAAACAAATCCTTATAGCTGCCTCTTTTTTTTTTTTTTTTATTCTTATGAAAAGCCAAATCAGTGTACGAACCCATGTACTCTCATTTGCTAATTTACAGTCAAAGAAAAGAATAAAAAAAATGATTGATAAGGAGAAAGAAGAGACAATTCTGAAACAGACAAAAGAAATAGGAGAGACATGAATAGAAGAGATAGAACATGTTGTGTCCATTTAGGGTAACTACAGGCTACAGCAGAACATTTCAATTTTCACCCAACCTTTAACTTTCACGCAAAAGCACTCACCTTGTTTACCCACCCGATTATCAGAATCAGAAGGATTCTTGTATGAAATACGACAAAAAAAAAAAACATTATCCCAGAAACAAGATTTCATCAAAGATGCAACATATATAATTATTGTAACTCTTAATAACCAATTAATATGATCACGTTAAGTAATTCGTGGGTAGCTGAAAAGAGCTTAATTTTTTTTATTATATATTTTTATTTAAAAATAAAAATTATAGTAAAGATAAGGGTCTTTTTTTTTCTTGTTCAACACCAAATACATCAACCCGTTTTAGTCTTTTACAATATAGTCCAGTAAGTTATATCTTTAACAAGAATTTGTGCTTTAAAGGAATTTTGTGTGGGGGATGCAAAAAGAACATCTTGACAATATGCTACTTTGGGTTTCCTCTTCTTAATAATCGAAAGCCCGTCTAATAATTATATTTTGGATCGGTAGTTTGTCCATATAGATCTGCATAAAAGCTCGTTATGTTTAATTTTTTTGGGTATCATAAACTTTCAGTTATGATGGAAGCAAACTTGTGACCGAATCAACCAAATTAATATCCGGTTGGTCGGTTTTCATAATTCGCCTTTTCAAGTGTTGAGGCATTCAAAAAACATTTTGATATTAACAAGTTTGAGATGTCTAGTTTAAATCCACAAATAATTAGAAAACAACTCTTACAAATTAATATAGCCTTTTTAATTGAGCCATGTGTTCTAATTTAATATAGAAAACACCGACATATTACAAAATAGTTAAACGATACAATATATATAAATAATAATTTGTTATTCAATTTTTTTTTTTGGACTATTCAGTCCAGTAGTGCCTAAAACAAATTGAAATCTAAAATAATAATTCATTTTTGGTCCAAGCCCAATCCAAAAACCGAAATATTTGAAGACAAAAGGGTCAATCAAAATCGTCTTACTGGACAATTTAGTTATATCAAAATGCTAAACTCATATCCACACCAATGAATTCCTTATCCAAAAAACACAAGTCAGTTTTCCAAATATCAAACAAATGTTGATTTATTTGCTCTCAAGCAATCGTATTAGTGAAATGCTTTTATCTGAATGAGATTAATCAAAGGTCAACAACTTAACTTGGCGAAAATGCCACAAAAATAACTAGAGTTCGAGTGTCAATGATATTACCTTGCAATGGGTTGCTTTATGGAGATGTTCCTTGTTAGTTAACTTATGCTAGGACTATTGGCCATATGAGAAGGTACTTCATTTTGGTCACCGAAAGCACTCAGGTTTGCTTAGGATTTCTCTAACCGACCTCTATTTTTGTGTACAAAAATAATATCCCCTCTAATCAATCAATAAATTCATCACTTTTTGTATCATAGAATAGTGGCCTCCATATTTGATGGTGTACTATTCATCACACAAAAAACCACATTTTCATTAAAATAATTTTATTTTAGTTGGTTTTTACTTTTTATATTCGAATTTCTAATATTAAAATATAGAACTTTTTTTAGAGTGTTGTAGAAGATAAAAGAAAAGGGTTTTAGTGTAACTTTTACATAAAATGGTATAACTTTAGTGTTAGAGAGAGAGAGAGAGAGAGAGAGAGAGAGAGAGAGAGAGAGAGAGAGAGAGAGAGAGAGAGAGAGAGAGAGAGAGAGAGAGAGAGAGAGAGAGTGTATGTGTGTGTTTTGAACTAAAATGTAGACAAATCAATGTTAATACTTGCTTAGACCACAATGAGAACTCACATTTCAGTTTTTACTTTTTTCTGTGTCAAGTCAGCTTTAACATACATTTTTCAGAATGAATCAAATTAGGGTTTCAAGGAGTCAAAAGGTTGGATTTTGGAGAAAAAGGATCCTCATGACGTGAGACATAGAGGCTCATGATGTGAGATGTGTTGCATGAAAACTTTTTTTCGGGATTGGTCTTACGACGTGAGACATAGAAGCTCACGATGTGAGAGCTGCGGCAGCCCAAGCCCATGATCTTTTATGGTTTCCTTCGTATTTAAGCATCTCTAAACTCATTTTAGGGTTTCTTATCAGCCCCAAACCCTCTTTCACCTTAGAAAAACCCTAGTCTCCATCCTTGCTTGAGCTTTGGTCAATTGAGAGCCTTTTATGGTGTGGAAGAAGAAGAAAATAAGAAGAAGAAGGTGGTCTTATGTTGAGGCTTGCAAGGAATATTCATCATCATCATCTTACATTGTTTCTGGACCATTGTAAGTATCAAAGATTCCTCCTTTATTATTCTATGAGGCTAGATCTAGGTTTTGTCCCACTTTTCCCTCTTGATTTTGCAAGTTGATGAATGGAAACCATAAAGTTGGAAACTTTATGTGTTATTAGGGTCTTAAGAGTGATATGGAGTTCAGATTTAGTGAATGGTTAATTTTTGGAATATTGCATGAAAGTTGGATGCCTTTTTCTTCAACTTTTGACCCAAAGGAGATCTATACATGTATTGGACATATATGTCTTAAAAGCATCGAATTTCAAGTGTATTAAGAAGTTATAAGACCCTCTGGAAAGTTTAAGTTCAAGGCTTAATGGATTAAGGAATTAAAAGTTGGACTTTTAGCTTCAGACTGTTCTCACGACGTGAGACATGGGGGTCTCACGGTGTGAGGGTTGAATGACGTTTTTCTGGTTATCTTCTTGGAGCTCATGATGTGAGAGAAGGATACTCACGACGTGAGGTCAGATCCGCTGACTTTTCTTGACTGAGCTGGACTGGGTGAGTCTGGATGAGTTGGAATCAGACCGAGTGAGATCTCACAACGTGACCAAGGGGTGGTCACGACGTGAGGGTGGGCAGTTTACAATATGGTATGTTGACTTTGACGTTGACCATTGACTTTTGGCTTGTGTAACATTCAGTTTATTTAATAAATAAATAGATAAAAATCGATGAGCGAATAGTCGCCCTAAATCTATATTATTTAGTGGATTGCTGGTTTTAGGGAGCCAAATGTTATAAATTGAATTATTCGGGGGTTAAAGTGTAATTTCGGGACTTGTTTCGCAAAGGATTTTAGAATTCAGGGGGGTGTTAGGTATTATTGGGACTTAATATGTAAGGATTTATGGAGGCTGGGGTTGATTGGGAACATTTTGGACTTGATTTGAAAGAGGTTTCAGAAGGCAGGGGCTAAATTGTAAATTTTGGAGTTGGTTTGCAAAGATATTATGGGGAGGGACCAATTCTGCCATTATGGCAATATGTTTATGGTGTCGGGTATATAACCCATAAGGGAACCCTAACCCTAGCGGCAAGAAGCAGCCGTCATCCTCTCCATCTCATATCCTCTACAGCCGCCACCCTACCCCCTTGTTTCTCCGACCACCAAGTCGTCCCCGTGCCTCTCCGATGAAGACAATGATCAGTCACCATTCCGATCAGTGGATGACTGCTAGAAACCTCAGGTCTGCCGACGGACGTAAAGCATTGATGTTGTCGTCGGGGATCGACCATACTACCTTGACGGTGACGACGGGGACCGCCAGTGGGTCCGTTCTTCTGCCGTTGCGGTTGCTGCCGCTCGAAGACGAGCCCATCGCTGGACGCTGTGACTTCTTTACCGGAGAAGTGAGCTAGGGAGGAGCCCCTGCCATTGGTCAAAGTCCGTTGCCATCAGTCTTCTTCTTCTTCTTCTGTTCGTCGAGTTCGCTTTCATTCAAGACTGAAGCTCCATTGCCGTCGACAGCGCCGACTGTAGGCGCCGCTGTTGCTGCCGAGCCGTTGTTCGCCACCAGGTGGGGTGGCTGAGCTCGTTTGCGGTCAAGAGTGTGTGTGTGTGTGTATTTAGGTTGTTGTTGTTAGTCGAGTTTCATGTGTGTGTTTACGGCTGGCCAAGAAACCCCGAGAAGACTACCATGGCTGCCAACCATGGTGGTTACCGCCTCTATTTCTGTTCTGCCGCGCTCCACCACCACCGGCCACCACAAGGGTGGTTGTGTGTGTGTGAGTGTGTGTTTAGCTTATTTGGGTGTGTGTTAATTGAGAATTGTTTTGTAAAATGTAATTAGGAATTTGAAATAATGGAAAGAAACCCTAACCATCACCGTGAGGTGGTGGCTGCCGCCACCGGCCGCCGTGTCGGGTGGCGGTGTGCTTTACCTTGTCGTGTTTGATTCGGTTGGGATGCTTGAAACCCTAATGGGACCAATGAAGCCCTAATGGGCCTAATGAACCATAATTGATCAAAGGACCTAGCTATTGGGCCTATTGGGCTAAGATGGGTTGGAAACCCTAACTAGGGTTTGGAAAACCCTAATGTCATGAAACCCTAATTTGGGATTTATCGGGACCGCATCAGGATTATTTAATGAACTTAAAATATTAATTAATAATCATTGTAAATTAACCTAAGACCATGTGGGACTTAATGGATTAAGTCCTTAAGGGGTTAAGCAGGGACACTTAACCCTAATCATCATTTTATGTGAAACCCTAATTTCACTTGGCCCTTAAGTTGGGCCTTTCTATTGAGCTTTGATGATTGGGATAATAATGGGCCATCCAAGAACAACAATTGGGCTAGAATAAATTAATAGGCCTAGGGCAAGGCCCATGTAAGGGGTTTGGGCCCAATTTGGAAAATTGGGCCATAGACGGGCCATAGTTTGGGCCTTAAAGGTTATTTGATATTGGGCCATTAGAATGTCAGTTCTTGGACTGGAATAAATGGTTGAGCCTTAAGGTAAGCCCATATAGAGGTTTGGGCCCAATTTGGAAAATTAGGCCATATGTTGGGCTTTGGCCCATTACTTGTCTATTGGGCCTTTGGAGTGTGATTTGGACCTTGGGCTTGGAACTCAATTATTAATTGGGTATTGTTTGATGTTGACAGTTCGGGAGCCTGTCAACCAGTAGCTAGAGTTTTATCCGCGGGACTTCAGCAGTGCGAGGTGAGTCTTCTCACCATACCAATGGGTCTAAGGCACCAATGTCGGCCCATTTTAGGATAACTGATATGCTTGTTGTGTAGAGGTGTGTGGTATATTTATGCAGTGATATATGGTAGAGATAGCTTCTACAGCTAATGGTAGAGATAGCCTTTGGGGCTAACGGTAAATATAGCCTTTGGGGCTAACGGTAGAGATAGCCTTTGGGGCTAACGGTAGAGATAGCCTTTGGGGCTAACGATAGAGATAGCCTTTGTGGCTAATGGTAGAGATAGCTTTTAGAGCTAATTGATAGGTGGTATGTTGTAGAGGTAGCTTTTATAGCTAAATGATACGTTATATGTGGTAGAGGTAGCTTTTATAGCTAATTAATATGCGATATGTGGTAGAGGTAGCTTTTATAGTTAAATGATCTGTAATATGTGGTAGAGGCAGCCTTTAAAACTAATTGATATGTGATTTGTGGTAGAGGTAAAGCTAATTGATATGTATTATGTGGTAGAGGTAGCTTTTATAGCTAATTGATATATGATAGGTGGTAGAGACAACATTTTATGTGGTTTGTGTGTGGGGTATGCTCTGGGGGACTCACTAAGCTTTGTGCTCACGGTTTACAGTTTTGGTTTCAGGTATCATCGATTTGGAAATGGAGGGCTCGGATTGTTCGCGGTGCACACACCTATCATTCCGCAATGAATGATTTTGGGATGAACTCTGATAAATGTTTTACGTAATGAGGATTTGACATGGTTGAAATAAATGGTATCAATGTTTTAGCTATAATAAAAATGAAATTTTTACCTCTGATTTTTGGGTCGTTACAACTTGGTTGGCTTTTGGGTCAAGATTCTATTTCTTTTAGAAGGTATACTTAGGGTTTTCCTTGTGTGGATTGATAGGAGGTGTCGAGCACCCATCGTTTGGCGGGAGTGCAGTTAGCTGAGGCCAACCTTGTGATTCAGATGAGTTTCCTCACTATATTATGGGTCGAAGGCACCAATGCCAGCCCATTAGCTTATGTTATATAGGAAGATCAGGGGGTGGCCCTTAGCATTTATATGAATGACCCGGAGGTGGCTCCCGACAGTTTGTATCTAAGGCCATGTATTGGACCTGACAGTTATATATATATATATATATATATATATATATATATATATATATATATATATATATATATATAAATTAATATAGTATGCTGGTTGTCTTTGTGATACTTGCATGGAAGACCAGGAGGTGGCTCTTGGCCCTTGTCTGTATGACCCAGGGTATTGGCTCCCGGCCTGGCAAGGAAAGACCATGATATGGCTCGTGGTATAATGGCAAGAGTAAGGTCAGCACATAGAAATATCTATTGTATGTATGGTATGTGGTATTTTAGAGAACTCACTAAGCTTTATGCTTACAGCTTATTGTTTATGGTTTTAGGTACTACTGGTACAAAAGGGAAGGGCCCGGCATGACTGCACTGTATCCACCCATGTTTCCGCAACTTTATGACTTTCGGATTATACTCTGATAACTGATTTTGCCTTGATATACTTTTAAATGATTGGAAATCGTAAATGGTATTTGCGGTTGAATTAAAAATGAAATTTTTACCTTAAAATTTTTGGGATGTTACATGTTGGTATCAGAGCCTTGGTTTGAGGGATTCAGGCATACTCTCGGGTGTGTCTGAACTCAAACTGGGGATTTGGTAATTTTTTTCATAAAATAAATGTTTTATTAAAGGATTTTCTAATAAAAAATGATGTGGTGCGTGTAATCAGCCGAGCTCAAGTAAATGATTCCCAGAATACCCATACATGTTTGATATTTTATATGTTATGAGAATTGCATGTTATTGTAGGGCTAAGGGTCTGCTCAAGTTTTTATGCTATGAGAGATGCCTTTGTATGCTTGTTATTTGAGCTTTTGAGTTACATGCTAGTATGGATTTCAGATGATTGTATGGATTGGCTTGATATGTGTTGCCTTGTAGCCTAAGAGGAATTGGATGCTATATTAGATTTGGAATCTTTCTTGGTAGAAAGTGAGCTCGATATGTCCTCTGTTTGGTTGTGGCTTGGAGTGTTATTGCACAAATGATGCCTGCTTTGTGCTTTTTGGGACTCTTGATGATGTGAATTAACTATTAATTGAATATATTAAGTCACATGTTACATAGGTTAAATAATCTCATAATGATGGATTTAACCCTATTACACAACTCTTATCTGAGTAAAACCGTTCTAGGGTTGAGTCTTTTAATCGAATGATTATTTAAGCTTTGTTGCATGTGACTTTATTCATGAAGTAGTTAGCTGACATTAGTAGGAGTTCTTCAGCAGTTAAAGGCAGCGTGAGGTCGAGAACCTAGGAGAGCCTAGGAAGTGTTTAATGGGTTCAGATGCGTTGTTTAGCGAGTACTTGGAGTACTAGCTTGAGAAGGTGATGTAAAGGATTCATGATGATTCTTGAGGACAATATGGATAGGTGTGGAAGGTAGTATTGGGCCCATACTACTGAAAGCACAGGATCCGTACTTGAATCGAGGAGAGTCACAGAGAGTCTAGGAAGCTTGTTGGTTGAGGATTCTTAGGTATGTTTTGATCATTTGTATGATTGTTTTTTAGAATGGTGATGAGAATACATGGAGGAGGTTCAGGTTATGGTTCAAGTTCAGGTACAGGTGATGAGCCGATTGATGAGAGGATGTGGGAGTTTATCTCGTCGGAGATCACCCGCGGTATTTTGTAGCAGACTCCTGTGATCTTTGGAACAGTCAAGGAGGGGATTATGGAGATTTTGGATGAGCGTCTGGGCGCATTCCTCACTAAGATTATGGCGATTGTAGGAGCTCGCACTCTTTCCTTCCGCGAGTTCCGTGCTTGTAGAGCTCCCGAGTTATTTGGGGAGAAGGACCCTATTGCTAGCAGGAGGTGGTTAGCGGGTATGGTAAACGCTTTCCTGAAGCATTTCTGCCCTAAGGGGTCGAAGGTTAGATTTGCTTCCTGTCTTCTGAAAGACAGAGGTCGAGATTGGTGGGAGAATGTAGACTTCACTTTGGGAGGAGAAGCCCTGGAGACGATGACTTGGGATGAGTTTGTGACCCGGTTTAGGGCAAAGTTTGCACCAGCTATTTAGGTGAAAAAGATGGCGAGGGAGTTTCAGGACCTTTGTCAGACTACTGAGACTGTGGCAAAGACCAATGCCAAGTTTCGGGAGAGGGCTTGGTTGAGGGATGACATTAAGGAGTTTCTGAGTTTGTTAGGGTGCAAGACCTTGAATGATATGATTTTTAGAGCCCGAGAGTGGGAGATTAATTTGGAGCACTTGGGGAAGAGGAAGACAGAGCAGGTGCAAACAGTTGGAGGTTCTGCAAAGAGACCCAAGACTTCATATTAGCGGTTGAGAAGACAGCAGGGCTGGGGTCAGTACAACACGTGCAGAAAGCAGCACGATGGGATTTGTCGCTCTAGGGGTATGGGTTGCTACAAGTGTGGCTGGGTTAGTCATGTCAGTAGAGATTGTCCCCAGGGGATGAGCCCGTTATGTTTTCACTGCAACCAGATGGGCCACAAGAAGGTCGATTGTCAGGAGTTAATGAGAGGAGCGGTGAGGGCGCCTGCTCCAGCCACTCTAAGGATTATATGGTCGCGAGAGTAGAGTGGATGTTCCTGTGGTGAGGAGTCGAGCATTGTAGTTATATGCCGAGGGGATCCGAGTTCCATCAGTTGACATCGCAGGTATGTGTTGTATCCATTTCCTTCATGATCTTAATAATTGTGATTATGATTGTATGTTTGTGTGTGAGAAGCTATATGATTGTATCCACTTCCTTCATGCAGTTTCCAACTTACTATTAGAGATGTTTAAGCTTTCCCACCACAATCAAATTTGATATCGTCACTACTACACCAAGGGAGTTTGTTCCTTTTTCTCCCTTTTTATTTGCTTTGATGTGATTTTAATTGTTTTATGCATCTAATTAGGACATTGTAAGAACTAAGTGTGGGGGTAGGGGGTTGAAAAAGGATTTTCAAACATAAAGTTACAAACTGTAACAAATAAAAAAATGCTAGAAATTAAAAAAATTAATTATATAGACATGTGAAAATAGTCTTGTTTTGAAGAATCTATTGAATTTTAAAATTTTGATATTATTGCATTTGGGCTAGTTTGATAGTGTTATTCGGGATGATTTGATGCGATCTCTAAGATTTAGTTGAGCAAATATCTTATAGCGTATTTATGGTTTCCTAGTTCTAGTGAAATCATGAGACAAAAATGCAGCCTTATGTAGTTTGAGGGCATAAAATTTTTAGCATCGTGTACTTGAAATGTATCTAGGAAAGCTTATGTAGTCATTGCACTTTAGACTAATACCTTTAACGATTAAGGGTTGAAGTTAAGTTTCCTTGCTTAAGCATATGTTTTTCTTTTAGGTTTTTAGTTTTGAGTGAAAAAAGTGAGTTGAAAGAAAAAAATAGATTTTTTTTTGCAAAAGTTTCTTAAGTGAATAAGAGCTTACAAAGTATCAAGAATCATGAAGAAAAGTTCAAATTTACTAATATTGAAGATCCAAGTTGAAGAAAGTGAAGAATAACGCAAAATTGCTAAAAGCCAAAGGCTTGGGAACTTAGCCAAGAATTACCTTGAGGTTAAGAAAATCTTATGGGGATGTATTCGAAGGAATTCATAAAATAAATGTTGTTCAAAATAAGTGGGAAACGTTTATAAGGATCGTATGTATTTAGGGTTTGGGAATTATTTAAGATAATTTAGACAAAAACACATGCATTGAGGTGATACATAATTAGTGCGTTCAATTCGGATTGTTTTGTGTGATATTGGTGGGCAATGTTCTATGTGATGTATTAAAATAAGTTTTGCTTGAGGACAAGCAAATGTCAAGTGTGGGTTATTTTGATATTGTCATATTTATATACGTATTTATGCTTTATTTTAATATATTCATGCTACATTTTAGTTAATTATGAAGATATTTGGTACTTATTAAGTTTAAATTCTACTTTCTACCCAAAATGGGCATTCTCAAGGAAAAAGGACAAAAAATGAAGATAGATGGAAACTTGGAGGTTGAAGCTGGTATGAAGAGAAAAAAGAAAAAGAAGTTGTGCAAAAAAAAATACATGCCATGACATGACAATATCAAGGCCACGACGTGGCTACCTTTCCTAACACAGAAGCTTTCCAAGACTTGGGGCAGATGTGTTTTAGGTGTGTATCACTGTGTGGAAGTCTAATTCATACGTCGTGGCGACCTCTTTTGGTAACTATATAAGTCAGTCTTTAGGTTGAAATTCAGAGAGTTGTTGGAGGTTGAAGCTAAGGGTTGTGACCAAAAACCTCTGGAGAACCCTTGGAATATCAGAAATCGTTTCGAGTTCAAGCACTGAAGATAGTTAGAAGAAGAACATCGTTAGAACTCGGTTTGCTAGTTTTTACTATGTCTTATCTAGCTAAATAAGATTTATTGCTTGTTTTTGCTTTAATCATGGGCTAATCACCCTATACTTTCGTTTGGAGATGATGAACCATTAAACCATGTTTTGATTTCGAATTTATGGATATTTTATGTTGGTTTTACTAGTGTTTGATAAATCATAATCCTTACATGTTGAAGTTCTAGCTTATATTGCTTATTTTAGATGTTTTGTGTAGTAGATGATCACATTATTTTCATTAATTTATCATCTAGTTGTTTAACATTAAATAATTAGATCTAGTGATCGAACAAATCTTAGAGTTAGGTGAATAAAAGTTAGCTACTTTGATTGTGTTAGATAGCAGAATTAATTATTAATTTGTGCTTCATTTACTTGTCTTGATCTAGGATAGGTATTTCAAAGATTTATCATTCATAGTCTAATTCATATTTATATCAATTATGTGTCCAACTTGTGCTTAATCATTGCATGGTAGTTCATAAATTGGCAAAGTTTAAGATCAGAACATGATAACTAGTAGCTTATTAAATTGGTAATCAATATAATTTATCCACTAGAAATCAACCACATAAGAGGGGGAATTCCGAACTAAATGGAAGTGCTCTTACAACTTGAATTAAAAATTATTTTCTTTGCTTTCTTAGTCTTAATAGTTGCTAAATTGTTAGTTGTTAGATTTAAGTTGTTGGTCTTGCAAATCGGTAAAAACCCTTCATTTAAAGTTATTTCTTACTTTAGCTATGAGTAGTTTTTTTTTCTAATTATAGTTCCACTCCATGTGTTCGATATCTGACTTACTTTACTAAACTATAATTAAACTATGTATACTGCCTAAATGCATTTTAACTAGTTAAGTTGGTTAGGTTTATAAATTAAAAACTAGTAGGTATATAAATTGTTCACAACAATGATGATCCGAGTGGAGGTTCATGTAGATGAGTTTTCTGAACTTCTTTTTTGTACATATTTTGTATGTAGATAATGATTTCTTACCTCAAGGAATTCAATGGCGGATCAAGAAAATGTACCGATTCTTTTGTAATTGAATAAAACTTGTAGATTATACACTCAAATCAATAATGTAAAGAAATCAATATAATATTAGAGTGATTTGAATATATGATTTCGTTTGTATTCATGTTCCTATGATGCAATGTAATGTAAAAGTAATTTAATTCTTTACTTTTGGATTGTTTGGGTTAATGTGTAAATTGATTATCTTCTTAATTGTAAAGTTAAGTTTTTCCAACATTCTAAATTGTTTTAGTAAAAAAATATATTATTTTACCACATTTAATGTCTACAAAACTTGTGTTGTGGAAATAATTGAATGGACTTTATATTTTTTGAAAAACTATTTAGAATATCTAGTTTAATTTCTTTGAATTATTTTACTGATAAAGTACATTTACTTGGAATTTTAATTTTATTCATGTGAAAAATGAATGGAAAAGTATAGTAGTACAACTTCTTTAGAAATTTAGTAACTTTTTATAGGTGTAAGGCGAGAAAGAAGATAGTCTTTTGATAGTATTGTTGCATGCCTATATTTATGTATAGAAAACACAAGTCGCACATTAGATGAGATTTGTGGCTACGAAATCCGATTTTAAACTCATATTTAATTGTTCTATTTTACTAGCTCCTAGTTATTGCTTTTTCATATTAAAAACCTTGCTTGTTCAAAAAAAAATCATCAGATTATTTGTTCTTGTTCTTATTTATCTTTTGATTAATTCATCATGTAAAAATTGTGTTTGTTGGTGAGTCTTCTTTGTTTGTTTTTCTATTATATGCTCTTCAAATTACATTAAATCATCATAAAAAATTTGTTTAAATGATAAATGTTTCATAACTCGTTATTAGTTGTGCGGTGATAAGTAAAATTTCTTTGTACAAATTCTTTCAGTAGTTTAAAATATTTATTGTTTGATAGCTATGATCAAAAGTTTATAGTTTGAGTTTGATACAAAGAGAAAACATATTGATTTTTACTCATTTATTTATTTAATGACATACATAATACATAAGGACAAACAAAATCTTCCATATAAAGTCAAACAATACATGTTTACTTAAAAGAAGATAGGCGTAGTTAGGTGTTTGCTACCATCTCACCCCTTAGGCTCTCCGTGCCCATTATGTAGTTGGTACTATTGATTATGAATATGACGTTTGTGTTCATGTTTTATTTATTTATTTATTTTTTGTTGTCTATGCCGATACCACTATCGTTGGCGTAACCATTGTTGTTGGTGGCTCCATCGTCGCGGTTATTTATGTTATTTATGCTAGTGTAATTGCTTGAGCAATTGATAATGCAGTTGTTATTGGAGTTATCGTTGCCTTCACCACGGTTTGAGCGGTTGTCAATACGATTATCACCACCAAGAATAATACCTCTCATGAGCATTTCTCCATGATTTTCCTCAAGTGATTCTTTTATATAATCCTCTTCTTTCCTCTCATATCACCCATTAGCGTTGCTGTAAGATGATTGTCTATATGTCCTCCTCCATGTGTTGCGTCAATGATACCCTCTACATGTCCAGGGGATGTCTTCTCCACTCCAACATGCGTTATACTATAAAGAATGTTAATTGTGAATATCAAAAACCCAAAAGATACAACAAAACAAAGCTTTAGAACCATCATATAGTCTTTTCTTAATGTTTTACCGATGAATTACAATAAGTGATGAAAAATCACATGTATATATAGGGATTTAATTTGTGAATTGTCAATGTTGTGTCTAAAATTATGCATATATATTAGTATTTCGTATAGTATACAACCTTTATGATTTGACAAAACCATCAAAAGTGTAACATCCATAAAATTCGAGCCAATTTAAAACTTTTTAAATCATTTAAAAGCATCCAGTCATTACAATTTGTTTTCAAAATAGTTTAAACATCAGAGTTCCCAGAAATCATAATCATCAATCGAGGAAGTGTACGTTCACGCCTTCGCCTTCCCGCGGCCATCCGCTGAACCAGAAACAATAAACTAAAACTGTAAGCCCGAAAGCTTAGTGAGTTACCCCCAAAATACCAACGTCATACTGATACAACCATATCATATAAACATATAAGCAAACAACATGCATAATGAGCCATCAGTCTTACTGGACCGACTCCCGGTCCTCAGTCTATCTGGACCACTCTTCGAGCCCTCGGTGCGTCTGGACCGCCCTCCTCGGGGCCTTCAGCCTATCAGGACGGCTCGCTGGGCATTCGGCCTGACTAGATTTGCCCGGCCCGGGCCTGCAATCTACCCGGTCCGCCCAGGGTGTCTTGGCCTACTGCACACAACAGGACCGACCTCAACCCTTTCCCCAAACCAACAAACATGTGCACATACATATAAACAAGTAAACATGCAGATCTAAGAGATCACTAATCGTGGAAACCATCCTATAACCAGGATACCGATCTAACCGATCACTAACATAGCAACCATCCTATAACCAGGATACTGATCTAATGGATCTCTAACATACCAACCATCCTATAACCAGGATACTGATCTAACCAATCTCTAACATAGCAACCATCCTATAACCAGGATACTATATATCATAAAGCATAACGTGTAATAAACCCGTATACAAATCCGAAAAGGGCCGGCATTGGTGCCTTAGACCCTGTTGATATAGTGAGAATAACTCACCTCGCAATGCCGATCCGAACTGAAGAAACGAACTCCCGAACCGCTGTCTCACCGGAAATCCTGAACTAACACATAATAAATACCAAGTCATTACAACATAACAATCTTCACTAAGGGGGGTCCACACAATCCATCTTGTCCATTCTCTTTATTGGGCCAAGGCCCAATGCCAATTCCATAACCTTGAAAGTCCTTATGCAAAACCCATTCTTGGCCCAATTTACTAAATTGGGCCCAACTCCCTAATTGGGCCAAATTCCAAGATCCATTATCAACACTTGGCCCAAATCATAATATTCATAAAGTCCAACAAAGGCCCAAATCCAACTAGTCCACAAACAGCCTAAAACCCGAAGCCTAAATGCCAAAAGGCCCAACAGAGGACGTACGCGGGGCGTACTCCTCTGGTACGCGGGGCGTACTCATCCTGATGTTGACCACCATCGGGGTGGTTGACCCAGTACGCTGGGCGTACTGGATTTACGCTGGACGTACGCTGGGTTTCCCCAAAACCCTAATAAGTGCTTAATGGCTTAAGCACTTAAGCCCAAACTCCAGATCCATCGACCAAATGTGCCATAGGACTATAAAGTCTCGAACTTTATCACTTTGGACGTCCAGAAAGTTCTTAACACATGGTCTTAATCCATTAAGACCTTCCTACTTCATGAATGAGACAAATCTAGTTATTGGGACACCATTTTTATCACTTAGGACCTCTTCTAAGGTCTGAAAGGACAACTCATTTCGTCCAAATCATAACATGCACCATTTTGGGACTTTTGGGACAAGAATGCTTCCATAAAGCTAAAATGACTAGATCTATCTCATACAAGTATAAAGTTCCAAGCTTTTTACCTTCTGGAGCTTCTAGGGCACAAACCAACTTCAGATCAACAAGCTTGATCTTCTTCTCCAACTCCTTGATGCAACCCCTTGATGTGCACAAATTATACCTATCTAGTTTTGAATTTATAACCTAACGAACTTAACTAGCTAGAATGCACCTATGCAGTGTACCTAGTCGAATTATAGAATAGTTTAGGTAAGTTGGGTGTCGATCACAGGGAACGGTATTTAATTAATAAAATAACTACTAAAAGCTAAACTAAGAAAAACTGATTTTACAAGTTCAGAAAAACTTAAGTACTCAAATAAAAACGATTGTAATCAATATACTAAAACACTTTCGTTTAGTTTTGAATCAACCTTTTTCCTATGGTTAGTTCTTATTTATGGATTAATGAAGTTGGTTACCAATTTATATGTAATTAGTGATATTGGTCAAATCTACTAATCTTTTCGCCAATTCATGAACTACTATGTATGGTTACACATTAGCAAACACAGAATTAGTTATTAATGATAATTGGGCTATGTAAGATATATCTAGATAATTATCTATGGTCAAGACAATTAATCAAACACAATTGTGGTCACAATTTATGTTCTCCAACACAGCTAAAGTCTTTACCTTTATTACTTATCTAAGATTTTGTCGATCCTAGCTCTAGCAATTTAATGGTCACTAAATTACTAGGTAAACAAGTTCATGTAGTTTAATGGTCACTAAGCTACATTTAACTTGAATTAAAGCAACAAAGATGAATACTTTAACATGCTAGGTAATGATAATCAAACACATGCATAAACCAAATTCATATAATCCATAAAGTAAGAAACTAACTCATAGTTTTAAGGTTTCATCTAACTAAACGAAAGTCTACTATACAAGGTTGCAGAAATCGTTCGACGGTAGCTCGGCGGTAGACTGGGGTCAATGGATTAATCGGCTAGGCAGGGATTAATCGGGGACCATTAATTATTAAAAAATTAATAAATAAAACATTAATCCTAAGAATATAACATTATATCTATTAAAAAGTTACTAAAAATTAATAAATATAACATTATAACATGATACTATGATTACAAAAACCCTTTTGATCCCTAATACCTCAGATCTAAATAACCAACAGTTGCATTTGGATCCAAGTCTTCATAAAATGGGGAGAAAAAAGTGTTATGAACAATGGGTTCAAATAGCATCGGGAAGAGATGTGGACCTGCAACTTGTTGTCTACTGCATTTGGAACTTTGTGAATGTTAAGGGAATTCAATAGCAGGAGGATGTGGATATGTGGGAATTCCATGATCGATGATTCCATCCTGATTATTGCTATATAACACACAAGAGGCGGTGACTGTTGTAGAAGCTTCAGAAGGCGAAGACTGGTTTAGCTTTGAGGATGAAGACTGACGAACTGCGATGACGTGAATGGAAGAAAAAGACGGTGTTGGAGGAGGGACAGATGGCATCGAAGAAGAATATGGCATCGTTTTAGAAGCTTCAGTTCATTCTTTCTTTCGTTCCTTCAGACTACAGAGAGAATTTCAAAAAAGAAAAGAAATGAATGCAATGGAGTGAGAAGAACCGTAGGAGCAATTCTAACAATTTGAAACTTTTGCCCTTAAAGTTTTTTTTTACCGATTAGGGCGCCTAGGCCCGCCTAGACCCGATAATCTCCGTCTTTGACCGATTTTGACGATGTCCGATAATAGGGTCCGATTAGCTATAAACGTCGACGGTGGAGGACCGCCAAGCGCCTAGGCGCCGATTAATCGGCCGCCTAGGCCGATATTTGCAACACTGCTACTATATTAGCTACTCATTACTGAAAGTAAACACACAAGTTCGTAAGAAATTGACATGATTAAATTAACACAGACCGAATGTAGTGTTTTAATCTTCAAATTCTCGATGTTCAAACAATCTCTCCTTCCAAAGGGTGGTTTTCGCACTTTTCTGACCTCTAAACTCGATTATAACTCAAGGAAATCAGATCCAACCTCCCCAAAGTCGATATGCTAATGGATATTTATATTTACCAAAAATCGCGTCTCACGTCGTGAGAATTAAGGTCTCACGTCGTGATCTCAGTAGAATTCGTGTTCGGCAAGGAAACTGCACTCAACGTAGCTATCTTCTAGAAGAATCAATCTCACGTCGTGAGAACTAGGAATTAGCATTTGGCACAAAAACAGAAGTCGTCCGAAATTTTGTCTTGTTTTCAGATCATTTTGAATCTCATCAATCGGAGTTACGGTTCATGAGATATGGACAAAACACTGACGAGGGGTCAAGCTGCCCAAGAACATCCTTCTTTCTTCAAAATCCAAGATCCAAGCTTCCAATTGCTAAATCCGCTTCCTTTTCCATCCGAGCATATCATTGTTGCTGAAAAATGAAATTCTAAACTAATTAAGCACCTTTTTTTCATTAAATGAGATAAAATCAACATAAAGTATTAAGATAATATATAAATTATATGACTAAATATGCCCATATCAAAATACCCCACACTTGACCTTTGCTTGTCCCCAAGCAAAACTGAATTTTTGCACACTAATATCACATAAGACAATCCCAATTGAACCTATCCATTATGCCAAGACCGCAACGCATGCATTTGTGTCTAAATTTTTCCTAAGTCCCCCTAATTCTAAATACTAACAATCCCCATAAACACTCACTCACTTCTTTTGAACAACACTCATTTTATGCATCCCTCCGAATCCATCCCCAGAAAACTTTCTTAACCTCAAGTCATTTTTGGTTAAACCCCCAAGCACACATACGATAAAATAACCTAGAAAAGAAAAATACTTGATACTTTGAATCTTCAATAATTTGTAGCTTTTCTTCTTGATATATTTTTTTTCTTCATAGTTTTGTAGATTCTTTCTTTCAAACATTGCACCACTCTTTTTTTTTTCTTTTTCAATTTTTTTTTCTTTTTTTTTTCTAATTTTTTCAACACTCACTTTTTTTCCCTCAAAACTAAAAACCTAAAAAAAACATATGCTTACGCAAAGGGATTTAACTTCATCCTTTATTGGTTAAAGGAATTAGTCTCATGTGCAATGACTACTTAAGTTTTTCAGGATACATTTCTGGTACACGATGCTAAACATGTTGCGTCCCTCAAACTAAGCAAGGTTGTGTTTTTGTTCCATGATTTCACTAGAATAAAGGGGGCCACAAATGCACTAGAACGTATACAGGCTCAACTAAACATTTAGGTCCTCAAGGAATCATCAAACACAATACTAGCATGGAATCCTAATTGTTTTTACCAAAATTTTTCTAAATTAACCCTAGCAATTTTATGCAATTTTTTTTAAAAATTATACCTAAATTAGGATTCTAATGTTACTAATTTAACTCATATAACCAACCCCCTACCCCATACTTAATTCATGCAATGTCCCCCATTGCATGTTATGCATGATAAAGAAAACATAAAAGTAAAGAAGGAATTGGAACAAACTCCCCTGGGATAGTAGTTGTGAGGTCGATCTTTGAAACATCCCAAAAATACAACCAAAAAATTTCGTTTTTAAAACATTATTAAAACCATCAACCATCCAAAATCATAAGTAAAATCATAATCGTGTATCATAAAACATCATAGTGTCTGTCTCAAATCAAAATCTCATATCTAAATATCAGAGTCTAACTCCCAGGCTGAAGACTGTGGTGTGTGCCATGCGATCATCCCGAGCCCTTCCCAGTGCCAGTGGAAGTACCTAAAACCAAAACTGAAAACCGTAAGCACGATGCTTAGTGAGTCTCCCCAATCTACCACATACCCTCTATACATAGCATGTAACTAGGAGATACGGGCCTCACCTACACTCGTAGAGATACGGGCCCCGCCCACACTCCGCTAACTGGGAGATACGGGCCCCGCCCACATTCCGCTATCTAGGAGATATGGGCCTCGCCCACACTCCACTATCTAGAAGATACGGGCCTCGCCCACACTCCGCTATCTCTGAGGTACAGGCCTCGCCCATGCTCATCTACTTCGAGATACGGGCCTCGCCCACACTCAACTGCTAAACCCATCATACAAGTATCACACAGACAACATGTAAAGCTAATCTAATGTTCATACATCATAATCAACTACTACTATGAGATACGAGCCTCGCCCATAATTTTCTAAGATAGGATACGGGCCCCGCCCACACTCAGCTACTATCATCTCATACTACGGGCCGACCTTGGTGCTGTAGACCCATTCCTACTGAAGGAGAACTCACCTCGTAATGTTGGCTGCTGAGTTACTAAATCTGAAACTGTCTGACTGCTGCTCCGGAACTCCCCGGCTACAAATCCCATAAACACTAAATCAGATATGGATAACTACTCTCAGGGTAAAATGACTATTTTACCCCTAGTCAAAGTCAACATCTTGGTCAAAGTCAACTTCCAGTTGACCGGACTCGCCGAGTTGGGCCGCCAACTCGCCGAGTCCCTATCATCCTTTCTAATTCTCTACCCGCTTCTACTCGTCGAGTTTGGCAAAGGCTCGACGAGTTCTTCTTCTATACTAACATCTAGTTCATCTTCATCTGACTCACCGAGTTGTATGAACAACTCGTCGAGTCCTCCTTCATCCTATGAATGAGATCAGTCCTTAACTCGCCGAGTTGTATGAACAACTCGTCGAGTCCCTGCACTACTAGATCTGAGCCTTAACTCACCGAGTCCACTACCTACTCATTGATTCCACCTTAAACTATCAAATGGGGAAAATAGGGGATTCGCGACTCGACTCGTCGAGTCTGAAGAACGACTCGCCGAGTCCCATGCATGACATTACTAAACAGTCGATTCTGCTCGAATCCAGTGCATTCCATTCATAGATCTGGGCTCCTAGGGCTGGTTTTTCACGTAAAGTTTCTAACTTTACGTGCATGCATGCTAATATGAAGCTCAAATACCCAAAATAAGCTAAAGGAAGAGATCTAAGCTTGGAATGGAAACTTGGCTCAATAAAGGTGGCAACCTTGAGCTTAAGAGGCTCTGGAAAGCTTAGATCTGAAGTCCATTCATCATATTAACTCTTAATTCGACCTTAAAGTCTAGAAAAGGGCTCAAAATCAACAAGAGCAAACTTCTCAAGAGATCTAATTGATAATAAGCAAAGATTCGAGCTTGATACCTCAAAGGGGACTGAAATGCAACCAGAAGTCCGGATCTACTTGCTCCCCTAGAATACTTCTCTTCTCTCTTCTTCCCCAAATCCCCAAGATGCACTAAAACCTTCACAAGTGAGAAAATGCTCCAAAAATGCTTAAGAACGGCTAGGGTTTCGTATGGGACTCTTTGTGGGTGAGGGAGGCTGGTCTTGGGGCACATAAGATGTTTAAATAGGGTGCAAACCCTTGAAATTAGGGTTTCATCCAGACTGGCAGACTCGCCGAGTCCGGGAATATGGACTCGCCGAGTCGCCAACTTAAATTGCGCACAAATCTCGTCTCTACTCGACGAGTCGGGCTACTGACTCGTCGAGTACCCCTTAAGAAAATAAAATTACTTTATTTAAATCACATACCAGAAATGGGGCGTTACAACTCTCCCACACTTATCTTAGACTTCGTCCTCGAAGTCTGCTGCTGCTGAATCTATAAATATCTCTGGGTAATGCTCCCTCATTTCCTCCTCGGCCTCCCACATCCATTCCGTACCCTTCCGGTGCTGCCACTGCACCTTCACTAGCTGGACTACCTTGTTCCTCAAGGTCTTCGTTTTCCGATCCAAGATCGCAACGGGCCTCTCAATATAATTCAGGCTGCTATCAACCTGAATATCCTCCAAGGGTACGACTGCTGACTCGTCCGCCAAACACTTCCTCAACTGAGAAACATGGAAAGTGTTGTGGATCTGGCTAAGCTCTGCTGGAAGATCCAACCGATAAGCAACCCGACCCACCCATGCCAAAACCCTAAACGGACTAATGAACCTGGGGCCCAACTTGCCCCTCTTCCGGAACCTGATAACACCCTTCCAGGGTGATACCTTCAGGAGGACCATATCGCCCACCTGAAACTCTAAATCCGAACGCCTCCTGTCGGCGTAACTCTTCTGCCGACTCTACGCAGTCTGCAGTCTGCTACGGACCTGCTGGATCAACTCTGTGGTCTTGAGTACCACCTCTGTACTCCCCATGACTCGCTGACCGACCTCACCCCAACAGATTGGGGTCCTGCACTTCCTCCCGTAGAGCATCTCGAAGGGAGGTCGGTCTATACTGGAGTGATAGCTGTTGTTATACGAAAATTCCGCTAACGAAAGATACGTATCCCAACTGCCATCGAAATCTAGTACACATGCCCGAAGCATGTCCTCGAGAGTCTGAATCGTCCTCTCGCTCTATCCATCCGTCTGAGGGTGGAAAGCGGTGCTGAAATAGAGACGAGTACCCATCTCGTCATGAAACCGCTTCCAAAATCTGGAAGTAAACCGGACATCTCGGTCTGACACCACCGAGACAGGCACTCCATGTCGTGCCACTACCTCACGCACATAAATATCAGCTAGCTTCTCGGCCGATATACTCTCCTGAATCGGTACGAAATGCGCGCTCTTGGTCAGCCGATCCACTATGACCCAAATCGAATCAACTCCACGTGCGGTCCTCGGAAGCTTAGTGATGAAATCCATGGTGATATCCTCCCATTTCCACACGGGAATGTCTAACGGCTGCATCTTGCCATGGGGTCTCTGATGCTCCGCCTTGACCTTCCTACAGGTCACGCATCTCTCCACGTACCAAGCTACGTACCGCTTCATGCAGGGCCACCAATAATCGGGTCGAAGATCTCTATACATCTTCGTCGCCCCTGGATGGATGGAGAACCGAGACTTGTGGGCCTCATCCATCAACACCTGCCGTACTCCTTCCCAGTACGGCACCCAAACCCTACCATGAAGGGTCAACAACCCTCGACTGTCATAATCGAAAGAAGTTACTCGGCCCACAATCCTCTCACACTTCTGCCTCTCCTCCTTCAGGCCCTCGACCTGTGCCTCTCTAATCTGCTCCAACAATGGAGTAATCACTTTCATCCTCAGACATATATTCCTGATCGGGGCTGCTACCACCTTGCAGCTCAGGGCGTCAGCCACCACGTTGGCCTTGCCCGGATGATAAAGGATCTCACAGTCGTAGTCCTTTACCACATCTAACCATCGGCGCTGCCTCATGTTCAGATTCGGCTGATCCATGAGGTACCTCAAACTCTTGTGATCCGTGTAAATGGTACAGCGGACCCCATAGAGGTAATGTCGCCAAATCTTGAGGGCAAACACTACTGCCCCCAACTCTAAGTCATGTGTCGGATAGTTAGCCTCGTGAGGCTTCAACTGTTTAGAGGCGTAAGCTATCACATGGCCTCGCTGCATCACAGTAGACTACAAAATCCTCTACTCCCTCTGGCAGGGTAAGGATCGGCCTCTCGCACAATCTCTGTCTGAGGGTCTCAAATGCTGCCTGCTGCTCAGGCCCCCAGCGAAACACCACCGACTTCTTGGTCAGTCGAGTGAGCGGAACTGCTATCTTGGAGAAATCCTGGATGAATCTCCTGTAGTACCCTGCCAGCCCTAGGAAGCTCCGAATCTCAGATGGAGACCTCAGGACCTCCCACTGCATCACGGCCTCTATCTTGGCCGGATCCACTAGTATACCCTTCTGGTTGACGAGGTGTCCAAGGAATTGCACCTCGGGCAACCAGAACTCGTACTTGGAGAACTTTGCGTAAAGTCTCTCCCTCCTCAGCGTCTCTAGCACCTCTCTCAGGTGCTCCTCATGCTGCTCCTGAGTCTTGGAATAAACCAAGATGTCATCGATGAACACTATCACTGACCGATCCAACATTGGTCTGCATACGCGGTTCATGAGATCCATGAACACGGCTGGAGCGTTGGTGAGCCCGAACGGCATCACCATAAACTCATAATGACCATAGCGGGTCCTAAAAGCGGTCTTCTGCACATCCTCATCCCTGACCCGCATCTGGTGATATCCTGACCGTAGATCAATCTTGGAGAACCAAGATGCTCCCTGAAGCTGGTTAAAAAAATTGTCTATCCTCGGGAGTGGGTAACGGTTCTTCACCGTTACCTTGTTCAGCTCCCGGTAATGTATGCAGATACGGTGCGACCCATCCTTCTTCTTCACAAACAAGATCGGGGCTCCCCATGGCGAACTACTCGGTCTGATAAACCCCCTGTCTAGCAGCTCCTGCAGCTGCATAGACAACTCCTGCATCTCGGGAGGAGCCAACCGATACGATGCCTTGGCTATCGGAGCCACACCAGGAACCAGATCAATCCTAAACTCAACCTGTCTCTCCAGGGGTATCCCAGGTAGATCCTCTGGGAATACGTCCGGGTACTCTCGCACTACTGGTACATCATCAACTGTCGCCTTACCCTTTTCCCGGGTATCCATAACATAGGCGACGTATCCTGCGCATCCCTGTTGGAAATAACGCTTCGCTCTTGCTGCTGAGCAAAGAATCGGTCCGCGCTGTGGCCTCTCGCCCTGAATCACTAACTCTCCCCCACTAGGAGTGTGAACCCTCACCAACTGGCGCTCACAGTCAATCACTGCCCCGTTGGGGCTCAACCAATCCATACCTACTATAACTTTATTCCCTCGTAAGGGAATAGGAACCAAATCCACCATGAACTGCTCGTCATACAGTCGTAATGTACATCCCCTATGGACTCTCGCGACCCTGACGGTTCTGTCATCGGCTATCTCAACATCAAGTGGACAATCCAGCTCCCCCGGAGCTCTGCTAAATCGCTTGCTATATGCAAGCGAAACGAATGATCGGGTAGCCCCCGAATCAAACAATACCGTAGCTGAAATGTCGTTCACTAAGAACGACCCTATACACAAACACATAATCATGAGAAACAAAATATATCAAAAACATAGATAAGAGGAAAATACATACCCGTCACCACATCAGGAGTCGCTCGCGCCTCCTCTGCCGTCAGTTGAAAGGCTCTGCTCTTTGCCACTGGCGCCTCTGTCCGACCTTGACGACCGTCTGTAATCCTCAATGTAGCAGGGGCAGGTGCCGCCACCTTCCCTGCTGCTGCTAAGCTCGGACACTGGGACCTCTTATGGCCCCTCTGATTGCACTGAAAGCAAATCAGATCAGAAAGTGGTGTGGTAGTAACGGTAGAAGTAGCAGTACAATCCCTGCTCATATGTCCTGATCGACCGCATTTGAAGCAGCCCGAACTCCCTGCCCTGCACGCCCCATCGTGCGACCTACCATACTTGTCGTAGCGGCCTCGGCCCTGCTGGCCGTTCCCTCAGGAATCTGTCTTGGGTATTTTGCCCGAACCATCTGAACCAGACACTACCTCTGGTTTCCTCTTTCTCTCCATCTCAAGATCAATCTCCCGCTCACGAGCCCTCGCAATCATGTCATCCAACGTTTTACAGCTAGACCGGCTCACAAACTGGTGGATATCACTCCGCAACATCTCATGATAACGGGCCTTCTTCATTTCCTCATCAGCTGCGCACTGAGGAACGAGAAGAGCCCTCTCCCTGAACTTGGCGGTAATCTCCGCCACTGTCTCCGTCGTCTGCTGGAGATCCTGGAACTCCCTAGCAAGCTGCTGCACCTCAATGACAGGTGTGAACTCGGCCCTGAACCGGGCCACAAAATCCGTCCAGGTCATAGCATCAAGGGCTGCATCATCCCCAATGACATGTCCGACCTCCTCCCACCAATCACGTGCCCTACCCTTCAGAAGACAGGATGCAAGTCGGACCTTGTCCCCCTCAGGACATCTGCTAGTGCGGAAAGCATTGGCCACATCAGCCAACCATCTGGTACTCGCAATGGGGTCTCGGGCCCCCTGGTAATCTGGAGCTCCACAAGCCCGGAACTCTCTGAATGTCAACGTGCGCGATCCCATCATGGCCGCTATCTCAGTACGGAACGCGCCCAGCTTCTCATCTAGAAGCTCTAGGATACCGTCCTTGATCGATCCAAAGATCACAAGAGTCTGCTCAAGTATGCTACGCGTGACCTCTGAAGAGATGAACTCTCGGGTCTGCTCATCCAAATGCTCGGCTCCCGAGCCTGAACCTGATCCCTCTCCGGCACCTGAACTGCCGACCGCTGGTCTAGAGCGTAAAACCACCATTCTGAAACACATAATGACAATCATCAGAAACACTGATATAACTAGAGGGATCACATCTACAACAAGTTTCCTGGTCTTGTCTCAACCTTCCTCGATTCGAGTACGGATCCTCTGCTTTCAGTAGTACGGGCCCATACTACCTTCCACATCTATCCGTACTTTCCTCAAGAACTGCCTTGACTCCACCAAGTCCCTTCTACTGCTACTGATCTTTGCTACTCTCTTCCTAGGCTTGCCCTAGGGTAATCACCAATCCACTCTCCGCCATCAGCTATGTAAGAAGTCCCTGCTTTCTTCCCCTAACTAGCTCGCAAATACTATTACATATCACTCAGACTAGATAATTCTTCGAATGAGAGATCCTACCCTGCAACGGTTGGACTCAAACAAGAGCTGCGAAATAGGGCTAGACCTAACCTTCTGGAATTATTTAGTCCTTGCAATATGTAACGTAACATATTTGTTTACTAGCTAGTGGAAGACAACTAGGACTCCTAAAAGCACAAAGCAAGCAGCATTCGGACATCGAGTGCACATAATAAAACATATAATACTCAGGCTATCCTCCTGACTAATCTGTACTAGCATGCAGTTCTCATAAAGCTGAAACACATATAGCAGGCACATAAGGCATCCTCCTAGATCCTTAGCCCTAATCTAGCATGTTGTTCTACTAAAACTGATAATCATAACATAAACTTGTATGGGTAAATTGGGAGTACTTACTTGAGCTCGGCTGATTGCATGCACCACACCCTTTTCTCTTTTTCAAAACTCTTTTCTCTTTTTAAGTTTCTTTTTCAAAAATTCTTTTCGAAAATGATTTTCTTTTGAAAACATTATACCATTTCCTTAGTTTGAGTTCAGACACCCTAGCAATTTTATGCAATTTTTTTTTAAAAATTATACCTAAATTAGGATTCTAATGTTACTAATTTAACTCATATAACCAACCCCCTACCCCACACTTAATTCATGCAATGTCCCCCATTGCATGTTATGCATGATAAAGAAAACATAAAAGTAAAGAAGGAATTGGAACAAACTCCCCTGGGATAGTAGTTGTGAGGTCGATCTTTGAAACATCCCAAAAATACAACAAAAAAATTTCGTTTTTAAAACATTATTAAAACCATCAACCATCCAAAATCATAAGTAAAATCATAATCGTGTATCATAAAACATCATAATGTCTGTCTCAAATCAAAATCTCATATCCAAATATCAGAGTCTAACTCCCAGGCTGAAGACTGTGGTGTGTGCCATGCGATCATCCCGAGCCCTTCCCAGTGCCAGTGGAAGTACCTAAAACCAAAACTGAAAATCGTAAGCACGAAGCTTAGTGAGTCTCCCCAATCTACCACATACCCTCTACACATAGCATGTAACTAGGAGATACGGGCCTCACCCGCACTCGTGGAGATACGGTCCCCGCCCACACTCTGCTAACTGGGAGATACGGGCCCCGCCCACATTCCACTATCTAGGAGATACTGGCCTCGCCCACACTCCACTATCTAGAAGATACGGGCCTCGCCCACACTCTGCTATCTCTGAGGTACAGGCCTCGCCCATGCTCATCTACTTCGAGATACGGACCTCGCCCACACTCGGATATGATGAGATACGGGCCTCGCCCACACTCAACTGCTAAACCCATCATACAAGTATCACACAGACAACATGTAAAGCTAATCTAATGTTCATACATCATAATCAACTACTACTATGAGATACGGGCCTCGCCCACAATTTGCTAAGATAGGATACGGGCCCCGCCCACACTCAGCTACTATCATCTCATACTACGGGACGACCTTGGTGCCGTAGACCCGTTCCTACTGAAGGAGAACTCACCTCGTAATGTTGGCTGCTGAGTTACTAAATCTGAAACTGTCTGACTGCTGCTCCGGAACTCCCCGGCTACAAATCCCATAAACACTAAATCAGATATGGATAACTACTCTCAGGGTAAAATGACTATTTTACCCCTGGTCAAAGTCAACATCTTGGTCAAAGTCAACTTCCAGTTGACCGAACTCGCCGAGTTGGGCCGCCAACTCGCCGAGTCCCTATCATCCTTTCTAATTCTCTACCCGCTTCTACTCGTCGAGTTTGGCAAAGGCTCGACGAGTTCTTCTTCGATACTAACATCTAGTTCATCTTCATCTGACTCGTCGAGTTGTATGAACAACTCGTCGAGTCCTCCTTCATCCTATAAATGAGATCAGTCCTTGACTCGCCGAGTTGTATGAACAACTCGTCGATTCCCTCCACTACTAGATATGAGCCTTAACTCACCGAGTCCATTACCTACTCACTGATTCCACCTTAAACTCTCAAATGGGGAAAATCGGCGACTCGCGACTCGACTCGTCGAGTCTGAAGAATGACTCGCCGAGTCCCATGCATGACATTACTAAACAGTCGATTCTGCTCGAATCTAGTGCATTCTATTCATAGATCTGGGCTTCTAGGGCTGGGTTTTCACGTAAAGTTTCTAACTTTACGTGCATGCATGCTAATATGAAGCTCAAATACCCAAAATAAGCTAAAGGAAGAGATCTAAGCTTGGAATGGAAACTTGGCTCAATAAAGGTGGCAACCTTGAGCTTAAGAGGCTCTAGAAAGCTTAGATCTGAAGTCCATTCAACTCTTAATTCGACCTTAAAGTCTAGAAAAGGGCTCAAAATCAACAAGAGCAAACTTCTCAAGAGATCTAATTGATAATAAGCAAAGATTCGAGCTTGATACCTCAAAGGGGACTGAAATGCAACCAGAAGTCCGGATCTACTTGCTCCCCTTGAATACTTCTCTTTTCTCTTCTTCCCCAAGTCCCCAAGATGCACTAAAACCTTCACAAGTGAGAAAATGCTCCAAAAATGCTTAAGAACGGCTAGGGTTTCGTATGGGACTCTTTGTGGGTGAGGGAGGTTGGTCTTGGGGCACATAAGATGTTTAAATAGGGTGCAAACCCTTGAAATTAGGGTTTCATCCAGACTGGCAGACTCGCTGAGTCCGGGAATATGGACTCGCCGAGTTGCCGACTTAAATCGCGCACAAATCCCGTCTCTACTCGACGAGTCGGGCTACTGACTCGTCGAGTACCCCTTAAGAAAATAAAATTACTTTATTTAAATCACATACCAGAAATGGGGCGTTACAATCTTCTTCTTGTTAAGCTCCATCTTCAATTGACTTTAGGCACGGGAACAGCTCATCCGTGCCTTTGGTGTCAAAATCTCGTGTGGTACAGCTCCTAATGTAGTGGAAAAAGCTTCTTGGAATCGCCTAGAATTGGACTTCAAAATATAAACAATGCCCGTGCCGTATGGTATCTAATCGAAGACTCAAAAATAAAATGACTGAGCAACACGCCAAGTTGATAGTGGAGAACTCGTCGTGTTGGATCATAACTTGGGCAGAAAATCGCGTTTTTCCTCTGGAACTCGTCGAGTTGTATGTATGCACTCGAAGAGTTTTTGGCTCTGATCAGACAAACTCTTCTTTCTGCTTCAGTTCTGATTTGGTGTTCAAGGAGGGTATTAGTGTAATACACCACCTTATAATCTTCAGTGACGAGACTCCTTTTAGCAAATATAAACATCGGACTTAACATATCACGCAAAGTCTTATAATCTTCTCACCTACGACTCGACCCCTCACTTTATTTCCCTCACACTTTAAGAAATCGCTCTAATCTCACCCTAACTTCTGCAAAGATCAAAGACAAAAAAACTACATAATAATAGGAAAACAAACATCAAATTAACATTCCTAAATTACCCTAATAGACTATAAGTTTAGGAACAAACCAAACCAAACACAAAAAAAAAAAACAAACTCTAATGACGGGTTGCCTCCCCCAAGCGCTTCTTTTTGTGCGAGTCTTGAGCTGGACTCCCAACTTAATAAACTTCCAATAAACTCAATGTCAATCCATCCGTTACATTGAATATTTTCTTTGGACCAATTTGTAAAATTTGGCTCTTTGCTTCAAAAATTGGCCAAACGAGCTTGAATTCATGTAACCCAAGAATCTTGACAAGGGTGGGAACCGGTCGGGTACTAATCAGAAATGGGTCGTGCCTCAGAACTACCTCTAAAGTTGGAAATGTCACCCCATGCTTCGAAACACAAACTGGAAAAACAGGGGGCCACGTCGTGGTAATGGTCAATCCACAGCTTGGTTCTTACAACTCAGCTTGTTCTTGTTCTTCGTCTGACCCTTCTGCTAACAATCTTTCCAGCTCCTCCAAGTCTCTTTCTGGATTAAATTCTTCATCTTGTAAATCTAGCTCTTGTAACTCAGATTGCTCTTGTTTATTAGGCAAGATGTTATCTAACCATCTTCCAAATTTTTTCAAATCATCATCTGAGTCATACTCCTCATCTTCTTGCTCAATTTCCTGTACTACTTCCTCAAGAAAAGCATCAAGAGCATCGAGATTTGGAAAATACATAATAAATAAAAATTAAAATAAAAATAAAAATTAAACTAAATATAAAAAAATCAATAAATTAAAAACGATAACAATTAGCAAATAAAATTAACTATTTGAACCATTCCCCGGCAACGGCGCCAAAAACTTGATGTGCACAAATTATACCTATCTAGTTTTGAATTTATAACCTAACGAACTTAACTAGCTAGAATGCACCTAGGCAGTGTACCTAATCGAATTATAGAATAGTTTAGGTAAGTCGGGTGTCGATCACAGGGAACGATATTTAATTAATAAAATAACTAGTAAAAGCTAAACTAAGAAAAACAACTAAGAGTGAGGGTTTTATCTGATTTTACAAGTTCAGAAAAACTTAAGTACTCAAATAAAAACGATTGTAATCAATATACTAAAACACTGTCGTTTAGTTTTGAATCCACATTTTTCCTATGGTTAGTTCTTATTTATGGATTAATAAAGTTGGTTACCAATTTATATGTAATTAGTGATATTGGTCAAATCTACTAATCTTTTCGCCAATTCATGAACTACTATGTATGGTTACACATTAGGAAACACAGAATTAGTTATTAATGATAATTGGGCTATGTAAGATGTATCTAGATAATTATCTATGGTCAAGACAATTAATCAAACACAATTGTGGTCACAATTTATGTTCTCCAACACAGCTAAAGTCTTTACCTTTATTACTTATCTAAGATTTTGTCGATCCTAACTCTAGCAATTTAATGGTCACTAAATTACTAGGTAAACAAGTTCATGTAGTTTAATGGTCACTAAGCTACATTTAACTTGAATTAAAGCAACAAAGATGAATGCTTTAACATGCTAGGTAATGATAATCAAACACATGCATAAACCAAATTCATATAATCCATAAAGTAATAAACTAACTCATAGTTTTAAGGTTTCATCTAACTAAACGAAAGTCTACTATATTAGCTACTCATTACTGAAAGTAAACACACAAGTTCGTAAGAAATTGACATGTTTAAATTAAAACAGACCGAATGTAGTTTTTTAATCTTCAAATTCTCGATCTTCAAACAATCTCTCTTTCCAAAGGGTGTTTTTCGCACTTTTCTGACCTCTAAATTGATTATAACTTAAGGAATCAGATCCAACCTCCCCAAAGTCGATGTGCTAATGGATATTTATATTTACCAAAAATCGCGTCTCACGTCGTGATAATTAAGGTCTCACGTTGTGATCTCAGTAGAATTCATGTCCGGCAAGGAAAATGCACTCAGCGTAGCTATCTTCTAGAAGAATCAATCTCACATCGTGAGATTATAATCCTCACGTCGTGAGAACTAGGAATTAGCATTTGGCACAAAAACAGAAGTCGTTCGAAATTTTGTCTTATTTTCAGATCATTTTGAATCTCATCGATCGAAGTTACGGTTTATGAGATATGGCCAAAACACTGACGAGGGGTCAAGCTGTCCAACAACATCCTTCTTTCTTCAAAATCCAAGATCCAAGCTTCCAATTGCTAAATCCGCTTCCTTTTCCATCCGAGCATATCATTGTTGCTAAAAAATGAAATTCTAAACTAATTAAGCACCTTTTTTTCATTAAATGAGATAAAATCAACATAAAGTATTAAGATAATATATAAATTATATAACTAAATATGCCCATATCACCCCTTCTTCCTGAAACACTCAAGAAACACTCAAAGAGCTCAAACACTCAAGGAAATGGCTAGGGTTTGGGGAAAACGACTCTAAGCAGTGGAGGCTAGGGTAAGGGAGGGTTTTGTGCTCATAATTTTGCTTATATAGTCCCCAAACCCTAAATATTGGGGTTTCCTTCTGCCATGAGTACGCCCAGCGTACTAGGGCGCGCCTAGTACGCTCAGCGTACCCTTATGTACGCGTAACATACTCCTCCTGATCCCAATAATTTCAATTTAGCCCTTAGACTTTCATGGCTTCACCCTTCTATCCTCAGGGACTATAAATGACAAATCTTGGGATGTTACAATTCTCCCCCACTTAAACTAGGCTTCGTCCTCGAAACCTGCTGCGGCGAACCATTCACGATAATGCTCCCGCATCTTGGACTCTGGCTCCCAAGTCTACTCGGATCCCTTCCGATGCTGCCACTGGTTTTCGTACATAGTTCAAGTGCTCTCCGACCTGAACATCGCCCAGCGATACAACTGCCTACTCATCCAATCTGAACGCGCTCTTACCAGAGACATAACCAACACAACCTCTATACCCACAGCCTATGACTGGAATACCTTACATGGTCCTCAGCATAGGTCTGGATTGCCTCTGAGCCCACAACATGAGTCTGGTATGCCCTCTTCGGCCCTCAGCTCATGACTAGAATGTTCCTGATAACCTATCGACACCGCTGTTGTCACTTTAGATGTCCAACACTCCATCCTGGAGGTACTCACCTCCTCCATTACCCAAGAAGGCCTAATCAATGTCCTTCACAACACCAACAAGTGTCACAGTGCTGAAACGTCACCCTACACTATCCACTTGCAGAACAAGTTGCTACCCCACAACACATATATACTCAGAACCTGATTATATAACTAACAAAACCCATACAAAGTCTTCAGCATATTCCATTAGCATGTTCAATACTTGGGGACAGGCCTACTGATTGCTATAGCATAGCAACATACTCAATACCTGCACATAGATCTACAATCACATACAGAGTCTTCAGCATGACTGGACCGCCTCACCAGGCCTTCAGTCTATCTGGACCACTCTTAGAACCTTCAGCATGTCTGGACCGCCTCTCTGGGCCTTCAGCCTGTCTGGACCGTTCTTCGAGCCTTCGGCCAGACTGGTACGCCCCATCGGCCTTTAGTCTATCCAGACCGCTCTAAATTGTTGAGCATCTCCCTGGACCACCCCTCCTGGTGATCTTTCCCATGCAGACTGTTCTCACCCACTTGGGGTTCCGAACTCCTGATCCATTCCGTGGATTCTAACCCCAGCCTAACCCTAGGCCTCATGTCGATCGTCTACCCTCTCGGAACTCTATAGTATGTTCCCTGACCCGTGTGCCCACCACATACGCTAAATAACCCGCACACCCGTGCTGAAAGTACTGCCGAGCCCTGGCAGCTAACAAAACCCCCAATCTATCAATCCAAAAACCCTCAGAGTCGAGCACACCCTCGAAAGAATACTCGAACTGAACTCAATTTATGACTAGGACTCCAACCTGGTTCCCAACTTCTGCTATCATGCACCAAGAAGACATATTTCTTATGTTGGGGAGTTTTACCAAACTCCCAACCAACACAACCCTCAAACCAAGCAGCCACTGGGGCCTCCATCCTCCCTGGCGGGTTGTGAAACTCATCGCCGTTTCAAAACCTTTCCCGCTTCTGCATCCCGGGGTAACTCTCCCCCACTTAGATTCGACTAAGCCTCCACAATACATGAAAATTGGAGGATTCCCAATCCTTCTCACTTCCAAATAATCGATCTGATGACAACCAACTCTTTATAACTAGCGCTCCATACTAGCCAATCCCAATTGATCACACACTTCTAAGAACCAAATGAACACTTCCTGAATCCCAGAGAACCCGACAGTCACTAATGCTTGAATGACCCCACACTCACGTCCTGAAGACCAAAAGATAGATGCCCCAACTAATACCTCGACGATGAGCTACATCCCTTGGTGCTTTCGTCCGTCAATCACAAACTGTTGCTAAAACCACTGAATCCTGATAACGTAGAATAACCCTTCTGTGGGACCCTATCCGCAGACCTCCCACATAATACCCCTTTTTCCAAAGGTGTTCCAAACAAGTTTTCCGCTCTCGGGCTCTAGAAATCATTCTATTAAGGGTTTGCACCCTGACTCACTTACCCGCTCAAACGTCCACAGCTGAACTGCAGCAACTGAAGCAATCTCTGCCCTAAACCGGGCTAAAAACTACTCCCAAGGCATAGTTTACAATCCCAAAAGTGCAATAGGCCGCACAATCAATCCTTACCGTCTGATACAAGAGATCCAAGGCAAACCGGACCTCACAAAATACTTATGCCACATCGACCCACCTGCGCTCACCGGCGCTGAAATAATGTCGCCAATCCCTGCAACCAACTGACCCCGAGATGGAATACATCCTGATCCTGGGGTCACAAGCCTGCTCACTTCTTCGAGCACGGGAAAACTGAAAGGGCACAACCCTTGCCATAGATGATAAAATTCTAATCAACCACTCTACTTCCCATCCTCTAATGAATCCCTGAACTCTAATCACCTACAATCCTTTGATAATAAATTTTCTCCTGACACCTCCAATGGCCTAACAACTCATGAAACTCCGCAACACAAAATCAGACAGAACAGGAAACTAACCTGAAATTACTGCTTATCCATACTCAACAATATTCCAGGACAAAATAAATACCGATCACGGACGATTTGGCCATAATATTATTACATAATGGGGTTTTCCAGTTACATACCAGAGACGTCTTACGGCTCGACCTTGACCTCCTGAAGAACGATAACCGCTGGAGTCTGAATTCCTTCCGTCCTCAACGCAGGACAGCTGGACCTGAAATGACCTGGCTGGTGACAGTGAAAGCATATCTGATCCTTACTGCAATCCCGTTGCACATGCCCTCTCTCCCCGCACTTGTAGCACCTGAGTTTGTGACAAGCAAATATGTGGGTTCCCCCACACTTTCCACACACCTCCTGACCCTCTTGACTTCCAGTACTTAGGTTAATTGTCTCCAACTCATAGTCCTCTGCTAAAAAGTCCCTCCTCCTCTTTCCTAGTGGTGACCCCACCACCGGCACTCCTCCAGTAGTCATCCCGGTAGCAACATCTCTCACAGACTGCAACGCTGCAACTTGCTCCTCGAATTTGGCGATCACCCTGGCGGTGACCCGGTCCATGACACGGAACAATTCTTCTCGCAAAATCTGAGAAACCTCCACGTAAATCATCTCCCGTAACTGATCGACGGACAATACCGGCCTATCCTGGCCACTCGCTCCCGATCCTGATCCGGATCCCGCCTCAAATCGATTCGCCATCACCATACGTAACATATACCAGGAAGATATCAGAAAATACGCATACACGACGGGGAACCTACTCCCAACCAACCCTAGGGGTTGTGACTTCCTTGATACGCGTATGGGTCCTGTGCTTTCAGTAGTACGGGCCCATACTACCTTCCACACCTACCCATATTTGTCTCAAGTATCACCACAACACCCTACAATATACATACACATAGCAAGCGCTAAATCCTCACTCCTAGAGGAATGCTAAATATCTCATAACTGGCCTCTCGGCCTCTCACTACCCACCCATCCACCAACTGCCACACGACCCTCCATTGGTGCCAGTTAACTATTGCATGAATACAATCACATACCGCACGGCTTAAGCAATCTTAGACTAAAAGATTTAATCGCACAATGGTTGGACTCAGACAAGAGCTGTGCAGCAGGATCAAATCCCTTACCCTAAGACCATTTAACCCATGTAGCATGTAACTTAGAGTATTCAACCAATAGTTAGTTCACACGCGAAAGAGTCACAAACAATCAATGAGGTACTCTACATAAGATAAGGCATCAAAGATCAGGCAATTCTATCATACGATTCCTGAGGATCCCTATCTTATTACTAGCATGCTGTTCTAACATATCACATAATATCAAATAACTTGTATGGTATTTTGGGGTCTACTTACTGGCTCCGGCTGATCGTACACTTGCATCCTCCTTTATTATTTTGAAAACCATTTAAAAATTATTTTGAAAACATTTTCCTTAGTTTGAGACTGGATTCACACGAATGTTCCTCCAATTCACTCAAACCAAGGCTATGATACCAACTTGTTACATCCATAAAATTCAAGACAATTTAAAACTTTTTAAATCATTTAAAAGCATTCAGTCATTACAATTTGTTTTCAAAATAGTTTAAACATTAGAGTTCCCAGAAATCATAATCATCAATCGAGGAAGTGTACGTTCACGCCTTCGCCTTCCCGCGGCCATCCGATGAACCTGAAACAATAAACTAAAACTGTAAACCCGAAAGCTTAGTGATTTACCCCCAAAATACTAACGTCATACCGATACAACCATATCATATAAACATATAAGCAAACAACATGCATAATGAGCCATCAGTCTGACTGGACCGACTCCCGGTCCTCAGTCTATCTGGACCACTCTCCGAGCCCTCGGTGGGTCTTGACCGCCCTCCTCGGGGCCTTCAGCCTATCCGGACCGCTCGCTGGGCCTTCGGCCTGACTAGATTTTCCCGGCCCAGTCCTGCAGTCTACCCGATCCGCCCAGGGTGTCTTGGCCTACTGCACACAACAGGACCTGCCTCAACCCTTTCCCCAAACCAACAAACATGTGCACATACATATAAACAAGTAAACATGCAGATCTAAGAGATCACTAATCGTGGCAACCATCCTATAACCAGGATACCGATCTAACCGATCACTAACATAACAACCATCCTATAACCAGGATACTGATCTAATGGATCTCTAACATAACAACCATCCTATAACCAGGATACTGATCTAACCAATCTCTAACATAACAACCATCTTATAACCAGGATACTATATATCATAAAGCATAAGGTGTAATAAACCCGGATACAAATCCGAAAAGGGCCGACATTGGTGCCTTAGACCCTGTTGATATAGTGAGAATAACTCACCTCGCAATGCCGATCCAAACTGAAGAAACGAACTCCCGAACCGCTATCTCACCGGAAATCCCGAACTAACACACAATAAATACCAAGTCATTACAACATAACAATCTTGACTAAGGGGGGTCCACACAATCCATCTTGTCCATTCTCTTTATTGGGCCAAGGCCCAATGCCAATTCCATAACCTTGAAAGTCCTTATGCAAAAACAATTCTTGGCCCAATTTACCAAATTGGGCCCAACTCCCTAATTAGGCCAAATTCCAAGATCCATTATCAACACTTGGCCCAAATCATAATATTCATAAAGTCCAGCAAAGGCCCAAATCCAACTAGTCCACAAACAGCCCAAAACCCGAAGCCCAAATGCCAAAAGGCCCAACAGAGGACGTACGCGGGGCGTACTCGTCCTGATGTTGACCACCATTGGGGTGGTTGACCCAGTACGCTGGGCGTACTGGATTTACGCTGGGCGTAGGCTGGGTTTCACCAAAACCCTAATAAGTGCTTAATGGCTTAAGCACTTAAGCCCAAACTCCATATCCATCGACCAAATGTGCC